>NW_022196900.1:64988816-64998670 GCF_008632895.1 Mastomys coucha | reverse complement strand
GAGCTAGAGAAAGGATCCAAGGAGCTGAAGGGTTTGCAGCCCCATAGGAGGAACAACAATATGAACTACCCAGTACCCCCAGAATTCCCAGGGACTAAACCACCAACCAACGAGTACACAAGGTGGGACTCATGGCTCCAGCTGCATATGTAGCAGAGGATGGCTTAGTTGGTCATCAATGGGAGGAGAGGCCCTTGGTCCTGTGAAGACTCTATGCCCCAGTGTAGAATGCCAGGGCCAGGAAGTGGGAAAGGGTGGGTTGGTGAGCAGGAGATGGGGGAGGGAATAAGGGTTTTTTCAGAGGGGAAACCAGAAAAGGGGGGAACATTTGAAATGTAAATAAAGAAAATATTTAATGTACATACATACATACATACATACATACATATATACATACATAAAGATTTCACAGACTCCTAGAATATGGAGTGTCACCAACTAGAGAACAAGTATTCAGAATGTGACCCTGTGGAGGGCATTTCAGATTCCGACAGCAAGGCTATTATGACTCTAATGAGGAAACCAAAGCTTGAGACAATTTAATACCTTAATGAAAGATACAGGGATGTGGAGTTATTTATTTGAAATTATTCCTTATTGGCTGCCCAGAGAAGTAGTGATTTAGAGGCTGGGACCCAAGAGCTTTTTGATTTAACCCTATCTTATCCTTTAAGTACATATTTCTTGTTTGCATAGTGACTTAAGTACTTGTCTGTTGCTGTGACAAAATACTCTAACAAAAGCAATTTAAAGGAAAGGCCTTGATTTTTAGCTTACAGTTCAGGTACAGTCTAGCATGGTGAGGAAGTCAGCTGCTCACAATATAGCTATCACCAGGAGAAGAAGAAACAAGGCAGCTGCAGCTTGCTTTCTCCACTTACACAGCCCAGGATCTCAGCCAGGGAATGGTGCCGCCCACAGTGGGTGGGCTTGCCCATCTCCACTAAGGCAGTCAAGATAATCCATCACAGATGTGGCCAGAAGTTCATCTTCCAGCGATTCTAGATCTCATCAGATTGAGACTAACCATCACACCCAATGAACTAGATTAGCCTGTTCCATTTAATGATATAGGTTACTACTATAAATAATACATTATTAGACATAGTAGTGAAAATTGTTCTCCTTACATTCTCCTGTTTCTAAATCTTCCAGCATGCTGCGAATTTTCTGGCTTCTCAGTCCACAGCATAAATAATCTCCCTTCACTATAATGACAATAGACATACAGAAAGAGAAAGGCTTATGAACCAGACCAGACAAATTGGTATTCTAGCCTAATGACTTTGGGCAAGTTATTAACTCCCTGTGGGCATTTTCTCACCTGTAAAATGAGGATGGCCCATCTTACTTCACTGGGTGGTAAGGAACAGAATGCACATTTTAAACACCTCGGCAAATCAATAAAATTTGACTTTCCATCTCCAAATGCCTATTCCTTTTTTGTAGCCAGTAAGGAATAGTTTGAAGTAGATAGTTTATTCCATTAAGTGTTTTAACTATTCTCTTTTAAGAAGAGGAAATTCAGTCTGCATGTAAAATGACATCTACTGCAGAGAGTTGTCATCATATCAAAGACCTTTCATTTCTCTTTTATAAATTCATTATAGAGGGAAGGGAAGTACACACAGCTGCCAAAACCTTGAGCATAATTTCAATGCCTAAGCTCCAATTCCCACACAAAGAGCAATATGATTCT
Organism: Mastomys coucha; assembly: GCF_008632895.1. Lineage (NCBI taxonomy): Eukaryota > Metazoa > Chordata > Mammalia > Rodentia > Muridae > Mastomys > Mastomys coucha. The sequence goes on along the minus strand of NW_022196900.1, from coordinate 64,996,971 downwards.
AACCTCAGAGTTATTCAATCTCAGATGGAGGCAAGTGAAATAGAAATGAAATGCAAAAATGAGTTATATAAAATGAGAAGCTCTACCCAGTTTGCAATATCTTCCAGGAAATAAATATTATATATATATATATACATATATATGATATGTATATGTATGATATGATATGTATATATATATATATAATAGTCACGGGAAAAAAATACCACATCAAGCTGCTGCTTTGACCTAACTGTGTGTGTGGCAGAATACCTCACAGGGTTTTCTAATGGTTTTTACTGTTAGCTTATTGCACAGCCTGTGCTTTATCAGTTTTTCATCATCAATTAGACTGAGAAGGGCCGTTGACCGAGCTCTCAGGCAGTCTCCCACTTGGACTAAGCGCCTGGCCCTCAGTCTCAAGGCTGCAACGTCCCCTCTTTCCTTCGGGAAGAGCGAGCACAATGAGAGCCCGTGCCCAGGAAGCAGCCGACCACACACAGTGGCCTTCTTTGCTAAATGTGTTTGTGACGCTCATCATGTAAATGTTAGTTTATTTTATAAAACTGACATTAAGTTTTTGTTCCAACACCGGTTTTCAGGTTTGTGCTTCGTCCTCTGCCTGTCTGGGGGGCGGGGGAGGGGACTCCTTCCTGCAGGATCGTTTCCAGTTCTTCTCTACACTCTTCACACTCGCTGCCTCCAGATGGGCATCCACCTGCCTAGTCCTGCTGCTGACCTTTGACTCTGCTCCAGTTGAGAACTCTCTTCAGTGCTGGATCCACAGACCTGACTGCCTCTGCACTGGCTTCTTCACTGGCTTTGAACATATTTTCAGGCACAGATCCCAAACTAAATTCATCATATTTCATCAAGACTTCTCCTATGACACGCAAAAACATGAACACGAGCCACAGACATTTATTTAAAGCTTTTTCAACATAAGTTCTGTAATCAAACTGTAGCCCCAACCTATGCTTAAGGAAAATAAGAATTCTCATAAATCATTTGCCTTTACCAAACATCTAGAACTTGTTTAACTAACATCATCTCCCTGTTTAAAAAATATGACTTTTGCACTCTAATTTGATGACAATGGCTTCCCTTTTCAGGACTTGACAGGTGATAGGGGATATGTTTGGTTTCCTTTCTTATATATCATGAAAATCCAGAAAAAGTCTGAAAAGTGGTGTTTAGAAATTGGTACAACAGGAAACAAGGGTGTGGAAAGCTAACCAAACAAGGTGAGTTCTACCTGTGATGGCCAAGTCCGTTCTCCAGAATGAGGAACACTCACACAGGTCAGTCCTAGGGATGGGAACATGGCTAGAACTTGAGGAACATTGTATAACTGTGGAGGAAGAAGAGAGGTGGATTAGAGGAAGGCTTTAGAGCAGTCTTCTGGAGTTTGAATGAGCATAAAGCTATGTACACATGGAAGAAATGACTCAAACCCAGGGAAGTAACTATTGGAAATCAACAACTCGAAAGCTCTCCATACACTATGAAATGCTGAAATAGTTTGGGTGGCAGTCACCTGAAATGGAAAGACAATGTGAGGGTGGGGGTCTCCAGTCAGATTCTCTGAGGAGCCTCCCCGCAGTAGTGAGGCCATTTAGCTCTGGCCATGCCTGAGCACAGTATGAAGGAAACACCAAGAGGACTCACCTGATGTCATACAATAACACAATGTGTCCAATGCTAATAAGGAAATAAAGTAAAATCTAGCTCCTAATAATGTGAAGTCACAACCTCCAGCCACCTACATGAAATTAACATGTACTCTGAAGACCAAAAAATTATAGAGCATAGATATGGGAAATGTCATAGGTAGAAATAGACCCCAAATGACAGGGATGAGTCTAGCTGATAAGTATAAAGATATATGTTTCATAGATTCAATAAAGTGGTGAGAACATAACCAGAAGAAGGAAAAAAATTATATAAGATTAAGATTCAAATGGAATTTCTCTAAACAAAATTAAGATTCAAATGAAATGTCCAGAAACAAAAACTCAAGACCTGAAAGAGAAATTACAGGGATTTGATCCTGACTAGGAAAAAGTATTGAAGATTGAATGATGGATGTTTCTCCAAGTAAAAGATACAGGAAGAGAATGAATAGAAAATACACAGGAGAGAAAGTCAGGTGGAGCTGTGCTGGACACAGTACAGTTATGGGCCTGTGTCTAGAGGCTGGTGCAGGAGGATGATAAAGTCCAGGTCAGCTTGGGTTCAGTCTTACCTTGTCTTAAAAACGAGGAAGTGTCCCAGCACTTCCAAGCCAGCCTTGTCTGTATAGTGAGTTCTCAGAGCAGCCAGGGCTACATGGTGAGACCCTGTCTTGAAAACAAAACAAAACAAACAATAATTTTAATAACCCCCCCAAAAAAACAAAAGGAGGAAGAAATTAATAAAATAAAAATAAAAACTCAGAACACTGTCTAAACAAATTCCCATAACAATCAGTATAAAATTTATTGCTGTCATTTCTGTACAATAACATAAAGAAAATTCTTTTTGTATAAAAAAGAGGAGATGATCATTTCTATGCAAAGGCCTAACCCCTATAAATAGGAAAATGTGAGCTCTTTTTTTTCACCATTATTATCTTTAAAATCACTTTATAAAACAAATAACATTAAGTTGTGATAATTAGAACCTTGGTAGAGACGAAATGTAGGTTAATGTTAGTACAGACTAAGCAGGAGGAATTTTATACTGTTGTACGGTTGTCACATGGTACACCGATGGTCTAATATAATTCAAAGATAGCTACTATGGTATGCTATACTATACTATAACATTTACTTTAAATGTTAAACTGTGAATTCCAAATAAATCACTAAATACACAAATCAGAGATACAACTTATAAGTTAATATTGGAAAAGATACAAAAATTACAGTTCCATAATATCTAGAATATATAAGCAACTCGCCTTTCCCCCAAAATGGAATCAGCCAATGAGCAAATAAATGAAACTCACAATTCCCAAAATAAGAAGTACAAATAACCAATAAATATATGCAAAATGTCATCCTTAGTCATCAGAGCTTTGTGCAGAGTCTATGTCACTCCTGCCAAATGGCTAAGAAAAAAACCCAGCAGACATTGTGGTGCTAGGGGAGGCAAAGGTAGCAAGCATTTGAGAGGCTATAAACTAGAGTAGCCACTTTGTAGTCAGTATGGATGCTCTTTAAAAGGCTAACACTAGAACTATCATGCGGTCCAGCTGTCCCAGTCCTAGGCTCGTGGCCATAGGAAACGAAGTGAGCACAGCACAAAGGCGGCCACACCCATGTGCCTGTAGTGATGTTCACAGCAGCCAAGTTTTTGAATCATCCTAGATTTCCACCATTTTTTGGATAGATTAAGAAATTGTGGTATATACTAAAAATAGTTTTAGTCAACCACAAATAAGTACAAAACAGAAGACCATCATTTTACATTTTAAATGAACAAGATTCAAAAAGAAAAATGGCATGATTTTCCTTATATAGGGGATCTAGATTTCATGCCATGTATATAAATCAAAACTATACTGAAATTTTACCTATACATGTATAAATATATATATATATATGTATATGTATATATATATATATGTACATAGGTACATGTACACATACATATATGACCTGAAAGTAGAAAGAAACAATGGGAGGAAGAGGGGGAAAGACCGAAGGGGAATGGGAGGTGGATCTGTGTAAAGTACCTGATATACATGCATGGAAAAGTCATAGCAAAATCCATTATTATATGTAATACATATATAACCATAAAACACAATGCCAAACAAGCAGACAGAAAAGCGTGTAGAGTAATAAATCATAGGAAGGATGAACAATAAAACATAACAAGATGCTAACATTATACCAGATTAAAGGATCATTCCAATGAAAAGGATATGATTTTCAAAATGCATTTTAAAGGCAAATCTTACTTTATGAAGAAATCAGGGTTAGGGTTAGGGTTTTAAAAAATATAAATCTACAACACATAATATATCAAGATAAAATTGCAAACATCTCAAAAGAAGTCAGAGAAACTCTTGGATAAAAAGGAAGACACTCTGCAAATTTGTAGTCTTCACATAGAAACTGGGATGCAACATTGATCAACATAAACTTTTAAATGTGACTCTGGAATACTGCACTGGTGTTTCCCCTGAGATGAAGCAACATGCCAGGGTATCAAGAAAAGGTAAACACATTCACAAAAGGTAAACAGTAACAACTTGGGATCACCAGACCTTTCATCAGCCTCTCAGCCCAGCAAACACAATCTTGTGCCAGAATGAGACCACACTGCATGACTGTCCTTCCTTAGAGCTTTCACTGGAACCCTGAGCCATAGAAAGTACCACAACAAAGGTTATCATCCACACAGGCAAAACTCAGAAGTGAGTCAACCCCTCTTGTGCCAAAACTTAGAAAAACAGAAGATGAAAAGAAGTGGACTCATTCTTTTCCTTCTCCCTCTGTGTCATAGATAATCCATAATGGATGTGATTCATAGCCAGTGGAATCAGATATCTGATCACTTCCAGCTATGGTACACTCAACAATGCATCTTCTGATTGTCCTTCTTCCCAGTGTTTCCAAGAGCAAATACATGATACTGCACCGATTCATGCCTAGTTACTCATATAGAAAGAGCAGTCTCAATGTCTGAGTTATGTGCAATACAGACTCATGAATGAGGTGATAAAATTATTATTTTGAGATGATGACAGATGACAACCTTTCTTGAAAGCCAAAGGAGCTCCTTAACAACAGAAATGCCCAAAATATTGAGAAAAGGAACAACTCACTTTTAATAGTACTAAATGCTTTGAAAAATACATGAGAAAGGATAGTTCCTTTGTATGCCAGCAATAATTCCATTAAAATTATGTTGATAATTTTAAGACTTAATCTAAGAAGTACATTAAAGTACTTAATCTAAGAAGGACATTAGACCATAGGAGACATGAAGTAATGGGAAGACATGCTAAATTACACAGCAGAACACATAAATAGACATGCCGATTACACAGAAATTAGTAAATTTAATGTAATCACAATTAAAAGTCTAACTTGACATCCAAACAAGAGAAATCAATGAGGTTAAAGACTGTTCTGGAATCCATGTCTCAAATAGATCACGTTTCCCTTCACTATCACATTCACCTCCCTGGTGACTGTCTCTCAACATCTCATGTTCGCTATGGTGGATTTCAAAATGTATGTTGTATTCTGTAATCATTTAAGTAAGATACATTAAAATTGGTAAAGCACAAAAAAAAAACTCTAACTTTGAAGACTCAGCTTATTTCTTATTTTATGCATATGAGTGTTTTGCCTGCATGTATGTATGTGTAATATGCATTTGCCTAGCCCCTGTGGAGTCCAGAAGAGGGCATCAGATACCAAGAAGCAAATCAGGGTCCTCTGTAAGTGCCGCATGCATGCAATCTTAACCATAACCTACTGAGCCATCTTTCCAGCCCCAAGTCTTTTAGACCTAGCAGCTTAATTATAAAATCTGAGCATGTGAACTCATGAAAACAGGCCAAGATGCTTTGGGAAAACATAAGAAAGCCTAAGTAACCATAAGAGACAGCTGGGTTTGTTACAAAGCTATTAATTTAGGATCCCCAGTTAACAGAGCCCTGGGAATCTGGCCGGAGTAAGGACAGATGTAACGTATGTTGAGTGGCATAACTGAGCAGTGGAGAATTAGTCAATAGTTTTTACAATAGCCACACAACTGCCCAGTTGTTTGGGAACAAATAGATTCTCTCTTCACACTCTACAGAATAATAAATCCCAGATGCCCTAACAGAGTCTGAGGTTGGGGTGTTTTCTTCCATAAGGTTTTTTGTATGTACTGTTCTCCATCTTTATTTCCTCTAGTTTCCCCAGGGGAATGAGGAATAGATGGCATTTGAAAGCGATAATAGAGGAGATATATCAGGCTGCAGCTCTGCAGTGTATGGGGTTCAATCGCAAGCATTGCCAAAGGAAAGCAGGGCTTACAGAAATTAATTAGCTTATTTAGTAATCAGTATTGAGTTCCTGCCCAGCGCCAAACACCATTTATAGTGTTAGGATGCAGCTGTGAACAACAGCAACAGTAACCACGATGCTGCCTTCTTGGAGCAGATATTCTAGTGGGTAGGTGAGAGACTGTATGGAGCATTAGAGAGTAGACTGTCATGTGTTCAATGGTAGCATATCCCAGAGGGATCTAAAGCAGAAACATGGGTGAGAAGGGCAGGCTTCACAAAGAAGGCATCCCAGCCACCAGGGGGGCTTGTGTTGGAGTCTTTCTAGGATAGAATCTAGAGGGGAAATTGTAGTAGTTCTCTTGGGAAGCTAATCAGTCCCTGTGAATTGATAAAGCAGGGAGCTTTGCACTTCAAGCACTCTCCATGGCTCCGTTTGGTCCCGTTACCTGTGCTCCCATCATGTTATTCCCTCTGCCTAAGCCCTCACCTGAGACTACATAAATGAGCTTCCTAGTCTCGGACTCTCAACATCTCAAACTGTGAGATAAACAAGCATCTTCTTTATACATTTTTGGGCATCCAGTATTTTATTGTAGCAATGGGAAATGGAGTAACACAAAAGCTGACATAGGAGTAGAGATGCGGCAAGAACACCCAGTTATGTGGGTGTATTCTTAGGTAGAGGAAACAGCACAGAAAGGTCTGGAGTGGGCATGAGCATAGAATGCTACAGAGTCTAGGCTTTTATAAAATTCCATGGACAGAGAGGGAGAGGAGGGGGAAAGAGAGCCACACCAAGACTATATGCATCTCGTAGGACTTTATAGGGCATCTGGGGACTGCCATTGGTGCCTTTGAATTAGGGAGCTATTGGGAAGTGAGCCAACAATCATTATGGGACCTGTGAGATAGTTCAGCCGGTAAAGGCACTTGCTGCCAGGCCTGATGACTTGAATTTGTTCTCACATTCTTATATGTAGGAGAAAACCAACTCTCCCAAGTTATCATTTGACCTGTGTGTGGCAATTTTGTAAAAGATCATTGTGGTTGCTCTATATATAATTCACAAGGGTAAATCAGGCAGGCAGCTGTTTTTCTACAAGAGAAGAATGGTCATGGCAGAGCCCACGATGAGGGCAGGCCAGTTGCTGGGAGGGGTTTGATTTTTGCAGGTATTTTGAAGACATTGCTGGTACAGTTTATTGACAAGATGGTGAGGAATATAAGAGGAAATGATCCAGAAAGGCTCTAAGAACCTCACATCATTGCTCAAAAAGGTGAATCTGCCATTAACTAAGATGGAGAGGTAACTCTGTTTGCTTTCTGCTGATATACCTATCACAGAGCAGGTGATTTGTAGAGTAGAAGTTGGTTTAATTCTGAGTTCTAGGGTATGGGAAGTCCAAGGGTGAAGAAGCTAGAATCTCACAAGGACCTGTTCTGCTTGACCCTCATGTTGTGGTCCTCTCTTTCGGTAAGACAGAACATGTTGAGACAGCTTATGTTCCTGTTGGCTGTTTTACAAGGCCACTGCTTTGTGATGGAAGCCCCACCCACAGGACAACATCTAGTCCTAACTACCTTTCAAAGGGCCTCCCCCTTGACATAGAACATGTGAGATTTGGAATTTAACTGCTATAACAAAACTTTTGGGGTACACATTCAACTATTTGAAAGATATCAGTTCTTCCTTAGTTTTGGACCTACTAAATTTTAAATACTTAGTAAGTTTTGCTGTAAAATAGTTCCGCAGTTTTAGAATTCAGTACCTAGACAAAAATGAACACATAATCTGAGTATGATCAAGTCATAAATAAGCTATAAGGATAAACAAGGAAACAACAAACTATTTCTAGGAATCACCATAAGTATATAGCATTTTATAATAAAATTATATTTATATATATTGTACAATTTTTAAAAATTGAAATACTAAAAATATGGTAAAATTTACATTTTACCTTATTAGTTTCGACTCCTTCTGCTGTGATAAAATACCTGATATAATAGCTGTGTTAAAATGCAGCTAAAGGGCTGGGCAGTGGTGGTGCACGCCTATAATCCCAGCACTTGGGAGGCAGAGGCAGGCGGATTTCTGAGTTTAAGGCCAACCTGGTCTACAGAATGAGTTTCAGGACAGCCAGGGCTACACAGAGAAACCCTGTCTCGAAAAACCAAAAA
>NW_022196900.1:64974193-64988648 GCF_008632895.1 Mastomys coucha | reverse complement strand
AAAAAAAAAAAAAAAAAAAAAAAAGAAAGAAAGAAAAAGAAGATGCAGCTAAAGGAAGAAAGGGATCTATTTAGCTCAGTTTGAGGTGCAGTCAGTCTGTAATGGCCAGGTAGTCAGAACAGCCAAAGCTAGAAACAGCAGATCACATTGTGTCCATAGTTAGAAGAGACCAGTCAATACATGCATAGTAGTTGCCTGCTTATCTTTCCCATTCTTGTATAATCTAGGAAAGTCTCTGCCCAGGGAAAGGTGCCACCCAGAGTGGGCAGGTTTTCCCACTAGCCCTCTCATAACCTCATGCTGACAGGTAAATTTTGTCTAGATCATCTATTATGGAGAATCCCTTTCTAGAGGGTTCTAGATTGTATCAAGTTGACAATTAAAACTAACCATTACAACTTGTCAAATGTTAAACTCCAAAATATGGTCATAAACATCACTAATTGATGTTACTATACATAATACATTAATATCCTATATGTCATTTATGGAATATGTAAATGAAGTCAATAGACTACTGGAAAAATCAGCACCAATATGCATGATGTAAGAATTACTGGATATATGGAGATTCCTAGTAAATCATGGAGTTTCCTGGCAAATCAATAAGTATAAGATTAAAAATAGCCAAAAGAAAAGAGTAAGTTCAAGTCTGAATACAAAATTCCTACCAGAAAAAAATAGAAACCATCAGCATACTTGTAGAAACGTACCAACTGAAACAATGATATTGTTTGTGTTTGGGCAAAAGTGCTCAAGTTGTGTTTTATTTATACTTTTACTGTATATTGATATTGATTTCCTGAGCTGGTCAGGCTCTGTGCCACAGAGTTGTAATCCTACTACTTGGGAGGCTGGGACAGAGAGACTGGGAGATTAAGGTCAGTTTGGTCTCCATAGTGAGTTCAAGGCCAGTTTGGGCTGTATAAAATGTGGTTGCCTCACACCAAAATAAAACCAAACCAAACACCCAAAACATAAAACTTAAAAATAAAATAACCATCCCAAGACTGCAGTGGTTTAGAGCCTTATTATTTCATTTTATATGTTTAAGTATTCTGACTATGTATATGAACACACACTATGTGCATGCCTGGTGCCAGAAGCACTACAGATGGTTATGAGCTGCCATGTGGGTTCTGGGGCTTGAACTAGGTCCTCTGGCAGAGCAAAAAATAAAAAAAAATTCTCTGAGCCATCTGTGCAGCCACTAAGTGCTTTAAACTCTCATATTCTTTGATCAGAGTTTTACTTTCTTATCGTTTATCTGAATGAACTACTGGCTTCCATATAATTATTTATTCAAAAGAAAGTATAATCATAACATTTTAACAGAATGGATATTAATCAAAAGTAAGGAACTAAAATAATATGAGAGACTATTCTAAATACAATTTGCCATATCCATAGAATGTCCTGTCCTAGGCATAGAGAAGAGGGATGGGTGGGAGTGATGTAGGTGCAGACCTCATGCTTGACGATTTAAAACTAAGACCTTTTCAGTGTGCTTAGTACAGTGTGTGTGTGTGTGTGTGTGTGTGTGTGTGTGTGTGTAAGCACATGTATGTGTGCTGTTACATACAACAAATATAAATATATAGAAATAGGTCATGCATTCAAGAGATGGTAGTTGGAGGACTTGGGAGAAAGGTAGAGAGTAGAAGGGCGTTAGAAGAGTTGCAAATACAGTGTACTCACGTATTCAGTGCTAAAAGATTTTTAGCACTATATCTTTGTGCTTAACCAAGATAAAAGTCAATAAATTCCATTTTAAAAATTGTATAAATGATTTATTTGTGGAATCAACAAATGCTGTGACAAAATAAAATTGAAATAGTTTTTCTTTGGAGGAAAAAACCTAATATGTGTATAATCTTCATAAAAAGTCTAGGAGAAAATATTTGAAGGATCTACAATTGCTATACCTGGATAGTGGGGTGGAAATTTTTTGTCTGGTCCTTTTTGCTTAATTGTATTTTGTCTGCCTTTTACAACTGTTTTTTTTAATTTATTTTATTTTCATACTTTGACTGGTTGAAAAGTGAAATCAATGTACTAAGGAATAAAGGAAGAAAGCCCATCAGCCCCGGGTGCCATCCAACTTTATATAACTCTGGGTGTTCCCAAGCCATCGGGCTATGTGCTGACAGCTCGCCCAGATGTTTGGGATGAGAACCACAAAATATCTTTGCCTTGGCAGTTTAGGTGTTTGGGCCCACAACCTGCCCTGTGTTTTATTTGGTTGCCCTCTGACAGGGCAATTTCCCTGTCACTGTCATTTTGCCTTACTGCTTGGAATTTAAGGCATGTCCCTCCCACCCCCAGTTTCTAATTCCATTTCCTCCATGAAAATATTCTTCAACTTGAGGGAGGATGATCATTTCACTTCACTGGCACAGGAAAACAGGCACAGAGACTGAATAACTGATCCGAAGCAGCTGGCAAGTCACACCTGGGGAAGACTTGCCATCCAGGTTTCTCTAGCTCCCAAATTTCTCTCCAGTGTAACTTCTCTTCTAAAAAGTCAAATAGGAGGCAAGATGGTTTCAGGGGTTGAGACATGCAAATTAAACGATTGGGGAACAGTTTTTCTGTATCCTCAGGTTGATGACAGCCTACCTGTAGAGCCTTTTTGCCTCCCCCAGGTCTTCGCTAAAGTAGATAACACAGTACCTAGCAACTGCTTCGGATGAATCATCCAGCTTTTCTTGTACTGTGTCCAGTTTTAACTTCCACTTAAGCAGGGAATGTGGGTTTCCCATATACAATTCCAATACCAATTTTGTTTTAAAATAAATTTAAATATCTCTTAAGTAGGTTTGAAGAAAATATTCAATCACTAATAGTACAAGTATCACTAATGGTAAATCGATATTACAAACAAAAAGTATATGATGAATGTAAATATCCGGAGCTTGGGGAAAAAAAAAAGCTGAACTAAAATATGCCTTTCTACTATGTTAGGTATCTGAAAACACACAGGAAAGGATGCAGTTAACCTTTGGGAAAGCCTGGCTGGGTCTTGGTACTTTTTCTGTGGGTCTCTTCTTAGTTCTCATGAGTGTTCTATAGGAATTAATGCACCCTGCTGACTGACAAACTTGCAAGAATCCATGATGGTGTAGCACAAGGCAACTCACTAGTAAATAGTGAACTTGGGGGTTAAACTAGAGGTCCTGGGTTTCCCAAGGACTCTGATTTTGACCACAGCATCTTAAGGAAATAACAAACTGATCTGATGTTGTAATGCTATACTGGCGTTCCACTACACACATTCAGGAAACCCAAGGTCTGGTGCTCACCCCAGGCTGGGATTGACTGTGATAGCATGCAAAACACATGCATCTGATTGGAGCTTTGAAGACGAGGCTAGATCCCTAGAGGGGAGTCCCAGTGCATTTTGCGTGGAACAACTCGGTGACATTCACGGCACTAAGGTCAGTGTCTGACGCCAGTGCTCACAGATCAATTGCAGACTCTGTCTTCTTTCTCCCAGGAGCCTGGGAGGAATGGCACAGAGCTCCTGGATGTCTCTTATCTTACTAATCAACTTTCAATCTTTTCCTAAATTTTCAATCTTTTCCTGGAATGATGGGTATCATCTAAGCATTCAAGAACCTTTCCACGTCACAGCAGAAATACCACTAAGTGGACAGTGTGGTAGCCATGATGTCTGCTCACTCCATGCTATTGTCCTGCTTCTCTACATTGCCGACTCCTTCTGAGTAGTTCTTTACAGCACTTTCCACCGTAGGTGCTCAAATACCAGCAGTGTTTGAAAAAGTTGCCAGCAGTTGTCCTTCTCATCCAGACTCTGACGTACTTTCTAGAAGAACACCAGAAAAGAGTCCAAAGAGTAGTGTGGCACCTTGTAAAACACAGCGGTTCAAACTCCCCACCAGCTTTTCCAGCTTGTGCGCGTATAAATTCTAGCCATGGCCTCTGCTGACCTCAGCTCTATGTTTATAATTGGCCAGATCACCGGCAGCCCCCAGGGAGATCTCAGTGCTGACCTGACACGCTTGCCATCTTTCTCCTCTTTAGCTGACTAATCAAGGCTTTTAAACCTGACACTATAGATCTTTTTTTCCCCCCAAGCCCAGATGTACTCAGCTGGAGAGAGAAAGGGGAACTGTGCATGATGGAATGACAATGTACGCAAGTTTAACCCTGGACAAGCAGCCTGGGGGCTGTTCTTATCAACGTCTGTATCTGCCTCTGGCTATAGCTTCCCACCTAGAAGGTGGATCACATTTTATCAAATTTCCAGGTCTCAGAGCCTCACAAAACCCATCACATTTTGTCTCCTTTAAAACACTTTCATGTCTTCAACACCATCCAAACTCTTATCAGGACTGTGTAGATTCTTAGCCAATCTGGTCACTGCCCTCCCTGCCTCAGAGATTGTCCTCCATTTCGCTCTAATAAGGATTACTCAAAGAGTGACTAGTTGCAGATAGAACATATTTGAGAATCCACCATCATTTCACACTTTTCTCTCCGGGTCTTTCTGTCCCCACCTCCAGAAGGCACTTCTCACCATAGCAACCAAGAACTGACTCCATTCCTTCTGGGCTTCTTACACAGTGTACCCAGTGAGCGCCAGCCGTTACTGTATCCACCTGAGACTTGAGACCCTCAGTTGTGAAATGAGGAGATTCAGTGGCTAGTGTTTATTAAGTCCAATGGCTGGAACGTTGCTGAAACGGTTTTGTCTTGCTCGTGGTTTTCGGGTCTTTTCTGCTCCTAACATGAGAGGGGAGCAGGTCAGATGCTCCTCCTGTTTGCTACCATAGCTGGCTCCTTGCTCATTTCCTTTCCCAAGACTTTGCAGGTACTTAATGTTATCTCTGAAGACTCTGGATGTATTTTGTTTTAAAGGATATTATGTACCTCTGGGGTGCATATGATTTTACACTTGTTCCAGTGGCCTTATAAAGCTGGAAGGTTTCTTTTCTGTGTGTTTCAAAGTCCAAGACATACCTTCTGCTGCTGAAGTCTCTACTCAGTACCTATCGTGGAGGTGGGAAGGGGAACACAGCAAAGCATGACCTCCAGGAACCTACTGTTCACAGAATGAGGCCTGTGGCTTCACACTGGGATTCAGCACTAACCCTGGCGCAGTTATCTCTTAGCCCGTGATTTTGTGCAATTGACCTAATTTCTTAGGTTTCAGTGTCATTGTCTGAAATCTCAGCTACTAAATAGGTTACTCTGAAGATTATATTGATGAATACAAGTGCTTAAAAGAGTGCCCAGAGCACAGTTGTATTTTATAGACATATTTAATATTACTTATTTAGTAATTATTTAAATAATATTTTGTTATTCAGGATACATCCTATTCTAAGAATTATGTTATAAGCATCTCGTGATAGTAGAAATTGAGTACTAGTTAGTTGCTTTTAGTCTTTATGTAATAATTTTTAATTTCTGACAGCAATGTGAATCTTTTGACAAATAATACTGAGGCTAACAGAAGTTCCTAATTTAAATATAGGAATTACTACTTTTCGAAGCCATACCTAGGACCCTGGTCACTTGGCACCCAGAGCTCACATTGCTTATGTTGTATTATATCTCCTCTCGGCCCAGTTGGTCTCAGGATTCTCCACTGCTAAGACATAGAGAAGATTAAGCTCAAGGTCTGGCCTAAGAAACCATATGGAGAATAGAGTTTGTGGGTTACCCCAGTCCCTCATCCTGTCGCCTTATCATTCACGGATACAATTACACCTTCTTTCTCCCACTTAGGAACACATTTTGTAAGGCATAAGAGTGATGTTTATAGAGACAACCTTGAGTTAGCTTTGGCAGGCTTCCATCGTCTCTGTGTTCCTGGACCATCTTTTCAGAATGACTTGGGACAGATGACTCACATGACCTCCAAAAGTTGCCACCCAAAGCATCCCTTAATTGTCTTGCCACCTTAGGCCTGTCTCTGTTGAAGTGGGTTGCCTAAAATCCTGGACCGCACTGCTCATGGAGGGTCTCTGACCCCCTTCCCTGCAGCAATAAGTAGCAAGTCCCTTACCTCCACTGTCCCCAACCCCAAATGGATTCTATGTTGAAGAAAGCTGGTATAACTCCTTAGTCATTGTAATCCAAGACAAAGTGAACAAATAGGTGACCCTTTGAGGGAAGAGTCTCTACAAGACATCTCCAGTTCCTTTGGAAAGCCTCTGCTCTGCTCTCTGACAACACACCTCACAGAAACACCATGATCCTAAGCAGTCATCTATGGCTTGGGATGCATGGGCATTTGTTTCCATAGGTTATCTCGGAACACAGTTATGAGCAAAGAAGGTTTCACTAACACAGCATGTGGTGGGATGACATTTCATTCTCCATATGCAGGGTTAGTAATGACTCTCTGAGCCCACATAAAACTCACTAACTTTCCCCCAACAAGGACAAAGATTTCTAGAAGTAACTACACACAAACACACAAACACACATACACATGCACACACACATGCACACACACATGTACATGCACACGCACACACACACACACACACACACACACACACACACACCACTCACACCAGAAAAAGTTATAATTCTAGAGATCAGGATGTGAACGAAGCTATGGTTCCTATGGAAGCTCTTGAAGAATCGGCTTCCATGTTTTAGTTTCCAGAGTCTGCCATCTTCCTAGAAAAAAAGCATGCCACCTTCCAATGTCTGTCTCTCTCCTGTCACTGGTAATTCACCCTTTTTGACTTGGATACCCCTTATTCTCTTGGTAGAAGGTCCATTGAGGTTATATTGCATTATAACAATGATTTGAGATGATTTCTCCATCTCAGATTATTAATCCTGCCTGTAAAATCTCTTACAAGGTCAAAGAACATTGGAAGATTTTTGACCTAGACATCCCTTTGTGTATGTGGTAGCAGGAGGCATTGTTCTGCCTATAACATGTTCCCCACAGTGTCAATGTTGCCTGAATGACATATTTCTTGTGTTGAAAACAAGACTATCCACAGGTCTAGGGCCATATGCTTCTCAGTCTCTTCAGCAGGAAGCATGGAGACAGGATGTATCTTTCTTGCCCAGAAGCCTCCAGGAGACTCATCTCCTGCTTGCCCAGCCTCGAGTTTAGCCTCTGGCTCTCCCCTGCATCAGTTAGAGCTTTAAAAGCAGAAGCTCAAACAGAATGTGGGCTCAACTTCCCAGGGTAGAAATGTAGATTGGAGGGCTCTCTGAAGAAAATTCAGAATGTTGGTGCCAGGAAGCTCCGAAGGATGGACACTGGACACAAGGACAAGGGAGCCAGTTCCTACTCCCCAACCCCCGCCCCCAGCTCTCAGAAGTCACTTGGAAAATTATTAAGAAAAGAAACAACTACACACCTGTCTCTCCCTTCGTGACTCCTGGCAGCTCTCACAAACATCTAGCAGAAAGTTTTCTATAGTTTTGGGATTAAGTGTCAGAGATGCAGGTGGGGCAGGTTTAGGGAGAAACTAACATCCTAATAGCCAACAACATCCCAGGGCAGAGGATAAGTGAGTGATTGCTCTTCTGCCAACATTACCTTATACTTTCTTTTATTTTAATCATCAGGAACAAATCCCTGTAGATATTTCTGAATTTACCATATTATGCTGGTGTCTCAGGGCCAGTTTCCCAGAAATGGTGCGTGCATCCGAATGGGCCAGTTGCTGACTTTTCTGCTACACAACCTTCCAGAGGGCTAGAAGTGTTTCTCAGCTTTCCTCATCTTCAGCATTTGTTTTATGGAAGAGCACTTTTGAAAGTTACCTTCTCTCTCCTTCTTTCTTTCTTTCTTCCTTCCTTTCTTTCTTTCTTTTTTGTTTTTTTGTTTTGTTTTGTTTTGTTTTTTTGTTTTTTGTTTTTTTTTGAGATAGGGTTTCCTCTGTATAGCCCTGGCTGTCCTGGAACTCACTCTGTAGACCAGGCTGACCTCGAACCCAGAAATCCGCCTGCCTCTGCCTCCCAAGTGCTGGGATTAAAGGCGTGTGCCACCACTGCCGGGTTGAAAGTTACCTTTTCTACACACATTCCATTGGATCCTTTCTAAGAACAACATGGGACTTTACCTGAGCAAGCTTGTTTGGTTATTGGCTCCCTAATCTAAGACATAGAGACCTTTTACACTTAGACCTGCTAACTAACAGCATGTGTCAGTCAGCTTTGCCTTGGGAAATTTCACCACAAAGTGTTTTCCTCAGTGCTGTCCCATGTGGCAGCCTTGGGGAGCTGTAAAGGAACCTTTTCCCTTCTAGGTTGCAAGTGCAAATTTGCAGTTTCTTTTGTTGGTGTTGTTGCTCTCTGTAATTATAGAATCCCTGAGTTTGCAGGAAGCATGAGTGGTGTTTAGTCTAGTCTTTATTTAATATATAAGCAATAGCCACCAGTTTTAGGGAACTTACTGCTTTGGCGTCAGTCTGCTGCTGGCACGCACTAAATACTTCCAACAGTTCTTAGTCTGTAATGGTGAGGAGGCTCCCTTCCCATCCCTTCATCCTACTTCTGACCTTGAAGCACAGTCATAGAGAGACACTTGATCAAACCATCATGCATTTCCAAAAGAATGTGGGATAGCTCTCCTTTCCATCATAAGAGGCACTGGACCCCGAGAGTAACTCAAGTTGCTTAAAGCCCACCCTGTATTTACACATTCGTCATCTAATTGGCAAAGGCTTAAGATACAAAGAGTTGTTTCCACTTCCAGGTGAGTAAACAAATTCAAGCAAACTTACCGATCCCTTAACTCATGTCTAATGTTAAGGCATTGTGACAGAAAGAGGGTACAAGACAATACATAGGACAACATTTGTCTCCAAGCTGCGTGGAGCCTACGATTTCATAAGAATGTAAAGAAATGAATGCCTATGCATACCTACAGGAGGAGATAGAATAAGTAAATATGTAATAAATAAAACGTAATAAAGCAGAGATTCTAGGTCTCAGGGACTGTGGATACAGACTGAGTGTTTGTGAACAGGACAATCTGAAATTCAATATAAGTGAAGCCTGGGAGGCAGGCAGAGAGTAAATTAGAGGCACATGCGAGGCAAGGCACATAGGGGACACGTGATGTTTGGTGGGTATAAACAGGACTCCACAGAGTGACAGAGGCTGAGCAAGGCTTGCTGGTACAGCTAGCTGCACAGGGCTTATGGGTCTCAAGTCTTTGCTGATCTTTGCTTCCCAGAGAGAGATACAACTAAGAACTTCTCCTGGTGTCTCTCTGGGTCCCTTCTGCTGAGCTGAGGCTGAGGCCTGGTTCTCTCTGCTAGATCACATCACCACTGTTGCTAACCGCACTCTACTGAACTGGACTCCTCGTGTATCTCTGAAGTATTTTCAAGTGGATCGAGCTGCTGATGCCTGGTAACCTATGAACTGAACTGTTCATTTCCAGACAACAGAGATGGGACTTGATCCAAAGAACCTTTCTAAACAGGTCCACTTCCCCCCTCACCCCCACCCAGTGTACTTTCTTTTCCAATACCTCTGCTGGGTGATGGATTACAAGGAAGGTTAAAGTGTTTTAAGAACCATCATTAAAAATAAGATTTGAAAAAATTAAAGTTACAACAGCATTTTAAGTAGAAGAGTTGTGAGTGTTTTAAGTAGAGGATGACTTTTTTTTTTGCAAAAGTCAGTCTTTTGCTACAGTGTGCAGAACAGATCAGACTGCAGAGTGGGTACAGCGACCTGAAGGAGACCAGATCAGTGACTGTTCAGAAACTGAGGGGGAGAAAACAGCAAAGTGAAGCTCAGTGGCTGCAGAGATGGGGATGAGAAAGAATTTGGAAAGGAAATTGGATGGGTTTTAAGAATGAATTGAAACAAAGAGTAATGTTTGTGACTCTAGTCTAATTGGCTTCTTCAGTAGTTGAGCCATGTATTTTATGGGAAAAGAAGCAAGGAGGGACACATTTTAGAGATTAAATAGAAAAGGGGTTAGGTTTCAAAAAATATATGGCTTGAAAGAAAAACCATTTTTTTTCTGTATCCAACATAAGTGGCTGTGGTCTGTTGATTTGTTCATTTGCATAAATAAATACAAGCATCCACTTTGTCGTATACACTGAAGTGGCCAATGGAAATATGGGTATTTAAGATATGATGCCACCGTATAAGGAGATATCCACTCCACACAGCTCAATTGATAACTGAAGCATAGTTAATATCACAGTGCATATTACAATAACAACATCCAGATGATCCTAAGGGAGCTGAGAAAATGGATGACTCTGATAGACAAGGAAATACATATTCACACCATTATGGCAATGTGACTTGTGGCCATCATAGGAGATAGTTTTATAAGAGACTTTGGGTCCCAAGTAAGTGCTTGCCAAAAGATAAAAGGTGGGGTGGGATTCTAGGAAAAGGTACATCAAAAAAAAAAAAAAAAGCATGAAGGCCTTGCTAAAGGAACTCTGGCTAGTCCTGTCTATTGGAATGTAGACACTAATGGAAAAATCAAGGAAGAAAGAGGTAGAATGGAATCTGATCAATGAGAACTTTTATGGCATCTTAGAAGCTGGTGCTTTATCCTTTAAACATAGTGAGTCTTTTTTTTTTTTTAAATAAATTCCCAACATCATAAAAGGTAAGTTTAGGGGTGTTGTGGTAAATCTCCAACCCAAATATGCCCCAGCAATGAAAACACAACTCAATTATTATGAGTACAAGCTGTACACCTAGATTGGGCAGATCTACCATTACACTACCATCTTCCCCATCTGTGAGACCCCTTATAGCTTGTGGTTTCTCCAGGCCATGCGCTTCTGCTCTGCTTTCCTTCCATCTTTTCCTCTGTCCCCCCTCACCTCCCATAGCCCTCTCTCTCTCCTTTTCATCTCAAACCTTCAGCTCCACCTTCCCCTCTTTCTCTACCCAATCACTGGCTCTTGTCTTTATTTTATCAGTTAAGGTGGGAAGAAGGTGTCCAGGAAATCACCTGAGTGCTGACTCATTCCTTGTTCTCAGCCCCTCACAGGAGAATGGAATTAACATGAAATATAATTAGCTCCAGGGCTATCTGCAACATAGGGATATATTGGAGATTATGGCAAACACTAGAGAAGCAAACAAGGAAAACTGGAAAAGATAATTAAATCTGGAACATGTTAATCTAAAATGTTTGTTGGTCTGTGAGGTATATAGATCAAGATGATATTGAAGAAATGTTGCTATTTCTAGTACAGCAGCCTACTGGCTGGCTGTGGTCGTTTGAGTAGGTATGTGCTTGCATGCTTGGCCATAAGGAGTGGCACAATTAGGAGGTGTGGCCTTCTTGGAGGAGGTGTGGCTTTGTTAGAGGAAGTATGTCACTGTGGAGGCGGGGCTTTGAGGTCTCAAATATTCAAGCTATGCCCAGTGTGAAAATAAACACAATCTCATAGCCGCCCTCGGGGAAAAGACATAGAACTCTCAGCTCCTCCAGCACCATTTCTACCTGCACGCTGCCATCCTTTCCACCATGATGAAAATGGACTAGACCTCTGAAACTGTAAGCCAGCCCCGATTAAATGCTTGCCTTTATAACAGTTTCCTTGGCCATGGTGTCTCTTCACAACAATAAAACCGTAAGACACTGGCTGTGCTAGTCTGAAGTTTCAGCCTCATACAGGGATTCCCTATGACTGATATATATATATATATGTGTGTGTATATATATATATATATATATATATATATATATATATACATACATATATATCATATATACATATATGTATATATGTATATGGCATGGAATATATATCACATATATGGGCTATATGTTATATAAGTGAAATATATATCATATAAGTAAAATATATGCGATATATAGATATTGAGACTGACACATTAAATTGGATGCATTAAAATGAACACATCTTGGAGGACTGAAGACAGTGATTCACTGGGGAGAATTATCCTCAGTTTCCTCTGGATCTGTATACCTCATAGACCAACAAACATTTTAGAATTAATATGTTCCAGATTTAATTATCTTTTCCAGTTTTCATTGTTTGCTTCTCTGGGGTTTGCCGAGTGTGTGTGTTTGTGTATGTGTGTGTGTGTGTGTGTGTGTGTCTTCTGCCTATCTGATCATGCCATGAGACACTGTGACCACTGTGGGGACAAAGACTATACAAGAGCTAGACATTTTCTAAATTCCTCCTACTGTTGCCCACTGAATGATAGTTATTTAACTGAGGGATTCTCTCTATGTGCAGTGATTGTCTACAAATTGGCTTGAATTCATGACAGCAAAGACAAGGTCAGTCTAAATTCTGCTTTGAAAAGTTCAATTTCCCTAGAGCAATTTACTTTTGAAAACCAATTATTCCAATATTATAGGCAAACCCTAACAAGAGGCATTTGGTGGAACTCACTTATTCTCTTCTTGGACATGTGCTGCCAGAATTTACTAATATGCGGTGGGAAGCAGATGACCAAAGCCACCACCTGCTAGTCCAGCCATCTGCAATACCTTGCCTTGCTACCTGAGCTTTATGTGGCTATCTGTAAAAGAGATCAGACCATCATGTTATGGTCCAAAAATGTTTTGCAATGTTCTAAAAGCAGGGAACAGAATCATCATTATGTGTTGTTCACATAGTTAATCTCTGAATTCCTAAAAATTTAGATATGGTATTAGTCATGCAGGGACCATTACTATTGTCCTGACACATGCCACCTGTAGGTGGTTAAAGAAGTCTTGAGGGTTGGGTGGGAGAGTTTTTCATTCAGGCGGGTTTTAAGTCTGGGTTTCTGCACCTTTTAACTTCATAGCAACAGATAAGTAACTTCTTTTCTCAGGACCTATTTTTATCACATGTATAAAATTCTTATTTTACTGGGCCAAGCAATGATTCAAATGATGAGCTGGCATGAAATTTAAAAAGATGGTCAATATTTTCCAAGCCTTGCCATCCTTTTAACCCTCTTTCATGATCAACTTCTCCTTTTGATCAATAATATGATTTTCTCTCTAATAAAGAGATCTAGGGAGTATGTTTTCAACAATTTTTATGAAAGACATTTATTAGGCTATAAAAAAGCAATGTTAACATTTTTACCCACTTGCTGGGACATGAAGTTCTACAATTCTTTTTTATGGGTAAGCTTGTTTTTCTTCATTTTTCATTCTTCTCCTGCACTCGAAGTTAGCCCAAATATGGTAACAGTAAGCCATTCAGTCTGGGTTAATGCACGTCCTTAGGTTAGATGCTCCTCAGCCCCCTTGCTCATTTTTGAGATGGGAATTAACCAGCTCATCATTTGAACCATTGTTTGGCCCATGAAGCTGCTCGGGACTTTAATTCCATCCTTGGCTTTCAACCTTTAAATCTCCCACTCCAGAGATGGTCAGGGCTCTGCTGGCTTTTGTGGAACAGCAAGCAATGTTTTTCAGCTTTGCCTAACTGTGCTTGCCTCTGTTTTCCCCTGAGTGCTTGCAGCGTCTCTCCCATTGCAAGCCACAGGCTACAGGGAGGTTTTTTTCCCCCTCTTCCATTTCCAGCAACTACCACCTCTACTTGTCACTTTTGATCCATCTTGATGAACATGTCTTGGTGGTTGGAGGACAGTGATTCTATGGGGATGACTGAGTTTTTATGATTTCAGTTAAGGTCATGAGGTGCCCTCCCAATAAACAATGCTTACTTTTTAAAAACAAATCTTTGAAAACCTTTTATAAATCCCATAAAATACTGCAAGCATAGAGACTTTGGCTGCTTCATCCTTTCTTCTTCTACGCTGGTCCACCAAAAGCTTCAGAGGCCACAGTGGACCTTTGTCAGTCTTTAAAGGATGTAACCGTAATGGACAAACTTTTTGGTATCATGATCTTGAGAGCAGATGTTGGCTAAACCGTATGTGGAGGGATTTCACAGGGGCCGGGGGGGGGGCATGTCTCCATTAGTAGAAGCCAGATGTATATAGCTCAGTAGACACCCAGCCAGGGGGGATTTGATGCCAGGAGAATGCAAAACAGCTTGGGGTGGTTCATAACAAGATGTCATGGAGGGAGAGAGCTGTTTTACAATTACATGAATACTTACCTTGGCTCCTCTGTCAGTATGGTACTGGCCTTTGACACCTGTCTGAATATGAGGATAAACCCCAGGATCTTCCTTATTCATTAGGCAAGTACTTTACCACCAAGTTGCACAATAGGCTTCCAACCTTTGCCCCCCTGCCCCACCCCATTTTGGAGTGGAGGATTCATGAAGAACATCTTCAACTCGAGCAGCAGGCAGCTGTGCTTCAGTGATATTACTTTCTTTGTAACTTTGTGGTTGTCTTTTGCCATTCATGGTTCTTTATGGACATGCTAATCTTCTCCCTATGAGACCTCTGTAAAGTGTATTTGTAAAACACACTTATGTGATTAAAATGATTAAGGGTGTTTGTGGTAGCCCTGCTGTCTTCACAGAAGAATTCCAACTGACACCAGATACTGCATCTTGACTCGACT
>NW_022196900.1:64953612-64968565 GCF_008632895.1 Mastomys coucha | reverse complement strand
GCTTCCTTCAGGTGTTAAAAAAAAAGGATGAAAATGCCGATATAACTGGTGCAAACACACATCAACAAACTCACAAAAGTGATACACACATAATTAGAATTGGGAAATCTAATTAGTTGAATGAGAGTGATGCTTTAAACTTTCTATTGACTTCTTGATTTATTATTTGAGAATTTCATACACATGTAGTTTGTTTTGATGAAAGCCACCCCTTCTTCCCTGACCATTTCCTTTTCCTATACCCCTTCTGCTTTTCTCTCCCAACTTCTGACTCTGCTTAGTGGTGCCAGTATGTGTGCATGGGTGTGGGGCCATGTGCAGGAGTCTGGGGATCTCTCAAGGTCTGCATCCCTGAAGAAAACTGGCATTCCCCTTCTCATCAATTGCCAATAACTGTTCACCTAGGAGTAGGGCTTCATGAAACTCACATCCATGCTGGTAGTTTGTGTGGTTTGATCTTGTGCAGGTCTTGAACATGCACTCACAGCTATTGTGAACTCACGTGTATAATAAGTCATCCTCTCTGGAAAGCATTGTTTCCCAGCAGTCCTTCACTATCTTGGTCTTTTACAACCTCTCCCCCTCTTCCTCTGTGATGACCCCTGAGACTTGTGAAAACATGTGATGTAATACTTGAATTAAGGGCTGAGCACTGCATGGTCTCTTGCCATACTCACATTGATCAGCTGTGAGTTTCTGTATTAATTCCCATCTACTGTTTAAGAATCATTCAAAACTCCCAGAGTCAGATGTGAGTTACCTGTTTTCAAGTTGTGTTGTTGATCATTGGAATCTCATAGACAGCAAAAACACCACAAGCTATAGGTATTGTTCTTAGTTATCTTATAGAACTCAGTGGTAAAACCTTGTTGCTGGAAACCCTGCATATTGAGTCATAGGACATGGAGAAACCAAGCCAGTACTTACCTGGAATTCTCATCCCTTTTGTAGTGCAGGAAGATTTTCTGTATACTACTGGGGAGAAAAATAATCAACAATATTACCTGTTACTCCCATGAACTATCATAACTACTGCCCTTGTAAGATGCCCACTGGTGCAATTAATAACACACGTTATGTGAGCAGCCAATCACTTTCTGATTGGATTTATGGCTTGTTCTGTAATACAAAACTTGTCCTGGGTATTGTTGACTGATCTAAGAACCTGTGAGTAGGTAGGTTGTAGGACTGATAGGAAAACCTGCTTCTGTTCAGCTAAGTGGTATTAAAGCTGCTACTTAAATACGTATCTTTATAGTCATAGATTAGTGCAGCTCGTGACTCTAATGAGTATGACATTAATAGATAACCAGGGATCTGGTTAGGGATGCCGTAAGTATTTGTAAATAACTTACTGATTTACTCCAAACATTATTTTAAATCTAATTTTTAATTTTCAAACATACTTGTGTCAAATATATATTTAAACCCAATATTCCAGAAAGCTTCATAAAGAGAAGATATTGGTTTGCCTGCATGACATTAACCAAGCATTCTGTAATTAAACTACTTGCATGTCTGACTTCACTTGCTGCTGGTATCCTCTACATAGTGCATATTTTTCCTCCCAAATCAGTAACATGTATGCACAAAATCATTTAAAAATACTAAAATATGGTCTACTATACCCAGATATACCTTTCCCAAGTACATATTTATTATACTTATGTTTTTCTTTTTTTTTCTTTCTTTCTTTTTTTTTTTTTTTTTTTTTTTTTTTTTTTTTTTTTTTTTTTTTTTTTTGGTTTTTTTTGAGACAGGGTTTCTCTGTGTAGCCCTGGCTGTCCTGGAACTCACTCTGTAGCCCAGGCTGGCCTCAAACTCAGAAATCCGCCTGCCTCTGCCTCCCAAGTGCTGGGATTAAAGGCATGCACCACCACCGCCCAGCTTATGTTTTTATTTTTAAATAATGAGAAATATCTACTCTATAGGGTCATTTAAAAACAAAACAGTGTAGGAGAATTGTAAGTGATTTGCACATTAAGAGCAAATGCTCAATCAATTCTGGCTTTACTTGTCTTGTTATTGATATTTCACTCTTGTAGTTAAAACAAAAACAGAAAATCAAAGTATTGGCTACAAATAAACAAAAGTATGTTTATATCTTTTCCTAGCAAGTTAATATAGACCTTAAGGAGTTACAAAAACAAAAACCAACCAACCAACCAAACAAACAAACAAACAAAAACCTGTAGTTTTCATTTCAACTACATCTATTGTTAATCATCCATTAAAATCCTAAGATGCATAGGAAAACCTTCACATAAGAGTAGCTGAGGTGGAACTGTGGAACTGTGGTAAGGTTTCATCCCTGATTCAGTGTGATTCCACACACCCTGAGCCATTAAGTCCTTTCTTCAACAATTTCTTTCTTTGTCTTAAAAGTTGTGCCTGGAATGTTCCTTGTCTTTCTCCAGTCCCTCCTTCATAATTCTAAGGACCACCAACCTCTGTATCATGAACTTCCTAAGCATCTTTCACACTGTTTATCCTTACTGTATTCTTCTTTGTCTTTCCCATGGCTGTGATCACGGTTTCCCACATTCCCTGTGACCTATCCTCTTCATCACTTTACTCTCCAAGGCTTCCTAATCTTCAGATTCTGAATACTGCTTGGAACTTACTGGACATGCTAATCTTCTGTTCAAGTCTTATGGCAAGTATCTTCACCTGTCTTTGCTCCCTGTCCTTTATAAACACCATACCTTCTCCCTGGCAGCTCCATGTCTGATGTCTTCCTCTGGCCCAGTCCTTTCTTCTTGCTTCTAGACATCCTTCAAAATTCAGACCAATGGTTCTTCTTTGGAACAGTCATCCTTGACCCTTGACCAAATGTTCAATTAGGCCAAGTTTCTTGATTATATATTTCATTTAGCTTTTAGCCTTTGTTTGGAGTTAAACTTACAAGACCATAGTATATGGAAGAAGGAGCATGCTTGGCTGAGCTCAGCATTTGCTCTCCAGTACCCACTATTGCTCTGATGGGTATACTGAGCACTCAGTAAATATTGGTTGAATGAATGAATAAAAAAAAAACCACTAGTAATTTGCTTGTTTGTTGTTTAACAAATTTTTATATAATGTTTTAACAAAAATTGTACATAATATAACATTACTATTATTATATTTTGTTTATTCACAGTGTTGTACAACCATCGCTGCTGTCTAGTTTCTGAAGATTTTCATCACCCAAAGGGAAACTTCATATTCATTAATCAGTCACTCCCTGTTTCCCACTGCTCTCTGGGCAGCCATTAATTTGCTCTCTGTCTCTGTGGATTTGCTGACTGTGGCTATTTCATGTAAACAGAATCATCCCTACATCATGCTACAGCTGCCAGGGGGAGTGTCTGCCTCTCAATACAGACTTGGCCTTATCATCTCTTACCCATCAGCACAGTGCCTTGCATGTAGAATGCATGGGAAAATCCTTATGGAAATTGAATTATGTTTTCTAACTTGACAAACCAAGCATATACCAGAGATATATTTTCAGTTCCGATAGCAAATATTTTGTTGTGCTTTTCCTTGTTGAAAAGTACACTAAAAAATACTGACCCATTCACTTTTATTGTTGTATTGTATGCCTAGTTTATATATTGAAGATAATATTGTAAATAAAGTTGTGATTGTAGAAAATTCAGTAAAATAATAAGGCAGAATAGAATATTTAGAACAAAAGAGCAACAAACATAAATTAGTCATGCAGATGGCAAGGGAATTATCACAGTTAAGGAGATGGCTGGTTTCCTTCACACCAAGAAAAGGGAAATGTTTGTTTCTGGGCTGTGAAAAGAATCACATCTATTTTAAGCAAGGATGGTCTTTTATTATAACTAAAGGAAAATCCTAATTTATTTATTCATTTCTAAATCATTACAAGTGATCATTTTGTGCCTGTCACTTCTCTGTAGCATGGTAGGTCTATGATGTACTAAAGTAGGTAAAGAATTGCCAGACATAAGCCATGCATGATCCTGGCAGTGCTGTCTGCTCAGCATCAAATCCTGTTCTGTGAAGTTTGTCAGTTCAAAGTGATTCCAGAGCAGCAGGTTTGCTGAGCCAATCAATTTAGAAAGTACCTACCTTCAGTGGGTGGAGTTTGGAAGTGGTTTTCTATAAGAACAATCTGATCCCCACGCCTTCCAGGAGGACTTGTGATCATTTCTACAATCATTTTCCTGATTTTGTACCACCTGGCAAAGATTGACTCCAACATAGCCCACCTGTTAGACATTATATTTTGATCAACTATAAGATCCCATTGACTGTACATGAATTGGAAACTTACCCAAGAGTCTGCTAAAAAAAAGGAAAAAAGAAAAAAGAAAAAAAAAAGAAAATAAATAAATAAAAATAAAAGGAATGTAGCTAAAGCTATTTTCTGCATTTGCAAAATGCAGTCTTGGCTTTTCTGTGCCTTGCCAGAATGCAAACACAACAGGTTCTCATGGGAAATTTTCATATTTTTTCAGCACTTGATGTTAGAGGAAAAAAAAAAAAACTAAAATAATAACCTAACCCACTGAGTCCACTGAAAAGAACCAAAGCTCTGCCAGATTTGGGGTTCTGGGTTCCTGGCACAGAGAGGAACAACAGCAAGGTTATTTTGGGGAAGCTGTCATGTGAGTTTCCTGAAAACTTCATAGTCAGCGTGCCACCCCCATCCCAGCGCTGGATCAGTTGAGACATGCACACGCCCCCTCCCAGCCTGAGAATGATGGTGCAGGTCATGGTCCCTAAAACCACAGAGGCCTCAGTGACATCCCATTTCTGTATTAAAGCTCCAAGAAGGCTTCTGGAGCTATAGACTGGAGGAGAGGCATAATTAGCTGGCACACGTTTTCTCTCCTGAGTATGACCCACTGAAATACAGTTCATGTGCATCTAGTTACTGAGAGCTAAAAGGTGCTACATTTGAAAGCAGGATTTGCTGATGAAGTCTGATAAGCTCAGGATACTTAAGGAATTTATATGCTAGTCACACATTCATTGATTCATGTAAACAAGGTTCGCCAAGCATCTAGTGGGTCTCAGACAGTACCAGCCCACTTAGACTGTTTCCCAAAACCCAATAGATGAAGTCCTTGTAAAGATTACATTCTAACAGAGAGGGAAAGAAGATAAACAACCATTGTAGCATATTGTCACACTACACAGTATGCTAGGAAGGACTAAAGATCAAAAGAAATGGATGGTGGGAACAGTGTTAGATACTGTATTCCAAGCAGACTCGAATGGAGAGGTGCTTTAGAGCAAAGACTAGCAGGCATGGCTGCTAAGGAGTGAACAGCATTCCTGAAACCCAGAGTTGCTGGCTGCAGGCCTCATGCTGGGACCATACCTGAAGCATTTGAGGTAAAGGAAGGCTGGGGTGTTTGGAGTGGAGTAGATAAAGGAGTATAGAAGTGGAAGATGAGATTAGAAAGGAAGAGGGGCTGGGTGTGGTAGAGGGTAGTTCACAGCTTTGGGAACTATAGAAAGGATTGGGGATCTGTCCAGCATGGTATGCAAGCCTGAGGATGGAGGCTAGCTGTTTCCTATTTTTAAAGGATAAATCTATAGTCTACACCGGGAATCAACAGACTTGGGAGACTATCAAGAGGCAATGCATGAGGATTCTCAGGAAGCTATTAGTAAGATCTTGGCTAGCAGGTAGATGTCTTGAGCCAGACTGTTAGCAGTAAAGTTCATGAGGAGTAATCAGGTCCTGGAACTATTTTGGCAGCTGAGCCAAAAGATTTCCTGACAGATTGGATGTGAGATGGAAAAATAAAAACAAATACCTTCATTTATTCAACACTCTCCACTCTGACAATCTACTCAACATCAATTTACTCAACAACAGAAAGCACCTGGCCCTTTTTTTTTTCTTTTTTTCTCTTTAGAACTGCAGTCCACTGACAGGTGGAAGTGATGTAGTCTCAGTGTCAGCACTTTCTAATGGAGCCTGTGGTAATAAACACATGGTGTTAAAGAAAGAATGACCAATGGTCCTTGGAGAATTGGCTTAGATACAGAGGAAAGGTATTCTGGCTGGTTCTTACAGAAAGAATTGGGCACTTGTCGATCAAAGGTTAGAAGAACTGCCTAGGCAGAGGACAGACAGATGAAAAGGTAGATACTGTTTCATGAATCTGAAAAACTACAGTAGTTCAGAGCATCTAAATAGGAACATAGAACAAAAAAAAAAATCTGGAGAGGAACCTGAACATCTGTTTATAAGAACAGCAAGCGCTGTTAGCTATTGCCAACCCCCTAGCCCCTGCCTCTATTCTTAAAAATAACAGTCAAGCTCAAGGCACAAGCTTAAAACAGAGAGAGAGCTACCTGGGAATGCTGTGGGCCTTTTGAAGCCTCAAAACCCATCTCCAATGACTCACTATTTTCAACAAGTCCACACCTCCTAATCCTTCCCAAACAGTTCCACCAACTTTGACAAAGCATTCAAATATATGAACCTATGGGACCCACTCTCTTTCAAACTACTACAGGCTTGGAGGAGAATGGATGGAGGGTATGGAAGAAGACAACCTGTGAACTATGAGGTAGGGGAGGTAGAGGTAACTCTAGAGGCAATGGAAGCCACCTATTGATGGGTTAGACAAAGAGATGGTGGTGAGAGCCATCATTTCAGAATAATTTGGAAGATGGAGCGAGACGAATCCTCTTGATCAGAAAGAAGAAACAACTGTTTAATTTTTCAGCAGACGTTAGATATGGTTGAAACTGGCTCTTACTAAAAGCTGTTGCAAAAGCACTAAATGAAGATGGGGGATGTTTCCTGGGGTCTCATTCATTTTGCTCTGTCAAGCTTCCCAATTGTTAGTGCTTATTGTCCTATTCTAGGAATAGCTGTGCAGGATGGCAGGGACTATTGGATTTTTCTCATCCCATCTATTTACCACTTGCCACCTAATCTTGAGACTCTATCCGAGAGTCTAGGAATCATGCAGGTGTTTTCTTATCTTTTTTAAAAATACAAAGATGCTTCTCTGCACTCACCATGGTACTCTGAACTCACCACTGCTATTAGTCCTGTGTGAACAGATTTATTGAAGTTTAGGATTCACCACTGGGGGAACCGTTTGAATTATCTTGGGGCATCACCCCCCCACACACACACACACACAGTGCTGTTTTGCCAAAAGAAAGAGTTCAAGGAATATTTGTGTAAAAAACTAAATGAATAATTTATCACACATTCATTGTGTCAGTCTCTGCACAGAATTAAGAGTTAAGAAATCTAGTTTCCACAACTGGAGTCTCCATAATAGGCTGTATCACCTGCTTTCTGACCTTGAGCTGCCTGTCAGCTCTCTGAGTTAAGGCAGGAAATAGACCAGAGTCAGCCAAGGAACACGTGTGGGCAGTAGGGAGCTGTAGAGGGACAGTGGGCTTGGCAGCACCGCTGAGTGCTTGGCACCAGGAGTCCTATTGATGGTAATGCTGCTGTGAATACATAAGGCCATTGTTAGGAATGCAGAGTGACAGCATATCAGAGTGGATTTATAAATCACCCTATTCTTCACTTGTGTTAATGTCTGTCCAGGTCTTAGCTCGAAGAGTTCTGAGAATCTCAGTATCACCATCATAACCACTCCCTGAAAGTTCATTTTATGTGGTGGAAGGTTGTTTGTGCTGGTTGATTTTTGTGTTGAGGTAAAAATCCACACTTTGCAGTCTTGACCTCTCATGCTTCTCAGTCCTGGAAACCTCATCAAAGCCTAGGCCTCCCTCAGTTCCAGCAGTAAAGATCTAACTAGTGCCTCTGGATCTGTTAAAATGGGTCAGTGTTCACACACAGAGTGCATAAAGCATAGAACCCATGTATGTAACAACATTAGTCTCTTGTCCTCTTTAAAAAAAAAAAGAAAGAAAGAAAGAATTGGTTTATGTTTAATGAATGTGTATGAGTACTTTGCCTGAGTATGTGTATGCAGTATCCTCAGAGGCCAGAGGAGGGCACCTAAACCCCTGGAGTTACAGTTTTAACTCCATGTGAGTGCTGTAGATCCAACCCAGGTCCTCTGCAAAAAGAGCAAGTGCTCTTAACTACTACCAGTGTATTTTAAAAATAATTGCCAGCAATTCTTGGAGAAAGTTACTATTCCACTAACTCAGTAAGGTACTGTAACACACATCATCAATATGTCATAGATCAAAGGAACAAAAGTCAGTAACAGAAGAGGATGGAAACAAAGTTAACATGCTGAAACATCTAAGAATTCCAGAGGTCATTTCACAGAGACTGTCAGCAAACAGACAAAGCAAGCAATACTTGATGCTCCCAATTCAATTATATTAGAAATGAGGATATAATGGAAATGTTTTCGAGATGAATATAGAAAAGTGTTCAACATCCTCGCCATAAGGGAAATGCACGTTAAAACTTCATAGGTAAATCATTTCCCTCCAATCAGAATGTCTGTCACTAAGAAAACAGATTGTAACAAATGCAGATGAGGCAGAGTCTGTAACACACTGAGGGTAACAGGGCAGCCACTGTGGAAATCTGTGGAGGTTCCTTGAATAACAAAAGCAGAACTTGATATGATCTGTACCCCACTCCAAGGCACGTGTCTGATGAACTTGACTGGATAGGTGTTTTCTTATCTTTTTTAAAGACACAAAGATGCTTCTCTGCACTCACCAGGGTACTCTGAACTCACCACTGCTGTTAGTCCTGTGTGAACTGTTTTATTGAAGTTTAGGATTCACCACTGGGGGAACTGTTTGAATTATCTTAGGCCATCACACCCCCACACACAGTGCTGTTTTGCCAAAGAAAGAGTTCAAGGAATATTTTTGTAAATATGTCCAGAAATGGGCATACTTATGAGGGTATTTTCTGGGAGGCTTGACTGAGGGGAAAGATTCAACTTGAGTGTGTACAGCACCATTCCATGGATGGGGTCCAGCCAAGTACCAGCACTTCATCTGTTATCTAGCTAGATGATATGATATGATATGACATATAATATATGACATAATATAGAATATGTAATACTGCTATAATAACTTTAGAGTGAATGGAGATTACTTTGGCACACTTATTGCATTTCATGGGGGGGGTGTTGATGCTAGAATTGCTGGATTATATAATAATTGTACCTCCAGTTTTAAGGCACCTTCATGTAACTGTACAAAATGCACACACAGCACTAGCAATAGCATGTGAGAATTATCCAGTTTTGCTTTTTCTTTACTGCTGCTTTGGCGATTCAAAGCCCTTCAACACTTCATGCTCCCAATTCAATTATATTAGAAATGAGGATATAATGGAAATGTTTTTGAAATGAATATAGAAAAGTGTTCAACATCCTCGCCATAAGGGACATGCATGTTAAAACTTCATTGGTAAATCATTTCCCTCCAATCAGAATGTCTGTCACTAAGAAAACAGATTGAACTTTAAGAGTGTTGTTCTAGTTCTGCAGAAAAGAATGCTGTTAGTATTTTGAGAGGGATCACATTGAATTTGTAGATGGCTATGGGAAGAATGCTGTTAGTATTTTGAGAGGGATCACTCTGAATTTGTAGATGGCTGTGGGCTATGTGGTTACGTTAACAGCATTAATTCTTACACTCCATGAACATGGAATATCTTCCCACTTGCCTGCATTTTCTTTCATTTCTTTTGTCAGTGTTTTATAGTTTTCATTCCAAAGTTCGACAATCTCACTAGTTAAATTTATTCCCACATAATATTTTTGTGGCTAAATGAGGTTGTTGTCATGGTTCCCTTACCAACAACTTTGTTTTTCAGCGATAACAGGTTTTATTTCTATTTAGCTAAGTCTGTTTACTGCCCACTTCTACTCTTCTTAAGCTTATAATAAATGAAAAACAGTGAACTTCAGGAAAATTATAATCTAAATTGTTAGTGGTTTCTGATAGGTTATCAAATTTTGAAGTGACAAAACATGGGGGGAAGGAAGAAACTGGGTCTATGCACTGAGTGGCAGCCTTCATCGTGGGTGAGTCACTCTGTACCATTATAGTGACTTTAAATTTCTATTTTGATTGTCATGAGATGTATTAGAGTGAAGAATTAGAGTTAGTGTGTTCTAGGGAGTAAATTATACCCTCCTCTTCCAGATTAATATGTTAAATTTGTAAGCCACAATGTGATTTTTATAATGTATAGAGACAGTGATTTTTAAATGATAATTAAGTCTGATTGAAATTGTAAGTGGGAATACCCAATCTAATAAAATTAGAAGAGAGAGAGACTTTCTTTCTTTCTTTTTTCTAACACTCTCTGAAATATAGTAAGAAGACCATTTTAAATGCAACAGAAAGATTTGTGGAAACTTAACCAAATTGGCAGCCAGATTTCTGCCTCCAGCATTCAGACGTGTGAGAAGACACATGCTTCTAAGCCGCCTGGTTTATGGTACTTGCGTAGCAGTTTCCTCTGGATTGAAACATTCCCTCCCAGAGGGAAGACAGCCTGGTGAAATGCACAAGAGTTCCAGGCTACATGGGAAACTTTTGAGATTCAAAAGCCTTTCCGTGCGATCACTATAAGTAGTAACCAATTGTTGGTGTGGGTTGGAGGAGTGGTCTTCATTGACGATGTAGCCTTGGCAAATTGTGTAGAGAACGTGAGTGATGGAGATTTTCTGGACTGAAAGCCATGGTGAGGCAAACTTTCAGTGATGCATGTGCCTGGTTCACCCATGCTCATGGGTATCACTTCAATATGCTGATTGGATTACCGGAATGGTCTTGGATGAAATTGTTTTATTGGTCTGTATTTGTTCCCTGTATCTGAAAGAAATAGGTATTCATATGCATATCACCCAGGAAAAGTAATGTAGCCATGCCATTTTGTCAAGGCAATCTAAGCTGACTAGATTGGAATATAGACAAATTTATAGATCTAACAGAAAGTCCACATCCAAAGCTAGACCCTCAGAAAATTACATCCTTGGTAGAAAGACATCCTTGGTGAACAAGTCTAGAATAAATAAACTAAGAGAAAAAAAAAACAAACAGAAATTTGACTTTGTAGATCTGATCCATAAACCAAAGGACCAATAGAGAAATCCTTTCCAGGCAGAATTAACACAAGCAGATCTCCATATGGATAGTTTTTACATTTTTGTTACTTTGTAGTATAAAACATCTCATAAAGATAATTTAAAGTGGTCACAAGTTTTAGTAAACCCTAATATCCATGCAATCTCTATGAAAACTCAATCTGTGTCTACCATGTCTCCCTCAGATGATGTTCCAAGGTTGAAATGTGCACAGAGAGAAGAACACAAAGCCAACATGGAAACAAAGACCTAAGGAAAATAGGGAACCAGAGCTCTGTTGGAAATGTGCAGAGTCTGGATAAGGTCATTTAAAAGGTTTTCAAAACATCACAAGTAGCTAAAATCTGAGCAGATGAAAAATATGAAGGCAGGAAACTTATAAAAATATACAATGTACCTAGCACAATTAAACCTTCAGTGGCTAGAAGTGATATTTTATGCAACTTGAGAAGAAAATTAGTGGTAGAAGCAAGAACTAACTGGGTTCCCAAAACCAATGAGTGAAGGTATTAAAATGCATAGACCATATACTCTACAGGAATAACACAAATAATCAACATTCTAGATAGAGATTATAAAGAAAAGAAATGACATTCAACTTCATCATCGCCAAAGGTTCATCAGAGTTCTGAAACAATGTGTATCATATTATTGGTAGGCTATGAATTTTGGCATTAAATAATAAAGTTAAAAATGCTTAGTCCTCACAGCTTATTGATTTCATCCTAAAGAAATAGTTTAGAAAAACTTCTGCACATGTGCATTAGGAGGCATGCCGGTTGGAACAGTGTGAGGTATATTCCTACAGGAGAATACCACAGCCCAGCAGCACTGACTACCCTTGAAAACATGTGAGCAAGTCAGAAGGACTCATGCCCAATGATCCCATTCCATAAAATGCAAAACAAAATGCCTCTAGGGATCTATAAACAAGATGGCTGCACACCACTACTAAGTCATCAGTGCATGTCCATGTAAGATTGTTCCCTATTTCCATAAACTTATGTACAACTCTCTTATGCACCACACACTATACACATGGAGTACAAAATCTTTTCAGTGTGGAGGTCACATTGGAGGCACTGCTTTATAACCTGCTTGTTTCACTTAAAATGAATTATAAGCAGCTTTTCATGTCAAAACAAAACCTATAAACATTTTATTAGCCATACAGAATTCTACATATGGATGTTCCATACTTACCCAAATCCTCTACTGGGGAACAGAATTGATTCAAATGTTTTTCTACAATAAGGAATATCTAAACCATCAATTTCCTTACATATAAATCTTTGTGTTGTAGAATTGTTTGATTCAACAGGGTAAATTCCTCTCAGTAGAATGGCTTGCGGAAGGGTGATTTTACAATACACCATGGCTAACAGGATGAGAGTAACCATGTTTCTCTTAGCCTTTTCAGATCTTGCTGCCCTGAGCTTTTACCAATTTTATATCTAAAATCCCACTAGTTTGTTTTAATTCACCCTATTTATAAGGATTTTTGAGTAGTTTTTTAAAAAATAAATACATGGATATTTCTTTTTTTGTATACATCTTGAATGTTTATTTGGATCATTTGTATGCATAATTTGTACAATTCTCTTTACTCTTTTTCTCCTGAACAGACTGCTTTGCAAAACATTACTTATGACATTTGTGTGTGTGTGTGTGTGTGTGTGTGTGTGTGTGTGTGTGTATGCATGTGTCTGTGGATGTTATATATGTGTGGGTGAGAGGGCCAGTGTGTGTTTGCTGAGTAATTGTGTAATAGTCCTTTCCAGCAATGTGTTTGGCTGGGTTTTCACAGCAGGCAAATCATACATCTTCTGCTGGCCTCATTCCTGGTGTGCACACTCACTATGCCTTCTCAGTGCTTCTGAGTTATCCCATATGCTCTAGGACCCTAACCAGAACCTCCTTCTGATGTTATTGGTTAGCAAGCTACCACAGGTCAGCCAAGCTTTGTCTGCCACCCAATTTTGAAAGGCCAGTGAGCTAAGAAAACATTTTAATGGTTGGGAAAAGAATAAAAGGGATAATATTTTATGGATACATGACAATTACATAAAATTCAAACCTCAGTGTTCATAAAGTTTTATTGGAGCACAGCCATGCTAGTTCATTAAGATATTGCTAAGAGTGCTTTCATGCTGTGATGTCCAAGGTAAGTAGTCATGAGACACCACATGTTCAGCAGAGCTGAAAATATTTACTAGCTGGTCCTCTTCCTATAAAGCTTGCTGGTCTCTGCTATAGAATCAAAACCTCAAAGGGGATAACAAATAGCCTGAATCTGCTCTGTGAGTGTTCTGCACAGCCTTAGCTTTCATCTCAGTGGGGCTGTTGCTGCAATTTTTCGAGAATCCCTTTCACCTGCTGCTCTGAAGTTGGGCATCTTTATCAGCAAGCGTGGGTCTGAATCATCATTTGTCCAGTTCCAGAATTCTTTGAGATAACTAGACTATGAGTGGTATCCCTCTTTCTTTTGGCTTCAAGACACATTTTAATCCCTTTAAAATTCCACTGACTATTTTTAATTGTGGTTTAAAGAGAAAGAGAACTGCACCCAAGTTGCCATCTCATTCCAACATACAGCTACTTATGAGGTAGTGCAAGTGAGGTTCCTGCAGAGCAAGCTCACACATCAGCATTGGTGTGGATCCCCTCCCACCCCGTCACAGGCAGCACTGTCTGAGAATGGATGCAGAAACAGGAAACAAGAAAATGACGCTCTCAAGTTTGTGTGAGAGGTTGTGTTGGTGCCCGATCTCAAATTAAGTTTATCTCACCATGTTTCAAGACAGAAAGATCATTGTTCTTATTGACTATAATATTTGTTCATATTTATAAAATGTAATGTGATGTTTTGATTCATGTTAAGAACAGTGTGTTTGAGTGGCTGATTCCAACTTCATTTCCTTATTAAGTCATTACTTAAATGAGACAAGTGATATGTTATATCTCTTATATCTGAAAGAGGGAGAGGAAAGACAGAATTATTAATTATTCTCTAACCAACTGAAGTCCAACAATACCTTATTGCATTCACAAAAGATTACGGCCATGAAAACTAATATTCTACACATAAGAAAATTACAGAGACTGGAAGAAAGACTCTACGAGCTTCAGTCTATTGTTTGTAGCTGTTAACTCAGTGTGAGCAAAGACGGAGAACTGGCGTCCATGGAGAGGGTCTCTTATTACCTGGTGAGAAAGAGGTAGAAGGGTTTAGAAAGAGAGGGGCATCTAGGTCTGTTGGGTGATAATATATCATTCAAAGAACTCATTGACATTCATTTTAATTTTTTAAAGAACTATTTTAATTATCCTTTTTTAAGTCCCTTTAAACAATTCTATAGAAAAGACCTCAGTGTCAACTCAAAAGCATCAGCTAATCAAAGTTTGGTGTATCCATGGCTGAGAGTCTATATCCTTGTATATATGTTCTAGATGTTGAAAGAATCACAGATTCCCCTGCTGTCTTAGAGTGAGCCTGGGTGGCTTTGTGACATATTTACTGTACTGCCACTTAGATACCTCTCATGTGCTATATATTTAGTCAACTCATTCTCGTATAGCTTACATTTTGGTGATTTTAACATTCTCTTTTATTTTACCTACCTCTCATTCACTTCCTTTCCTTTGCAGTTCTCTGTACTGTGCCTTTTTAACTACTTTATTGGGTTCTTACATCCACCACCTTTCTTGACTGGGATCCTTTCTCATCCTCCAATGAAACTGCCTGCAGTTTCAGGAACGGGGGTTCTCCTCAGCTTGGAGGGAATAAAGGACCTGAAATAGAGGGTTTGAAATGCAAAGAGAAAACGTGAAGCCAAGTTGTGTCCCAATCAAGGCTCCACTTTACTGAGAATAAACCAGGGTTTTTATAGTCATAGGAGAAACTG
>NW_022196900.1:64920270-64953268 GCF_008632895.1 Mastomys coucha | reverse complement strand
TCCCAGGTGTTAGCCCCCAAGCAGAGGCTGCCAGGAGTCCGATGGATGACTGAAGTGAAGAGGGGATGTAACACTCCAACACTAGGCAGGTGAAAGAGAAGGTTAAAGGGTCAGGGGTGTAGACCTAAGACCGTCGGGAAACACAGAAGCACAGATGCTTACATTACAATTCATAAAAGTAGCAAAATTACAGTCATAAAGTGGCAACAGAAGTGATTTTGTTGTTGGGGATCACCACAACATGAGAAACTGTGTTAAAGGGGTACAGCATCAGGAAGGCTGAGAACCGCTAACCTCAGTTAGAATTAGTTCAAGCCATATGTGAGTACTCGGGGAAGAAAAATGAAGGTTTTTCAAATTTTACAAGCAAAAGAAGCTACTTTCATGAAAAGTTAAAAAAAAAAAAAAAGAGAGAGAGGCTTCTGAGGTCAAGTAAAACATTGGGTTTTAAACAAACTTAAACAAATTCTTGAAGGATATTTCAGATCCTTGGTCATGGCATCATGGATTGTGAAACACACACAGTTGCCTAATGTGATCTGGCAGTGAGAGTCTTTCTTCTGCACCACTGGAGAAGGGACCACTGGAGAAGGCTCCTCCAGATGTCTGCATTATTCCTGTGGTTCTCTTCCTCACCAAGAAAGTTAATGAAGTGATCAGTTAGTTCTTCTGAAAGGAATCATGGGCTATCTCTGACCTTTTGTCCTCCAAATTCAACTTGCAGTCCTGGGAGCTCATTAAACCTGAACCAAAGACACTGATCTCGTGGTTTTTTCTGTTCATTTAACCTGGGCCAAATCCCTGTACCAGACTCAAGGTCTAATGGATAAGAACAAATAATATTATTAAAGACAACACAGTAGCCATTATTCATCTGCTTCATAAATGGGCTTCTTAAGCTTTGTTTAATCCAGTCTTCCAGCTTTAACCACAACAGGACAGTAAGTTCCCGGTGCGTTACCTGCAGGACAGTGAGCTGTTTCCTCTTTTCCTGCTCATTTATGAAACAAGTATTTATTAAAGAGCGACTATATGTCACCAGTATTTTAGGTGCTGAGGTATATCAGTGAACAAAGATGGTGTTTTGTAGCATTTCTGCTCCAGCTGGAGGAGGCCAGTGGACAAAAAAAGATCAACATGGTCACGAGTCAATAGTTAAGTCAGTAAGTATGTACACTACTGAAAAAAAGAAAGAAAGAAACAGACTGACAGTGGGAAAGAGGCGTCTGTAACGTCTGAGGAACTGGACTGTCCCTGCCTCGAGGGACAAAAGTACAATTTTAATGTATTTCGGCCAACGGTGGTAAAGCCGATTTTAGTCTGCTACAATGCATTGGTCAACTTTCCTTGGGCAATTAACTTTAAAAAGGAAGAGTTTTATCTCAGCTTGCAGTTTGAAGGTTGCTCTCTGTGATTAGGTAGCCTCATTTGGGTCTCTTGTGAGGACTGCACACTGTGGGAAAGTGTATGAGATGCACAAACCACCAAGCAGCAGCAGCAGCAGCAGAGAGGAGGAAGAAAGAACCAAGAGCCCTGTCCTGGTTAGCTTCCTTCTCAACATGATACAAACAAGAGCCATCTGGGAAGAGAGATCATCCTCAATTGGAAAACTTGCTCAATTGGAAACGTAATATTGCTATATCGTGGGCGCGCGCGCGCACACACTCACACACACACAAACACAGATTTTTTTTTCCTTCGAGACATGGTTTCTCTGTGTAGCCCTGGCTGTCCTGGAACTCACTCTGTAAACCAGGCTGGCCTCGAACTTAGAAATCCACCTGCCTCTGCCTCCCAAGTGCTGGGATTAAAGGCGTGCACCACCACCACCCAGCAGAATTATTTTTAATTCCTCCTCATAAAAAGCCACCTGAGTGATGAGTTGAAATCTAGATGAACAGCCGCTTTGGGAGGATGATTGGCAGACAATTACTTCAAAAGTGATCATTATCAATAGTGTGCATGTGGTGATGGTGGTGGTTGGGGGGCAGGGAACTGAAGTCATTTTCCACCAGGGTCAATTTTTCCCTGGAGTTGAGGACTAGAAGGGTGGGGGGAGGTCGCTAGAGGTAAGCTGATTGTTCTCTGTTGGCTCGTGGGTGGTCAGCTAGCATTGCCGTTAATTTGTGGGACCTTGGTCTGGTCTGACAACGGAAAAGAAAACATCCCTGGTTGTAGGAAGGAGTTATTGTCCCAGAAATGGAATTTCAGAAGGGCATCTGTGTAGATAGAAGTTGAGGGAGAAAGTGGGTCTCAGAGTTTTCCACGTAGGTGGCCAACTTGCAGGCGTCTGTTGCCACCAGTCATGAAGATAACTGCTCTGTCAGTATCGGCTTCTCCGGACAGTACAGCTCTAGTAACCACAGAGCCCACAAGCTTAGCCCGGAGCCCGGGCAGTGCAGCAGGAAGGGTGTGTCAGAGTTGATCTGGGAAGATGCTGATTGGCTCCTTTCTGTTCCGTGGTAACCCAAACCTGAGAGCTTCACTTTGCAGACTGGAAGCTCCTCTTCTAGTTCTGAAAGTCAAACCTGCAATTTGAAAATGTTCTCAAAGCTTTCCTCAAAATGAAAATATTTGTTCAAATCCTCAGAATGCAATAAGAAAATATCCTTCTAGCAAAAGCAATGACTTAGCATTTCGGGCTTGGCACGAAAAATAGGAAAACACAGCAATGGGAATCACACAGCCTGTCTGTCTATTGGCTGGAGCTCGCTTCTAAGGATTAAATCGCCTTATGAACTTGGCTCACCTTCTTTCTGGATGGTTCTTGGATAGTATTCCGAAGAGTTCATATTTTTTCTCTGCCCTAATTTACTGGTAGAATCTTAAAGAGACACTTGGTATCATACCTCAGAAACTAAAGCCCACAACGCCCTTGTTTCTGAGAAAGGAAACTGAGGCTGGGAGAGGTACTAGGATTTCTCCCTAAAGCCAAGAGGATTAGTGCCAGTGGGAGGGATAAACTCCAAACTCCTCTCTCCTTCAATGACCCTCTCTCCATCTCCTCTTCTCTTTCTAGCTTACATGAGAAAATTTGCATCAGTGTTAGCAATGGACCTGGAGCGAAGGCTTAGGAAGCTACAATTTGCCTGTTAGGGAGAAAGAATGATTCAATAAGAAATTAGGCAAGCTAGGTGGTTACAAACGATCTCATTTATTGCCAAGTTCCCAGCTTTAGAAAGCAACCGGCACCTACCCGTTCAACTTCTCCGTTTTTTAGTTTTGCGAATTTAGGAGTATTTATGACTTTCTTTTTCTGTTTAATGTTCCTGCTGTGATGGATTGGTGTCAGTGACCAGTAGCACTGGGAGCCTGGGAGAAACGGAGTTTCTGTCATTTCTCTGATTCTCTGTTTTGCAGCTTTAATTGTTCCTCATCACAATGGATTCTTCCTCCAAACAACTGAAACTCCATTGTCTTTTCATTTTGGTGGTTAGTCCCTATTCTCTTCCTATGATAGAAGAAAATTTAGAAGAATGTATCTTTCTATATTTCCTAATCTTGTCTTGGTCCCTGCATTGTGCAATTGTTTATCTATGATGTCAGCTGTCAACAAATGTTTGCATGCTAAAATGTGGTTCCCATTAAAAGTATTAATCCTAGTATTACAGTATGTCCCCAGGTCACAAGTAGTCCTATTTGACATTCATTAAGCAAACACTCTATCTAGTGTCTACTTCATAACCTCTCCTGTGCCTGGTGCTGAGAATACAAAGTTGATATAGAAACTTGATCTTGAGAAATGTACGTCTAGGGAGAGATGTACAAAAATCTAACTTAACATTCGTGTTTATTAGTCACAGTCATGGCTTTCATTTCCTAGTAAACTTTATCAATGTTATTTGTTTATGCTAGGTATATTTAATATGATAAACTGATACATTACTTTTAAATAAAAATGGGGAACATGACACATTAACGTGGGTGGTTTATGCCATTATTGTTTCAGCACTTAATATAATTTTAGAGGGCATCCAGAGACCTCTTTTCTACCTTCACAGATGCAAGTGAGAAATCACTGCTTTTATCCAGCTGTTGCTCTGACCCACACATAGCCTCCAACCCTAGAGCTCTCCTAGCCAACGTTATTCCATGAGACTGTCTGTCTGTCAGTAACCCCTGAGTAGACTCCCAGGACCTGGATGGCTACCTAGTCCACTGTGCTGATCTCAGAATGTCCTGCTAGCTTGAACACACATTTCTGTATCTAAGAGAAGCCACGTTCCACCTGCCAGGCAGAGCCACTTCTGACTTTTCCCATGTTCTTTGCAGCTAATGTGGGCCAGTAGAACTAGATTCTAAGGTACGATAGAGCTTCCAGAAGGATGTGGACATGCGGGCGGTACCATAAGCCCACTTCAGGAACATCTGCTGATCGCCCCCTTGAAGATTCGGAAGCTGTCCTTCCCTGAAGAAGCATCAAGCTGAACAAGGGGAAAGGAGGAATACAAAAGGGTATCTTGGGGGCCACATCTGGTGCTGTGTATCTCACATTATTGTGCAGTAAGAGGATTTTAATTCTGTAGACTTACTTTTAATGGGAACCAGATACTTTTGAGGTTTATCTCCCAGGATGTCCTCCAACATTACAAGCAAACTCGGCATGCTCCAAGGGACAGTGTTGTAGTGAGGTGCTGGAGTGGCCTCCAGAGGTGATGGAGTGAGCAGTGGAGCGTGTCCAAAACAACAAAATGGCTTCTCAGCCTGGGAGGCTGAGAAGGGCTAAAAAAAATCCTTGCCAATTCTGATTTGTAAATTCTCTATACAAAGAATTACAAGCCAATTATACTGTTATTTTCCATGCTATGGGAACATTTAAAATTTTTCATTTAATTTAAACTTTCACTTAAGTGAAGTTTAGGCAACTATTAGACATAGACTATAAAATCTACTTTATTTTTTTTTCCAGAAGCAGACTCTAAGAGAAAAATTAAAATGCAAATGGATTATCTAGGTCTTGCAAACAGCAGGGAAATGGAAACAAAAATGACCCATCAGAAGGGATATTAATATGTTGGCCAGCCTAACATGGAAATGCAGTTTAATCCCTTGGTATTTACAACCTGGCATATGGAACAATGCGATCTTCTGTGCTTCCAGAAAGAAAAG
The DNA here is from genome assembly GCF_008632895.1 of Mastomys coucha. Taxonomy (NCBI): domain Eukaryota; kingdom Metazoa; phylum Chordata; class Mammalia; order Rodentia; family Muridae; genus Mastomys; species Mastomys coucha. The sequence continues at coordinate 64,948,159 of NW_022196900.1, read as the reverse complement.
TGGCATCCAAAGGTCCAAGTTCTATGGGAAAGGCACCAAGAACATCTCAGTACTTCAAGCCACTGGGCTTCAGGAACCATAGTTTAGTGCTTGTAGGAAAAAAAAAATTGCATCGTTTATTTCAAAATCATCAGGTTCAGCAGTAACACCTACAACATCCAGGGGAGGCTTGGATTCCCTTCTGAACTGACTGGTCCTTTAGTAATGAAAACCTTTCTTTGGATAATAGCAGAGGTAGAAGGAGCTCCGGTACTACCACCAGCAGCAAGAATGATATGAGAGTTACAAGCACACATTATGGAAGTTAAGCTCCAAAACTTCAGGGGATTCTCCTCCAAGAATGGACTGGCTGATCTAGCCACCCAAGGCATTGCCAAATGCAATATGAGGTAATGGAGGTTTCCACACAGGTGGCATAGGATTGGGATTAAAGGTCTGAAACACATTGTGTAAGTGATTCTGACGTTTATCTCAAAGCGATTTTGAGCCTTGCATCTGGCCAGTTGGTCTGTGGGGTTCGTTATAGACTTTTGTGTCTGAGAGATACTATAGTTTGTAGGAGTGTTGTTGAATAAGGCAAAGATCTTACTCTCAGCCCCCCAGGAACTCTCCCAGGTGCTGAGAGTAGTCCGTCCAGGATAGTTGAGGTGAGCATGGCCTACACAATCTACCTTGTGAACATCTGGCTGGCTCAGGGTAGTCTGCATTGCATCCAGTCTAGGACAATTTGTTCAGGTGCTGGAAAGCTCTCTGGTGGCCTCCGAAAGAGTACCCAGGATGTTGCCTCATTGCACTATCCCATAGACACTAAAGAGCAGCTTAGGACCCAGACAAGTGTGACTTTACTATTTCCTGCTACTCAGCTAATGATATCGAGCACCTATGTTATCTGAGTCTAGGCGCTGCAGAGTCTCATGAAAACTACAGGAATTCTCCCGGAAGCCATAGTATCTGGGTTGGAGGGGAAGAGAACACCAAAGCCATCTGCTTTCTGAAAATAAGAAAGGTTTGCTTTCCTGAATCCCACAACTAAACCTTGTGTAAGGAAGCTGTGAACTTACTGTGAACTATGACGACGAATGGGACAGAGTAAAGAATGTGCTTCCTACAAGATCACCTTCTAAGAGAAATTGAATTAACTATAAAAAGTGAGTGGACTTGAAAGCACTGACATGAAGGGAAGACCCTCACATGGCCACACTAAAGTGCAGTATGGTGCGTTGGAAGGAGGTGTCTTAGTGGGCTCATGTTGAGACATCCCTTCCCACTGAGTTACCAGCCATACGATGGGTCTAGTATTAGATGAAAATTTGGAGGCATGGGAAGGGGTGTTGAGAAGGGAGTAGAGGCAGAGAAAGAGAGGGGGCAGAGAAGGACACACTTGAGCACAGGGGGAGAAGAGGTGGAGGGAGGGAGTGGGGAGAAGGGTCAAAGAGAGAAGAGAGGCCAAACAGTTCTTTTTACAGCAAGCCAGGCCTACCTGGTTGTTGCTAGGTAACAACAAAATGTTGGCCAGAGCCTAGCAGGAATGCCAACATGGTAACACCTGGGAGGATTGTCCTTGTCTCTTTTCACATAACCAGAGATGATAAGACATAGCAGCAGGCGTATCCCTAACTTGTATTTTCTTGAGCTGACTGTCAACATCACTTCTTTTGTTTGTTTGTTTGTTTGATATTTTTATTAGATATTTTCTTTATTTACATTTCAAATGACATCTCCTTTCTGGGTCTCCCCTCCGGAAAAAAAAAAAAAAAAAAAACTCCTGTTTCCTCCCCCCTCCCCTGGTTCACCAACCCACCCTCTCCTGCTTCCTGACCCTGGCATTCCCCTACACTGGGGCATAGAACCTTTACAGGACCAAGGGCCTCTCCTCCCACTGATGACCAATTTGGCCATCCTCTGCTACATATGTAGCTGGAGCCATGAGTCCCACCATGTGTACTCTTCTGTTGGTGGTTTAGTCCCTGGGAGCTCTGAGAGTACTAGTTAGTTCATATTGTTGTTGGTCATAAGGGGCTGCAAACTCTTCAGCTCCTTGGGTCCTTTCTCTAGCTCCTTCAATGGGGTGTATCTTTTGTGGATTGTATCTTGGGTATTCTGAGCTTCTGGGCTAATATCCACTTATCAGTGAGTGCACACCATGTGTGTTCTTTTGTGATTGTGTTACCTCACTCAGGATGATGTCCTCTAAATCCATCCATTTCCCTAAGAATTTCACAAATTCATTGTTTTTAATAGCTGAGTAGTACTTCATTGTGTAAATGTACCACATTTGCACGCCTGTAGTCCCCAGCATCTTGGGAGGCTGAGAGCGGAGGTTCGCTTGAGTCCAGCAGGTCTGGGCTGTAGTGTGCTATACCAATTGGGTGTCTGCACTAAGTTTGGCATCAAAATGGTGACTTCCTGGGAGCAGGGGACCATCAGGTTGCCTAAGGAGGGGTGAACCAGCTCAGGACAGAAACAGAACAGGCCAACATCACCTCTTATTTAGTCTACTTTAATAGTAAAGATGAAAGTACTTTGAATGCACTATTCTCGAGCCTGAAATCCTAGCGTCTCCTTGTTATCACCACTCAGACCTTTCAACGATCCTTCCATCCTCAGAGGCTTAGCTTCCCTGGATACAGAGTAGGTCAATGAAACCTGTCTAATCCAAGAGGCTGGCAGAAGAGGTCAGCAATTGGATGTTCTCCATCTACCCTGTGACTCACACTCCTTCTGCTTCTTCTCTACCCCAGGAAGGTAACTGGAACAGGAAACATGAACAAGTTTTCTTCTACATTATTTCTATCACTGAGAAGGCTCTGAAGATTATTTTTTTACCTCAACTTCCTTCCAGAGGGGAAGGTTATGTCTCTTTCCCAACCTATTCCTCCTGATGGAGAACTTCCCAGGCTGCTGGCTGTATTCCCTCCCTAAAGTTTTGGGTATGGTCATGGCCATAACTGCCAGCTGTCAGAAGTCCTATTGCATTCCTTCTCAAGTCTCATGTATTCTTAACATACAGAACGTATTTCAGTACCCAGTCAGTGATTGCTGCTGTTTCCTGCTCAGACCCTGACTGATATAGAGACTGAACTAAGCAAGGAACAGGAGACAAATAGCATGATCTTGTCCACTCCTTCTTCATCATCTGTTTCCCATGAGACTTCACAGCTCAGCTGGATATGGCATGGGAGACAAAGGAAAGGATATTCTGTCCTCTCTTATGTGCCTAAGAGAGTCTGATGCTCCTCTAGTCTGGCTTGGGGTGCCTCAGTAACAACTGACCAGCCACTTGATCTCTCTGGATGCCTTAACCACTCTCAAGTTGTGGCTTTTTCATGGGGTGCCTTTTTGGGTTCTTCAGAGGACTTTGTTGTGGCCATCTCCAACCAGGATCCTAACTTGAGATTACTGGTTTGCATTTGACCACTTCTCTTCCCATCAACTCTATTCTAAGGGCATCCTGGCAGTCTCTTGCTTTAGGCTATCTCTTACTGGGTCTCCTGCTTCAGGGGTACCAACATAAGAGAAATAGTCAATCTACTTTAACCTCAAGCCTCATCACTTTCATTTCTTTCATTTCTCCACTATTTGGGGAAGAGGGCATGATGATCATTCGCAGTTTAAGCAACTCTTAGGGAAGAGACCTAATATGAGCATCTCCAGTCTCTATGAGTATTCTCTTGGGTCTTTTGCTCCTGAACTTTAAGAAGAAAAATCACATGATCTTCTCTTATGGAACTGGGAAGGAAAGGACAGTGTTCTTAGTCAGACTTCTTGGGAAGGGGTTGTCTGCCAAATTTGGCTTTTCCTCCCTTAAAATGCAAATGTAGGTGGCAGAAAAAATTCTTTATACTTATCTTCATATTTTAATAGCAGCAGTGAAAAATCAAGGAAAGTTCCAATCAGTTCCTAACACTCATTTTTTTAAATTGGATCTTCATTTCCTTTGATTCTCAGAATAAATTTTAAGGCTAATATGAGCCCTGTCTCTCAGAGAGGAAAACTAAGGAAGAGGAATGGCATGAAATTGTTAATGGCCAAATTGTTAATGCTGGCACACAGAGTTCAGTAGAAAGACCAGGTCTCTTTCCAGGTGGGAACATTAAGTCATGGTCTCCTTCCATAGCCTGGCCCGTTCTAGAACTCATTGTAAAGTCCAGACTAAACTCAAAGCCAGGATGAATCTTCTGCCTACACCTTCCAGTGTTGAAATTACAGATGTAAGCTACCACATTGGCTTTAAGAATGCTGGCGGTTGAAACCCATCTCCATGTACACCCCTCCTCAATGCAGCTCTTAGCACATGAAAGCCTATAGTCATAGTCTCTGAATGTTTCTGTCCATCAGCCAAGTAACTTCCATTCATATCATTACATAAGTGATTTTGCCTTCACTGTTTGATGGCCCAAATCTCAGTCATTGTCAGCCACAGCATAATTTGCCTAACACGCTGTTAATCCCTTTATTCAGAGTCTCTTCTTTAATAGAAGACATGCATGGAAAACCATTGTAGTTATTGTCTTGATTTTAAAATGGCAAAGCTGAAACTTACCAATGAAATAACTTCTCCAGAGTTCTACAGCTTGACAATTATAGTATCATAGTTTGAACTCATGCCTGTCTGATTCCAGAGTCTGAGGTTTTACACATGACAGCTCTCAAACAAGATCCCTTGTTTGTGGTCTCACCAAGACAGTGGACGCTGGAGACACTAACCCCTCATTCTAGAACACTACCCTTATGTCTGCCTACCATCTAGGAAAACATTTTCATCCATAATGAAAAACAGATTCTTGCCTCTCTGTGCTGTCCTGAAAATATAGCTTTGTGGCGTTCTCCGTTTTCATGTGTGGTTCTCTTGCAGGCGCTCCCATTCCATGAAGATGTTGGTTTTGAGAAACCAACATCCATATCTCTCTCCACGAAGATCTGAGGAGTTGGGTGGAATATGACTGAAACCCTTTGACATATCACTGCTGACTGTACAGCAAGGAGGCCTCTGAAATGCTAACTCATGTTGTCCTGAATGAATCTGAAATGGGAGACTTCTGTGTGCCTGTCTTAGCCCCATATATCCTGTAACCACAGAGTAACTCCCCTACAGAGGTTTCTACTATTTGGAAGACACTGGAGCCTGGAGACGTTCTGACCGCATTGCCATTTCCTCTATTGGATTGGGCAAGCTTTGGAATTCTCCAGATTGGCCCCTCGCCATATAGAGGAAGACACGAGGACAGAGCAGCAGTTTCTCCTCCAGTGTCACATCGATACTTGCTGATGTGCATAGCTACACTCTTCTCTCTAGCCTTGAGCTCTTCATACTCAATGATACTTACCAATCACTCAATCATTTGACACTAAGACTGATGATGGAATCATCAGTGGAACCACCATTTATACAGTGATTCAGGCAAAAAATGTTTTTTTCTCTCTCAGATATTATATTTAAAAACCTGCTTATTTCTTCCCCTTTCCATATCATCACCCTCAGCCATGACATAACCATTTACCACATCAGATGCCTTTGAATTTGTATCTGTATCCTCACCTCTTATACTGGAGGTGAAGTGATTTTTGAACCTAATGATGTCACCTCTTGACCTAGAATTGACGACTTCCTTCCCCGCCACCCAGAAACAATGCTGAAAAATTGGTGTTCATGAACTCCCCTGGACCCAATGTCCCTCTGCCCCTAAGCCCCAGTTTCCCTCAACCCTCTACTTACTGCCTGGACTTTTATATGCTTAGAGGCATCTTGCCAACCTCACATTCAGAATTCAAGTTGCAGCCGAACTTCAACTGTGTATATCTCTGGACTCTTCTAAATCAGTTGACATATCTCTTTTTTACAGTCCCTTTTTGTTTAATTCAACCTTTATTTCTGTCAACAACCTGTCTATATACTTAGAGTCCTTATAGACTTCACAGGCTATAGGATTTGTGGGTAGTGAGTTTTGACTATGTAATATATTCTGGTGTTGCTAGCACAAAATCCAATGCCTAACATAAGGTATATGTGTAGTTAATACATTGTGGGTGAATCAAAAGATTAACTTAGCTGGAAATATGGGCAGAAAAGGAAGCTGAGATTTCTGCTCAAAACAGCCCTCAGACTACCCTTTTATGAGAAGCATAGAACCCAGGTATCAAGTCTGGTTGGTTTTGCATTAATACTTTTTTTTCTCTTTTGTGTTCCCCAAAGTAAATAGTTCCATTGTAATCAATATGTAATGTAGAGTAAGTTTTTGGATTCATTAACCCTGGTCAATATGATGAATCTAATCATTGCATGCAACATATTGGCCACACTTTATTCCTTTCTATTGCCAAATATTCAATATGTGCTGGCTTAACTTCCTCCTAATGGTCCTCCTTCAGTGATAAGTAATCACCAGGCTAGCACATGTGTCTAAGTGTTGGCAGCAATATTTATATATAAACATGATGTGCCTAGATGCAGCCACCCAGAATACCAGAGTGCTTGAAGGAACTCTGGGAGTCATTAAACACAGCCCTCTTGCTTCACAGACATAAACTCTGCTCTTCTAGGTCAGGGGGCTAGATTAAGAAAACATGGACATTACTCCTGCTTTGTTGGGTCATGAGTTTTAAAAATGTTTCATTGTTTTAAAAATTCTAGCAATTTCTGGATAAAACATTTTTAAAATGCTTGAGCCAACTATAAAACATGGGGAGGGGCAGTGGAATCCCTATGCCAGAAATTTAGAGAGAAGTTCATGGAAGCTGAGCTGTTTCTGAGGGGATTAGACCCATCCCAACCCTCACTAAAAGCTACAGAAATCACAATTCCATTGCTAATGCTGAGAAGGTATTGGAACCCAAGACTTAGACCATAGGAAGCTGAGGCTAAAACCTTTGTATAGAAGGAGCAGTTGCTTTTAATCTTGAAAAAACTGAAAGTCTCCAAAACAATCAGATGATGGAACATGTGTGACTTGAAAGGATAAGGGGGAGGGTATTTTATTAGAATACAGGGGAATAAGCAAGAGAAAGAAAGAAGAGACATAGAGGGGCAATGGGAAAAGGATGGATCCAAATAAAGTATAATGACTTTATTTATGAAAACACCATAATGAAGCCCATTACTTTGTATGTTAACTTTAAAATGTTGAGTGTTTTAAAAAGAAGAAAAAAAATACTTTCACACTAGAACCAGGCCAAACTTATCCACCATGGTTTAAAGATGCAAGCACAACAGAAAAAAATAAGGGATTCCACAGTGTGGTGGGTTAAATGAGAATGGCCCCATAGACTCATATATTTGAATCCTTAGTTCTCAGTTGGTGGAACTATTTGGGAAGGATTAAGAGATATGGCCTTGTTAGAAGAGGTGTATCACTGTGGAACAGCTTTTAGGTTTCAAAAGCATTCCTAGTTAGCTCTCTCTGCCTCCTGCTTGTGGATTGAGATGTAAGCTCTTGACTAGCTCTACACTGCCGGCTACTATACTGACTGCCATGGCTGTCATGGTCTTTAATGCCTTAGAACTGCAAGGCCCATACTAAAGATTTTCATTTATTAGTTACCTTGGTAATGGTATCTCTTCACAGCATTAGGAAAGGAACAAAGAAACACAGTGATGTCTCACCAGACACAACTGACTTGACTTTTCAGTGTGGGAACTGATAAGGAACAAATTCTGTGGGCATTGCACAGGGAAATGGATCATTCTTTAGGGATATAGAATCCTGCACAGCCTTCAGAAGGACAGAGCAAGACTGGGAAGTTTTCTGCTGTGTCTGGAGATGTTTAGAACACAGCAACTACATGTTGACCAGTACCACAGAGTCCAGTAGCCTGAAGTGCCAGAGAGGACACTGCTCAGAAGCAGGAACCAGCGGTCTACCATCCACAGGCTATTACTGTCTTCCTGGCTGAATAAGAAGTTTCTAATTAAATAGGGAAGTAGAAAAAAATCTAGGAACACATAGCCAAAGTCTTGAAAGACTTGCAAAGGTTAAAATATGAGACTGATTGTTTCTAGAGAGTGTTTATTCAGTGCATGTTCATCTTCCTCTCAGGAGAATATCTGGAAGGTGCTTCAAAACCTTCATACCTGCTATCTGCAGATGCCCTTAGTCTCCCCTGTAGCAGCTGTGACTGGAGAACTGTGGAGTCTTTCACTTTTCTCCTTTCCACAACTTCTGGGAGTGAATCCCACAGTCAAAATTCACCCAAGGGATTCCAAATGCAGGAATTCTCCCTCTTCACTCCTATATACGTGGAGTACACTGAGGAACCCGGGCAGAAGTCCACAGTTCAATGTGAATGTGATGTGAAGGAGATCTGTGTGAGATAATTTACACAGACCATCAGCTTATGGTGCAAAAATTCCAAAACATAGACAACAGTCAGTGCATATAAGAAGGATTGCCAACATCCAAAACAGGCGAATTTGTAGTTAATGGTTATTCAATATGAATGGTCAAATGTACAAATAAGCCACAGAAGAACAATGAAAAGATTTTTGGAAGTATATGTTGAAATCAAGTTACCATTGAAGAGATCTCTCTATACCCACTTAGCCATCCAAAGTACTTCACACAAAGAGAGAACAAGTAGAAGTAAATAGATTAGAAGTAAAGATAAGAAAAATAAGAAAGGGAAAATGAATTGAGTCTATAGAAGCAGTGGATATGCTATAGGGACAATAAAAGTAGCAACCTTCTTATTAATTCATTAAATAAGCTACAAGTATAAAATTTGGCAACAGTATTATGACAAAGACATATTAAACACTCATTAATCATGCACATTGTTTTTGGAGGTAGAGATTAGCTAATCTTAAAGTCTATTAGGAAATTTGAAATTTAGGTGCATATGTTACAATTATAAGGCTAGCTGGGTGGTGGCACACGTTTTAATTCTAGCACTCAGGAGGAAGAGGCAGGGAGATCTCTGAGTTCAAGGCTATCCTGGTCTACAAAGTGAGTTCTAGGACAACTAGGGCTACACAGAGAAACAGTATCATGGAAAAAATATATGGTAATATATATAATACAACACACACACACACACACACACGGCAATGCTATAATCAGTTTTATAAAATATATAAGTACATTATCAGAGAATATGAGGATTAAGGTGAATTGTTATTCTGCTAGAAGACAAGATAGGACAAATAGCAGAGGATTTCAGGGCCCCTATAGGAGGCCTGATGAAGCTAACATTATGCCACCAAGTTCATGGGGGGTAATTAAGAGGAAGCCAGGAGGCATGCCACCCAGCTCATTGCGGGGAGTGTTACTGATGCTAAGTGGTTCCTATCAATAGCCTACTGGTGGTCTTCTTTTTCTTCAGAGAAACCATGAGGGTCTCATTGCTAAATTTCCTACTCTAAAAGACATTAAGTTGTCATTTGATGGTATTCGAAGAAACAATACTCTGTGATCCAGCTATGCTGTCCACTGCTAGTGTCATTTAGTTCTTCAAGTATAAATATTATTTCTGGAACTAAAACAGTAATAGCTGTCTCACAGAGTTACATTATTCAACGTAGTTTGGATATCCTGAGAGCATCTGCCATAACTCCTGATGTTTCATGCATATCTAGTAAATGCAGCTGATATTAAAGGATAAGTGATTTCCAAGCAAAGAGAAGGTAGTCAGTGCTGGAGAGGCTGCACTGAGTGAGCAGAAGCTCAGAGGAACCCAGCATGACACGCCAAACAGTAATGATAGAAATTACTGAGATTAGAGAAGACGAGGTACAGGTTGGGGAAGCACGGGGGACAGCGAATCACAGTAATACCTAATCATAGAGTCTAAGATTGCTTCTGAACCCAGGGGCCCTTATCCAACCTTAAGACGAAGCCTCCTCGCACCCCACCAATTACCAGAACTCAGCCTGAAGGCTGACTTCCATCTTAGTGATTTGGGTGGAACCCAGCCACACCCACTTGTTGACTTATTATCTGTGGCTGCTTTGGCTCTGCAATGGTGCCGTCCAGTTAGTTGCATCAGAGATCATGTTTCCAGCAAAGACTAAAAGATTTGCTATCTGGCACTTTTAGGGAAGGCTATGTCTGCCCTGGCTTAAAGGAATATGCAGTGCTCTGATGAGCTCTACCACCCTGAAAGGAATGAAGCCAATACCCCACCCATCTTTAGACCAAATCAACGTGTCATGCACTTGAGCCAGTTAATGAGAACCCTCTTGCAGCCTACTTGTCCCAGTATTTTCAGTCCCCATGCCATGTGCTTCCACTGGGGATGAGATGCCTTAGGTTCCCAGGTTTGTCTCAAGTTTCTGATCTGGGTTTTTGATCCCCTGGTTTAATTGATAGCAACAATTTGAAAACACCCAAGAGTGTCTGCCCTGTCTTCTCGTATAAATGTGCTATCTTGTTCAGACCTAGCATCCAGAAAAGGCTGGCCAAAGACAAGGAGACAAGCAAAAAGGCTGATCTCTCCCTTGCCTTCCAGGGACCAGCTGGTAGTAGGAAAGAGCTGAAAAGTGATATTCAACCAGGAGAACAACCCCAGCTTTAACAAGGCTATGTGTACAAAGGAAGACATCAAGCTCTGGTTTTGAAGACATTAAATGGTTTAGGATCAGATCTGGAACAAACCCTTTATCATATCTGATGTTTCAGTGTCGTAATTACTAAAGGTAGAAGGAGGGAGGACAGTGAGACCGGAGAAAAGGAAGGGAGAAGTCTGAGCATCATTCCTCCTCTCCCCACCCTACCATACCCTGTTGGGCAGAAAGCTGACCCTGTAAGCTCTTGTTATCAGACTCTTGTGTCATGTGGCATCCTATTCATTTTCCAATCAGAGATGCTGGGGAAAGGTTGGAAGGCAGGAGAAGATGCTGGGGTCCTTTTATGCCTCCCACTGTTCTGGAATGTGTCTATGGTTGCTTACTCACTGCTTTCTCAGCACTCTTGGGCCAGTTCCTTCCTCTGCATCCTCATTATTCTGTTCTCTCCAGACTTCTAGTGAGGAGCTCACCTTTCACGCCCCTACAGCCCTGTGGATGGCTGTTGGTTGCTCTGTCCTTAGTCTCTAAACCACTGTCTCTTTGTCTCTGTCACCCCACAGTTCTTATTAGTTTGTCGCCACTGTTAAATTTGCTCCATGAACTTGCTGTGTGGGTTCTGCTATTTTGCCTGGAGTCAGATTGAAACAGGGATGAAAGATGGAAAAAGAACTCACATTTCTTTGTCCCAGCATCCCTACTACTTACCATTGGCCTGCAGAGCAGATATACTCAATAAATAACCACAATTTAACTAAGAAAGACAGAAAATTATTCCTCATTTCCCCAACCCCTAGCAATCATGAATCCAACGAGGATGAAAATGAGGGTGTGGCGGGATTGGGTTAGGGGGACCCTGGTTTTGCAAATCCCTAAAAGTGAAAGTCTGTCAGTTAGACAGCTCATGAGGCAGGGCTGCCACACATGCTGGGACCTAGAGGAAACCACCTTCCCACAAGACTTGGTCTAGACGAAGCGGAAAGCACTCTGAAGACTTAAAGCCAGTCCAATTTCTGGGGAAGATCAAATGTAGATAAAATGCTGGCGCTCTAAAAGCTTTGTGGTTCAAATCAGAAGATGGGTGTCAGTTCCTCACTGCATGAGGCTCACTGGGGAGTCAGGAAGACCAGAGGACAGAGGAGGGCTCTCATGGTTTCCAGGGTGGGATCTAGTTCCTAAACCAACCAGTCTTTGTAACTATATATTTGATCAGGCTCTCCAGGACTCCAAAATTTGATCAGCATTTCCCTCCAAAGTAGCAAGATGCATAGGGAGGAACATAAACTTAAGATCTCAAAGCAGGATTTTGATTTTCCTTTTGCTGTTTATTGGCCTTTGGATCTTGTTGAAGATACATTATCTTTAAGTTGCAAGGACTTTTACAGCAAAGACAGTCATATTGTATCTACATCACATGGAATATGGATATTAAAATTATTTGAAATGGAAGGATGACCAACAGTTAAGAATGTTTGCTGCCCCTGCAGAGGACCCGAATTCTCTCACCCAGTCCATATTGAGTGACTCACAGCTGTGTATAACTCCAGCTCAGGGAACTCTGATGTCCTCTACTAGCTTCTCTGTATACCTGCACTCATCTCTCTCTCTGTGTGTGTATGTGTGTGTGTGTGTAAAACATTATTTAATATTTTAATGAAAATAGTAATGGGTTAAAGAGACATGACAGAATGTGGGTTTTCAGGTGGGGTCTCTGCTCTGACCCCTGTAGTGAACCTGTGGTTTTCTTCACTTGACCAAGGAGGCTGATCATGGCATCTACTTACTGTTGTTATGACCCAAGATGACTGTCATGAAGCACAGTGCTTGGTACCTTATGAGTGTTCAACACCTTCAGAATGAGAGTGTCCCACTCTGCACTTCTGAGACACGTGCCTGAGTCCTCTAACCCTTACACTATGCTGCAGATTAGTGTTGATAGCAATGTTACCTCAAAGACATTTACACAAAGTTGTAACAAGAGGGTTATGAAGGTCACCCTTGTATAGGATTACATAATTGATCACATAGTAAAGTCTGACTGACTACAAAACTCTTACTTAAAAATAATATGTATATTATTATGTAGCCCGCGCGGTCATCTTGCCAACAAGAAAAGACACGCGGACACTAGGATCCTTCTGCAGCGACGTTTACTGCCCTCTCCCAGAGGGAAAAAGAGGCCGAGCCAATAATCATCATTGCTTATATACACCACAGTGTGATGTGTCCGCCCACAGCGTGGCGTGTCCGCCCATGATTGGCTGTTTGCTCATCACCCCACGTGCCATCCCGGAATGGGCCGTGACTCAGCGTCTTTTCACTCTACGCACATGCGCAAACAGTTCTCTATGCACATGTGCAAACAGTTGTTTACTAGGAGTTGACAGCGGAAGTAGGCGCCATCTTGCCATGGCGAATGCCTCTTCAGCTCCACCGCTCCCCACATTATTATTTAATTATTAATGATTAATATGGTGTTATTGAACTATATATAAGGTACTTCGTAAGACCATTTATTTTTAACTTACTAGCTTCCTACTTTTTATGTGTAAAGAAGTACTTACTATCATCTGTGATATACTCCTTTACGATTCAAGAGTTACTTTCTCAAGTAGACAGAGCCACTCCTTCATATAAACCAGGATCTCTCTCTCTCTCTCTCTCTCTCTCTCTCTCTCTCTCTCTCTCTCTCTCTTTCTCTCTCTCTCTCTCTTTGCCCTAGAGAAAGAAAATATGTCTTTACTATTTGGGGTTATCTCAGGAGCAGATTCAAAGGCACAGTGTATTTGGAGGAGACTTTCAGTAAAATCGATGTATGCATTTGTATGGTGAGTTAGAAAGATAGTTTAGAAAAATCAGTGGACTTGGGAGTCTAAGAAACAGGAATTCAGGCCCAACTTTGGATATGAAAAATGCACACACACACATACACACACACACACACACACAAAGAGAGAGAGATGAGAGAGAGAGAGAGGGAGAAAGAGAGAGAGAGAAAGCATTTTACAGAGCCTCAGTTTCTTGGTACATGAACTGAGGATATTGAAAAATGTCATTTCTGACATCAATTTCAATCCTAAAACCTGTACAGTACTTTACCACAATGTCCATATCCACTTGCTTAACTGGGCCACAAAGCCTCACCTGACACCACTAGGGCATCTCATATCCCTCAGCGCCTGGCTTGGAGCAAAGTGCCAGTCTGCAATTACAGCTTCCCCAAACCTTATTATTCCTAAGCTTTATGCCGAACCCTAATACTTGAAGTTTGAAGTTTTTATGATTTTGGCGAGAGCAGACATCCTGTTTTCCAAGGAGAAAAAAGCTTTAAAAAAATGCACTTCTCTGCAAATCTACTCTCTCAAAATCATATTTTAGTGAGTTAAGTGCAAATGAATAGAAAACATATGCATTTCATTCTCACTGAAATTCACATGGGCTGCAAGTGAGGAAGGAGAAGGGCTGGGTAGGTCTGAAACAGAGAGCAGCCATATAATGGCAGGGAGGAAGGGCATGGAACTAAAGGATCTGATGACATTCTAATGCATTAGCACTTTCTGAGGGTGACAGAGATGCTTGAGTCTTCAGAATTTAGGTTCCAAATGCATAGAGGAGGAAAGAGAGAGAATCGTGTCTTTGCTACCATACCACATTTGGACCACAATAGGCAGTGTTAGCCTGTGGGCGTGCAGGACCTCAGGAGTGCCACTTCTAGAGATGGGAGGGAGCGAAGTTCCCCGAAACCCATGGCAATTCCAAGTCTCATTATAATGTACGGAACAGTCTCCGGAGCACAGTTGGAATACAGAATCTACTCGACTGCTTGTGTTTCTGCACCGTTTGGCACCTGACTTAATCAGCAGTGGAGAAGGCGCGGCTGGAGGAGCCATCTGATCCAAGCATCTGTGAATACACTTCATCAGTTCCGTCCCCCTCCATCTTTAACTTCTAAGTTCTGTGAAAAGTCAACAACCTGTGAAAATAATTGTAATGTGTGCTCTAGAATTACTATAGTTGCAGAATGGCCTACACATAAATATGTTACAGCTGGTGACAGGGAAAACAGCTAGTGAATGAAGTCTGGGTTCATGAGAGTCCGAGCGTGCTTAAGGGGCTAGGGCAGGTCTCTGCTGATTGCTTTCCTTTCCTTTTCTTTCCTTTTCTTTTCTTCTCTTTTCTTTTCTTTTCTTTTCTTTTCTTACTTATTCACTTTACAACCAGCTTACTGTCCCCCTCCCAGTCATCTCCTCTGACATTCCACTTGTTCAGGACCCACATGAAGATGGAGCTGAATATCTACTGCACATGTGTAGGGAGACCTAAGTCCAGTCTATGCATGCTCTTTGGTTGGTGGTTCAGACTCTGAGATTCCCAAGGGTTCAGGTTAGTTGATTCTGTTGGTCTTCTGTGGCATTCCTATCCCATTCAGGGCCTGCAGTCTTTCCTCCTATTCTCCCGTGAGTGTCCCCAAGCTCCATCTACTGTTTGGCTGTGGATGTATGTCTTCACCTGCACATTTCTTAAGACCTTCGGTGTTGGCTGAAAGAAGGGAATTGGTTAGAGCCAAGTCTCTTCCCCTCTTCTCAGCCTTTTCTCAGTTGACTTGTCCTTTATGTGAGCATTTAGTCCCTCTCTTCCTTCTTCCCCTGAGAGAGAGAGGGAGGGGGGAAGGAGAAAGCTCAGCGTGTTGCTGCTGCTTCTACTTCACACAAGCTAAGTGGACGGAAGTTCAAAAGCCACTCTAGTCCCATTTGACAGCTGTTGGTTTCACCTGAGATACAAGCGCCACTATTGTACATTTGGAGAACTCTTGCTATGCTGGTCCTTGTAGTTTGTAGGCATCACAGATTAGTAGAACTATTGATTGGTTTCCTCCTTTAGTAGCTTTCATTAAACCTCTCAGTCCCATGTGAGAGCTAGTCCTCAGGGCGAAAGCTTCCAGGTCAGTTTCCGTCTACACGGCTTATGTCTTGAATTACATGGTGTCCTTGGCGATAAAGCTTACCTTCATATTCTGAGAGGCTGTCAAGAGCAATAGCAGCAGCCTTTGTTGTCTGGTGGATTACTTGGACTCCCCTGAGATCAACAACTTGGAAGGAGATTTCTCATTTCTGGTATTTGGATTTTTTGTTGGGTCAACTGTTGCTCTTGAGGAAAATATGATCTTCCTAATGGTGCGAGTTCATTTAAACTATATACATATTTATGTACACATACTTATATATTAAATATAATTTTAGGAAAACATAAAATAACATGCTTTCCTATGGCTTTTTTCAAAAATCCTTAGTGTTATTTATCCCACTCCTCTCTCTCTCTCTCTCTCTCTCTCTCTTTCTCTCTCTCTCTCTCTCTGTGTGTGTATGTGTGTGTGTGTGTGTGTGTGTTTCTCACCCTCTTCAATGAAATCTCCACTCACTAAAACATTGTAAACTATAGACCAAATAGCCTTTTGGGGACCAATATTGCTCAGATTCTGAGCCTATTACATACATATACTCTACAGTTGCTGTCCTTATGCTTAAAATGCATCAGCTGTGCTTGCCTAGGCAGTAGGATCAAAATCTAAAACCATGAATCAAGAAGCCTGTGTGTAAATATCCCATCTCCTAGGTCTATGGAGGTGCTGAAGACCAGGCAAACTTTGCTGATAAGATGATGGATGAAAAAACACATGTGTAAATGACTGGTTCTCCTTTATGACTCCCCCAAAGCTCAAGTCCACATACATTTTTATTAATCTGGGAGAGAAGTTTTTATGATAGAAATAATAATAATAATAACATAAAATTAAAGGCTAAGAATGGTAGTGCACAGTTGTAATCACAGCTCTTGGGTAACTAGATCAAGCAAAATGGGGAATAGGAAGTTCTGAGGAATATGTTTTGTGGGTAAAAGAAACTGAGCCACCTGAACTTAACTAACAATAAATAGCAAGGAGAAGCTGTGGAAGGTTTCCTTTCTTCTTCACCAGAGGGTCAAGTCCATCCAACTAGGATACTCTACAAGGGCACAGAGCTTGGCATCTTCAGTTCAGCCATTATCATCCTACCCTGAGCTTCTCTGATCTCCCAGCTCTAACGCAGTCAGCCCAGCTCATGCTCTCTAGCCATTCGGAACCCTTCCATTCCTTTGCTCCTGAGGAGGAAGAGGCTCTATTGGTGCCACCGTTACGCAGTGGATTTTAAAGCACAGACCACTGTTTAAATGTTACTTTCTTTCCATGTGGGAACTGGTCATTTTTTTTGTTCATCTTTAAAATATATCTTAGATATTAATTCCTCAAGGAAGTCAATACCCAAGGGACAAACATCATTTTCTTATGTGCCTTCTTCACCTCCCTGTGTCAATGTGACTGCAGCACCAGAGCCTCACCACCTTCCATTTTAGGGTACAACTTAGTGTCCCTATTAATCCAGAATTGTGCCCAATATCAAACAAACCCATGTCTATGCTTTTACATCATCTATAATCTATACACCACACCTGGGTTCATTTCTCAGACTAAAACCTACAATCCAGGAGCTCCCACATTCATTCTAATCAAGATCATGCATTACAAAGGTGATCACATAGCTTTGTATAACAAGGCTTTGTATCAGAGGCGAGCACGGGAGGAACAGAACTGAATGAATGTATATATTAATATCTAACAAATGTATATTTTATTAAGGTTGTTTACACATTGTGATCTGGCTAGTCCAACAATAACTATCTCTCAAAATAATTTTAATTGCATTTCTCTGTTGGCTCAGGATATTGAGCACTTTTAACATGCTATGTAGATGGGAAAATTTTAAATACTGCTTCACCCTCCTTATATATTATCAATGTGTTTAGATTTCCTGTTCCTCTAATTCTCGTTTGGTAGGTTTTATATATTTGGAGATTTATCCATTTCTTCTAGAATCTCCATTGTATTTGGAAGAAGATTTTTATCATGTTTTTTGATAGGAAATCTCAGTGTTTCCCCTTTTATTCCTATTATTTATTTGGGCCTCCTGGTTTATTAGTCACTTATCTGGCTGAAGGTTTGTCAATTTTGTTTAACATATCAAAATGTATTTAGTGTATTTTTAGAGTCAGTTGTATTTGCTGTGGCTCTGGTCTACCTTCCTTCCTTCCTCCTCCTCTCTCTGGGTTTGTATTTCTCTAACTTTCCTAAGTCTTTGAAATTTACCTTTTGGATAGTTACTTGTGATAGTTTTAGTATGCGCATATGATGTGCACATTAACTGTGACTCCTCCTTGGCATTGATACTTTTACCTATCCCACAGATTTCAGCATATTCTGTTATTTTCACTAATTTATTGAATTTTGTTATTGTTGACTTGTAACTTTAACCACTTATAGTCTGATAGGATACATAATATGGGACTTGGGAGGTAGCTCAGGAGTTAGGAACATTTGTTTCTCTTCCAGAGAGGGCCTGGATTCAGTTCCCAGCATCCATATGGTGACTCAAAAACTGTACTCAGGCCTCCACGGGCACAAAGCATACATGTAGTGCACAGACATACATGCAGGACAGTCATTCACATGCATAAAATAAAAATTTAAATCTTTAAGGAGACATAATATATCCTTTATGATCTAACATATAATATATTCTGGAGAATAACCACATACTGGTGAGAAGAATGGACATTCTGTTTCTGATGGTTTATATGTAAAAATGTGTGTTAGGTTCATGTATTCTATACTTAGGTTCAACTTGGATTTTTCTTCTGATCTTCTGTCACAACCTGTCTGATAAAGAAAGTAGGGTGTTCGATTCTCTCACTCTTATTATATTTGAGTATATCTTTTTGGTTAGATTTCATAATAGTCATATATGTATTTTGGGCAAGTTTGTTACATATTTATTAACAGCTCTTGTATCCTCTTCTTGAGTTGACATTCTTTATCAATGTATATGGTCTTCTTTATCTTTTTTCAGTTTTTATTTAAAACTTTATTTAATGTGAGTATATAGATATATATGTTGCTGGTTATTTTTATTTCTATCTGTGTAGCTATGTCTCTTCCTAACCTTTCACATATATGTATATATATGTATATATGCCTTTACTGGTAGAGAGTTGTTCTTATAGGCAGCATATAGTTACATTTTGTTAGACAATGTTGACCATGTAGTTTCAGTACATTTTCAGGTTATTCTTAGTAAGTATAAACTTCCTCCTATCCTTGTGTTGATAGTGTTCTGTTTGTTTTGTATATTTTTGTGTTTGTTTATTTTTGTATTTTGGTAGTGTTGGGACATGATATTTTAATTCTCTTGTATTCCTCTTCCGTATATATGTTCTTCTAGTGAGTTTTGTATATTGTGTGATTTAATCCTTCTTTCATTTTTAATATCAGACTCCCTTAATTATTTCTTATTAAGATATGTCCTTTCATATCTCTGTGTCTTCATATTGATCTCTGCATCTGGTTTGACAGTCATCTCTTCCAATTTTATGAAATGTGCTCCTGTTGCTGAATAGCTTGATGTTCCTGTGACACATTCTCAGTAATTCCAAGACTTTCTGTGCTAGGGTATATAGCTCCAAGATTGTAGACTATTTTGGAGACCTTTCCTCGATCCTGTCAGATGTATGTGGGTATCAAGAGTTATTGTGGTGCCCAGTTTCTTTGTTCCTACAGGAACCCTGTGGATCAGAAACCTGCTTCCCTCCTGGAGCTTAGATATACACTAGGCAGTTTTGTTATACAGTATCTACTCTGTGGGCAGTTAGGGGAGAACTTATTTAGATTATACAGGAAATGAGTAGACACTATTGTTTTGAGCTACAGGGCTTGGCAAAGGCTCTGTCAAACTCTGGTTATATAGGTTCTGAGGTTGTAAGGCAGAGTACAAGAGCTTCCACCAGATGATTCTATGAAAATACAAACACTGGCTGAGCCATTCTGTATTTAAATTTATGCTCTCAGTATCTGAGAGAACAAAGAGCTAGAACTTAATCAGTTTCAGAAAGCATATGCATGAGCTCCTGGGTGTCACCATACCAACAGTACACTGTCATTACTTCAACAGCAATGTTTCCATGTATACAGAACCTTTGCCTGAGATCAGACTTCAGGAGAACCTGGTTGCCAAGGTTCTGAGGGAGGAGTTAACACTCTTCAAACCCAACCTCTCCTATCCTACTGTTTCTCACTAAATAGATTCTAAAATGCACCTGATCTAAACAGAATGTCAGCTTCTAATGCACCATTTCAGCCTTTTGCTATAACCAGTCAATACAATTTTCCACGTGTTAAATTACAATTTTTGTGAAGAAAAGAAGTTTGAACAAAGCACATAGGAAAAAATAGTGAAATTTTCACAATATTAATTCTACCAACTTATGAGCATGTGAGGTATTTCTATATGCTAGTGTCTTCAATCTCTTTCTTTGCTCTCTCTCTCTCTCTCTCTCTCTCTCTCTCTCTTTCTCTCTGTCAAGATAATATTTTTATTTACTCCTTGGGAATTCCATACCATGCACCCCAATCACACTCATTTCCTAGTTCTTCCATTTCCATTCCAGAAGCTTTGTGACCTCACCTATAAAAAAATAAAATAAAAATTAATTTTTAAAAGAAAGGAAACAAGTCAAATTTGTGTTATCTATGTACTCAGTGGAGCATAGTCAACTCCACAGTGACGTGTCCACTGAATAGAACAGAGTCTTTCTCTCTCACTCCCCCACAAGCAGCCGCCAATTGTGGAGAGTTAACATTAGCACCCTTGGCACACTGTTTAAGAGCTCTTTTCAGTGGCTTTGGGTTTAAGCTACTACTTTTGGGGGATGGTAGGGGATGATGTGGGGTTTTCACAGAAGCCCTCTATGTCTCTCTTTCTTAACTCTGCATCTACAATCATCAATATCACTGCAAAAGTAGCTTCTTTGCTCTTTACAGTGAGTACAAGCGTGGATCATGGGCTTCCATGTGGTCTCTGGCAACAGCACAGACCATGAACACTACCTCTAGCTACAATAGAACCACAGACCCAGACAAGGCTTTAGGAGGTGACCTGGGCCATGAACATCTCCATGACTTTACGCTGCATCTCAGAGTACAGATATCCACATGACATTTGGTGGTAACATGGGTCACTGACATCAACACAGACCCAGACACAACTCAGCCTTGGTGAGAGATCAAGACATCACCATGGCCTCAGGTGGCAGCTCAGGCCACTCACATCAACCTGGTCCTCACCACAATCGCATCTCCAGTCTTCTCTCCACAGTGCACAATACAGCTCTGTTTGTCTATCTTCCCCATCTCTCCATCACATACGTGTCCATCATAGTGGTGCCTGTTACCCACGCTGGAAGGTAGGGAAGGCCTTTTCTGTAGTGTCATAAAATGGTCATTGTACAAGTCTTTTGCTTCTTTGGTTCAATTTATTCTACAATGTTTTATTTATAGATTCCAATACAATTCCCACTCAAATTTCAAAACAACTCTTCACAAAAGTTTTAAAAAGTCTTAAATTTCATAAGGAAACACAAAAGACCCAGGATAGGAAAAAATATCCTGAACAATTGCAAACGTGACCTAGTAGTGGAGATAATCACCACCTCAAAGCCTAAAAGAGGAACTAGTACCTGGCGCCATTACAGGAGCAAGAGCCTGTTATTGGTCTGGTCATACACCCTGGGGAGAACCTACTACCATTACTTTCTAAATAAGCACATATTAGACAAAATTCAAACAATTTATGTTATTCTAGTAGATTAGTTCAACTCTCAAATTTCATCAAAGATGATTCTTTATTTTTATTTTTTATTTTTGCAATAGCTAGTGGGTGACTCAGGGACCCACAACTTGTCAAGGTGTAGAGAATAACAGACTATGCAGAGTCCTGAGTGCTAAATGGGACATCTATATCACATACCTATATTCCATGGCTCAGATCATTTCAGATGAAGAGCCAGGAAGAGTGTATGAGCTTTAGGTCATGAATAACAACAAAAGAATAGTGGTATTTCAGACACAGCAGGGCAGTTGCTCCTATTAGTTTATGCCAGTTAGCATGCACATTGTGTTAGCATGCACAATATATGAGCAAGTGCAAGTCAGACAAAATATCCCAGCACGGAGGGGGAAAGTAGGCATGACATTCCAATTCTAACTGAGCAGCTATTGGAAATTGATAACTTCTGGGAGGAAAGAGTTCTTTTTTTCATTAAGGATGTGGCATCTGGTAGGTCAAGCACACTCCAGTGGATGCCCACCTGCCCACGTGTATAGGAGTGGCACAAATTGGATTTGGTAGATTTAATAAATCGGAGACACAAAGTTGGGTGGTTATGGAAGGAAGGATTGTCTGGAAGGAGTTGTGGGGGTAGACTGGAAGTTATAAATGTATTCATACATAAAAGTCTCAAAAACAATAATAACAAATGTCAACAAAAATAGTGTCCCTTCCCTTGAAAACTTATCTTAAGTTTTAAACAAAATCAGGTGTGTGTACTGGAGATTTTCACAGTTGCTAATGCCAAGTTCCCTTTTGCTTTAGGAAAAGCACATTCAAGAGAATGACAGTAGACTTACCTCCAAAATGTGCCCCTGGGTTATAAGCAGCCTTTACCTGCCCATTGTTTTCCAAAGTGCTTCCAGGAGTGTCACATGGTAAATTCCCCCTTCTACTCCTCCTGAAACTTCTCTCTCTCTCTCTCTCTCTCTCTCTCTCTCTCTCTTTTTACAAGCTTTGTATTTTTTATTGGATATTTTATTTATTTATATTTCAAATGTTATCCCCTTTCCAGATCTCCCCTCTGGAAACCCCCTATCCCAATTCCTCCTCCCCCTGCCTCTATGAGGGCACTTGCCCACCTATCTACTTACTGCCACTGTCCCATTCTGGTATTCCCCTACATTGGGGCATCAAACCCCCAAAGGACCAAGGGCCAATTCTCCCACTGATGTCCAACAAGGCGATACTCGGCAATATATGCAGCCAGAGCCATGGATCCCTCCGTGTGTGTACTCTTTGGTTGGTGTTCCAGTCCCCAGGAGCTCTGGGGGTTTTGGCCAGTTGACACTGTTGCTCAACCCACTGGGCTACAAACCCCCTCAGCTCCTTCAGTCCCTTCTCCAACTCTTATATTGGGGACCCCAGGCTGAGTCCAATGATTGACTGCGAGCAGCCACCTCTGTACTTGTCAGGATCTGGCAGAGCCTCTCAGAAGACAGCCATATCAGGCTCCTGTCAGCAAGCACTTCGCAGCATCCACAATAGCTTATGGATTTGGCAATTGTATATGGAATGGATCCCCAAATAGGGCAGTCTCTGGATGGTCTTCCTTTAGTCTCTGCTCCACACTTTGTCTCCATATTTCCTTCTGTGAGTATTTTGTTCACCCTTCTAAGAATCACTGAGGAAACTTGAATGGCCAAGAAGCACCTAAAGAAATATTCAACTTCCTTAGTCACTAGGGAAATGCAAATCAAACGACCCTGAGATTCTACCTCACACCAGCCAGAATGGCTAAGATCAAAAACTCAAGTGACAGCAGATGATGGCGAGGATATGGAGAAGGAGGAACACTTCTCCATTGCTGGTGGTATTGCAAGGTGGTATAACCACTCTGGAAATCAGTTTGGCAGTTCCTCAGAAAATTAGACATAGTACTATCTGAGGCCTAACCATCTTTGGTCTTCCTTCTTCTTGAGCCTGCTCTGTGAATTGTATCTTGGGTATTCTGAGCTTTGGGGCTAATATCCACTTATCAGTGAGTGCATATTATGTGTGTTCTTTTGTAACTGGGTTACTTCACTCAGGGTAATATCCTCCAGATCCGTCCATTTGCCTAAGAATTTCATGAAGTCATTGTTTTTAATAGCTGAGTAGTACTCCATTGTGTAAATGTACCACATTTTCTATATCCATTCCTCTGTTGAGGGACATCTGGGTTGCTTCCAGCTTCTAGCTATTATAAATAAAGCTGCTCATGTGTATAGTAGAGGATTGCAAATTCGATCATCAGTAGAAGGAGAGGACCTCAGCCCTGTGAAGGTTTTGTGCCCCAGTGTAGGGGAATGCCAGGGCCAATAAGTGGGAGAGGGTGGAGTGGCAGGCATGGGGAGGGGGAGGCAACAGGGGTTTGTTTTTGTTGTTTTTGTTTGTTTCTTTGTTTTTTGGAGGGGAAACTGGGAAAGGAGAAATTTACATGTAAATAAAGAAAATATCTAACAAAAAAAAAAAAAAAGAAAGAAACTGGAAACAACCCAGATGTCCCTCAACAGAGGAGTGGATACAGAAATTGTGGTATGTCTACACAATGGAGTACTACTCAGCTATTAAAAACAATGAATTTATGAAATTCTTAGGGAAATGGATGGATCTGGAGAATATCATCTTGAGTGAGGTAACCCAGTCACAAAAGAACACACATGGTATGTACTCTCTGATAAATGGATATTAGCCCAGAAGTTCGGAATACAAGAAGAACAACCCACAAACCTCAAGAAACTCAAGAAGAAGGAAGTCCAAAATGTGGTCATTTAATTCCTTTTTAAAAGGCGGAACAAAATACCCACAGAAGGAGTCTCAGAGACTAACTATGGAGCAGAGACTGAAGGAAGGACATGACAGCCTAATATAGCTATCTCCTGAGAGGCTCTGACAGTACCTGACTAATACAGATGTAGACGCTCACAGCCATCCATTGAACTGAGTACAGGGTCCCCAATGATAGAGTTAGAGAAAGGACCAAAGGAGCTGAAGGGTTTGCAGCCCCTTAGGATGAACAACAATATGAACTAACTAGTACCTTCAGAGCTCCCAGGGACTCAACCACCAACCATGGACTATACATGGTGGGACTGATTGTTCTGGCAGCATGTGTATAGTAGAAGATTGTAAAGTCAATCATCAATGGGAGGAGAGGCCCTTGGCCCCATGAAG
Source organism: Mastomys coucha (assembly GCF_008632895.1). Taxonomy (NCBI): domain Eukaryota; kingdom Metazoa; phylum Chordata; class Mammalia; order Rodentia; family Muridae; genus Mastomys; species Mastomys coucha. Next base: position 64,923,757 of record NW_022196900.1, on the reverse strand, counting down.
ATTCTCTGCCCCAGTGTAGGGGAATGCCAGGGCCAATAAGTGGGAGAGGGTAGGGTGGCAAGCATGGGGAGAGGGGAGGCAACAGGTGTTTGTTCTTGTTGTTTCTGTTTGTTTGTTTGTTTGTTTGTTTTTTGGAGGAGAAACTGGGAAAGGAGAAACCATATGACATGTAAATAAAGAAAATAACTAATAAAAATAAATTTAAAAATTCATGTTTAAAAATAAATAAATAAATAAATAAATAAATAAATAAATAAATAAGGCTGCTATGAACATAGTGGAGCATTTGTCCATGTTATATGTTGGAGCATCATCTGAGTATATGCCCAGGAGTGGTATAGTTAGAATTGAAGACCCAGGAATGAACCCACAAATCTATGGTCACTTGATATTTAACAAAGAAGCTAAAACTATCCAGTGGAAAAGACAGCATTTTCAACAAATGGTGCTGATTCAACTGGCAGTCAACATGTAGAAGAATACAAATTGATCCATTCTTATCTCCCTGTACTAAGCTCAAGCCAAAGTGGATCAAGGACCCACACTTACAACCAGATACACTGAAACTAATAGAGGAGAAAGTGGGGGAAAGCCTTGTACCCGTGGGCACAGGGGGAAATTTCCTAAACAGAACACCAATGGCTTATGTTCTAAGATCAAGAATTGACAAATGGGACCTCATAAAATTGCAAAGCTTCTGTAAGGCAAAGGACACTATCCACAGGACAAAATGGCAACCAACAGATTTAGAAAAGATTTCCTGAAACTTCTATAGCCAAACCTTTTAGCTAAAAATACTAGAATTGACCCAAGCTCACTTGAGAAGTAAGGGTGTTACAGAGATGCTGTCATATAACTAAACATTCAATGCTCAGTAGTCAGTAGCTATTGCCCACAGGACATGTGCAGTGCAGTGTTTCTCATAGTTAATGTGCACACAGATATCCTGGGATCTAGATAACATTGGTTCAGTCCTGTGAGTCTAGCGTAAGACCTGCAATTGAGCATTTCTAATATGGGTCACTTTATGCCAGTGCTGCTGGTCTTTGAACTTAATATTAAGTAGTGAGACCTAAAAAGAGTCCACAGTGCCACTCTTGTTGTATTCTAGACAGCATCTATAGTACTAAGACAGCTTCAAGTATGTGTCTCAACTTCCCCTGAAGACCTAAATGCCTCTCCATTTTCATTTGTAGCAAATTCAGTCATCCAGGTGGCTGCCTCTTCCTAGTATCAGTTCTCCCTCGTAAGACATGTTTAGGTATGATTGCTAAGCACAACCTCGGCCACACCACACCATGACTCAGAGATGTGTGGAAAGCGCTAGCCTCAGATTCTCTCCAAGTGTAAGAAGGTATCTTAGGAAGTAGACGATGTGGGTATTGAGCCCTCTGAACTTTAGAATTTCTAAAAATAGTGGTTACATTATTGACTGGAATTGGTGCAAAAAGATTAGCATCTATTGAAAACTAACTTTATGCCCAACATTATGATAAATTGTTATTTTATTGGTTAACTGCTTTTTACTTATAAATAAAAGCATAAATTATACTGGTAGGGTTCAATGTGATTTTTCAATTAGTATATACATTATAAAATGTTCAAAAACAGAACAAATACTTCTAGCTTCTGAAATATTTAACCTTTAGTTATGATAATCACTCATATTTCTTCCATGTATTTTGACTAGGCAGGGTATCAGTCTTCTTTTTTCTTCCTTCCTTGTTGTTGTTGCTGTGATAAATACCTGAGAGGGAGTTTCCAAAGAGGAAGGATTAGTTTTGGCTCATGGATACTGCCCAAGGTTTTATCCTATGGCAACAGAAGCACCATGCAGTGCATGGTGAAGTGCATGGCATAAGAAATCTGGTCACTTTGTGGCAGATGCAATGTGAAGAAGGGGTCAAAGCCACCACATATCTATTGCCCAGAGCCATGGGCAACTCACTTTCTCCAGCTAGGCTCCACTCTTCATAGTTCTATTTCCTATCAATAGCCTGTGGACATGCTTGTAGCACTGAGTGGACCCAATTAGGCATGGTGGAATAGAGAGGAATTAGAGTAGAGGATACAGGGTGTGGACTTGATGAAAATGCATTGTTTGTATATATGAAACCCTCAATTTAAAAACTCATTCAAATTTTAAACCTATCAACTGGTTAAAAACATTTATTAGGTTATCTAATCATCTATGGTGACATCCTCTGAGAGATGTGCCTTGTTAATTGACATCTTTCAAGCCAATCAAATTGACAGGCAAGAATTATCATCAAGAAAGATCTATCACTGATTTTTATGGTAAGTCTACTATGCAGTAGGACCCAGGCTTTCTATTTAGTTCTAATTTGATGTGTTAGATCAGTGCTTCTCAACTTTTCTGATGCTGTGACCCTTTAATACAGTTCCTCAAGTTGTGGTGACCCCCAACCCCCAATAAAATTATTTCAATGCTACTTTATAACTAAATTTGCTATTGCTATGAATCATAATGTAAATATCTGCTATGCAGGATATCTGATATGTGATCCCAAAGGAGTCACAACCCACAGGTTGAGAACCACTACTCTTGACCAATCTCTTTGGATTCTTCTTTCTCTCCCAAGTCTAGAGTAACTACAATTCTATTCTCAGCTTCTATGAGGTTAACTTTTTAAATTTGAATTCTTATTTAATTCTTCATACAACCCTGTAAAATAGAAAGTATCATCATCATCATCATCATCACCATCATCATCATCAATTTAAAGAATAGGAAATAAAGAGACAGGTCTGTTAACCAACTTGTTCAATAATGCAAGCATAGTCACTAGTAAAGAGAGCACCTCCATACAGGTGACAAGCACTGAAGTCCACTCTCAGGAGGCCTGCAGCTAATGACTTAGGGATGCATGATACAGGGTGCTTCAAAGTATCACAAAGCCCCATCAGTAGAAAAATCTGTTTAATTTTATTCAGCGCAGTATTTTCCAACGATATTTAGACATTTCACTTTTTGTCAAGTAACATTTATTAACACTGAGCAGAAAATGTTCCACAAAACAAACTTTGGGAAAACATAGTCTTAAATGTTTTCTTGGCTGGAGTTATATAGACCTCAGTTTAGATTTTAAAGCTAGATGGAACTCACCCTGCCACCCAATATCTTGGATAATTGGGTCTCAAAGCTTGGTGTGAGTCAGAACCTCCTGGACTTCTGACTAAACAGGCACAAATCTTTTTCTTTCCTAATAAGATCTTAAAAGATGCTGATCTAAGCACCGTCTTCTGAGAATGACTGAGCTTGGTGTTGGGTAAGTTCTTGTCCATCTCTGAGCTTTGATGTCCTTATTTATGAAGGAAGAACAATAAAGTCTTTTTCTATAGTCATTCACTCCAGCATTACCAGTAAATATCCATGCATGCTTACTTACTCCATGTAAAATACAACATTTGGCACAAGGATACAGTGCTAAGTAGAAAAAATACCACCTACCCCCCCCCCCTTAAC
>NW_022196900.1:64916809-64920041 GCF_008632895.1 Mastomys coucha | reverse complement strand
GGAAATCCGCCTGCCTCCGCCTCCCAAGTGCTAGGATTAAAGGCGTGCGCCACCACCGCCCGGCAGGACATGTTTCTTAAGCATTAATTTTTTGGTTTCCCTCAACTTCTCCCTCCAAATAAACAGTACTCATGTCTATGACCCTGCTTGTATCTGTTCACAACATCTCCTCATCTTTCCCCACAACCCAAATGAAGTGGAAATTTCTGGGATTTCTTTTATTTGACTCAGTTGTATCAACTGATGTTTTTCTGAATGCTGTCTAATGAGAGGATGTCTTGCTGAGGCAGACACATGAGAAAATGTTTTGCTGAGGCAGACACTTGAGAAGACATGTGATGTTTGGAAAGAGTATAAGTGGAGCCCAATAGACAACAATCTTACATTGGTTCACCTTGCAACGCTTACCTTGCAATGCCTTGCTGGTCTTTACTGATTTTCACTTGTTGTAACTTTGTAGAGAGAAACACACCAATGGACTTCTCATGGTATTCCTGCTGTTTCTTGTTGATTCAGCAGACTTGCACCAATTTGGTGGAACTTTGTAGCTTCTTCTGGATCCAGCCACTGCTACTAATTTGTGTTTGGTGTTTGGGACTGGACTGGACTGCCGCTGATTCGTGTTTGGAATCACCCCAAAGGCCTTCTTCTACATGACATGGGTCCACATCCCCCTTGTCCTATTAACCATCCTTATCCAGGTGGGTTGAAAGGAAAGTTGAATTGTTTAAGAATCCTTATTAAGTAGGTTTTGGAAAATCTAAGGCTACACTCAAGCACATTCAGTTTTATTCCCATTTAAGAATGGTTGTTCCTGTCTAAGGAAGCTTTTCTTTACTGAGGATTTTCTTTATTCTGCCATGAAATGGAAACCTTTTATTATATTAAACTGCTGTTGCACTGATTGTATACCCTCTCTACAGGATATAAAATGTGCCATTATTTAGTATTCCCAATTAGATTGTTAAAGTCTATGGGGATTCATGACTTATTTATATTTCCAAATGTTCCTCTAATACTTTCAATGTGTGCTTTGATTCTTTCAGAGGTCATTGTATGATGCTCAGAAATTGCATCATAGACTTCACTTATTTAAAGAAAACTTATTACCAGGTACAAGGTGTTAATGATTATGACATAAATAAAATTGGGAAGAGCATAACAATTCAATACCTAATACCAGTTGGTCAGCCCAGAAAACATATATATATGAACATTAACAACTAAGCAGGATATATGTGTGTGTATACACACACACACACACACACACACACACACACACACACATATATATATATATATATATACACACACATATTGAATATATACATATGTGTATGTAGTAAATATTAAAGAAAAGGAGACTATACATTTGAAAAGAAGCAAATGTATAGTCTGTTTTGCTATTGTTATTGGGGTTCATTTTGTTTTTTTTTTTTGAGACAGAGTTTCTTGTATTCCAGGCTGACTAAGAGTGATTTTAACCTCCTGATTCTCTTGTATCCATGTCTCAAGTTCTGGGTGTGTGCCACCTGCCTTCACCTGTGCACCCTTACTAGTAACACAGTCTCTGCATTGTGTGTATGTTTAAAATATAGATAAGTAAGCACATTTAGGAATAGCTCACCAATGAGCAAATGGTAGCTAGGACAATAATAGAAGTCCAGAGTTTTTTATTAGATCCAAGAGAAGAAAATGTCTTTATGCAGACAGAGGTGCCTATAGAGAAAAAGGTAAACCGTGTGCATCTGATGCTGTAAAATAAGAAATTTCCTCTACTGAGTAATAATGAAAGAGAATCCATAAAGGGAAGAGCAGCTGCAACAATCCTGCAGGATATGTGAGCTGCTACTGAACTATGATTGGAACTGAATGTGTTTGCCAAGACTGGATGAAAGTAGAACTGGTTGCCAACTTAGATGGGTGCAGACTGCGTATAGGGTGTGGGCTGCACACCTGAAACCTGCAAGCCTATGTTGTCTATTCATATTTGTCAGGCTATATGTTGAATAATTTTAGATAAACTGCAAATATTAAAAACATAGGACAGGCTCCATGGCCATCAGTAGATAGCTAACACAACATAAACTTAATAGTATTTTTGGAGGTTTTTTTGTTTGCTTGTTTTTTGTTTTTCTGAGGGGGGTATGTTTTGTTTTGGTTTGTTTATTTGTTTTTTGTTTTGGTCTTTTGTCTCACAATGCTTTGGGCATTTAAAAACCTTTACATATCCTTTGTTTATATATTATGGTCTTCAATTTTGTTTTAATAAATTTTCTGTGTGTGCAAATATGTGGTGCTTCTTTGAATGTGCTTCTGGTGCTTTTTCTTTGACTCCTTTTTTCTGTTGTTTTGTCTTGTTTGTTTTTATTTTATCTTATTTTTATTTTTTAATGTGTCTTTGTTTTCTAATGAAAGAGACAAAGAAAGGGTATGGATTTGGGTTGGTGAAGAAGTGGGAGGAATCTGGGAGGAGTTGGGGGGCAGTATAAACTGTATGAAAGAAAATCTCCTTCCAAGAAAAACAAAATAAAACATGATATCTCAACATTTGAAAATCTGATTTTTTTCAGTGTATCTTGAAAACTGGGAAGATCCGGCAACATTAACCCCGCCCTCATCATGGCGTCCATGCTTGGTGCTGCAGAGGTGGTTACCCTTTCCTTCTGAGTAAATAGGCCTCAGTTTTTCATATGCTCTTTCTTTGGGATTTCTTCATTCGCTCACTGTTAGTTAGCTCAAATACTCCTGAGTACCCACCATGTTTCAAACACTTTCGTAGATGTCAAGATCACTGGTACTTACTGTTTCAAAATTTCCCAGTTTATCATGAAAAGTGGGTATAGAAATGGTTTCACAGATTACAAGATCTTAGCTAGGTGGTCTTGAGGTGGGAGAAGTCACCTGAGCATTGCAAAGTTTTGAAAAGACAACAAGGGAGAAATGAGAATATTTATAAACTTGTCAATAAACAAGTCCTCCCTAATGAACAAATAGAAAAATAAAACTTTCAAAAAAAAAAGCAAAAATGAACAGAACTTTTATAGACAAAGAATTCTACATGAGCTGGCATACACTGAATATTAAAATTGGGAGAGCAGGGAGAGATGAAGAGAGCTGAGACCAAGTTGTTAGACAAGAGACAGACCATAAATGATGCTAATTTTTATGTTAAGAAGTATAAACTTCTTTATCAATATTGTGGCTTTATAAGCAATAAGTTTGAAAGGCC
>NW_022196900.1:64909309-64911809 GCF_008632895.1 Mastomys coucha | reverse complement strand
TTACAGTCCAGAGAGAATGTGAACACAGGATTTTTCTGGTCTCCTCAGAGATAAGCCACACTGCTATCTGTTGGTTGTGTCTGGATAGTGGTCTAAAGAGTTTTCTATACTTCCTTCTTCCACACATATTACTCCTTGGCTTCAGAAAAGTGAGTGATATTTTTATTCTGGGGCACTGTTAGATTTCATCTCAGTTCATGCTCCCCCTCCCCCTCTATCTGTGGCTCTCTAATTTCAAATCCTCTTATCTAAGTCTTTCTTATTTTTCCAAAAGCTAGATGTCACTTCCTCCAAATCATTTTCACTGATCTCTGTCCCTCTATCTCACTCTCCTCCACGACCCTTAATGGTCTTTGACTTACGGTTCGATGCAATAGTTTTTAGTTTTACAATGGTGTGAGAATGATGTGTAGTATAAGCTGTACTTTGACATTTGAATATTTAGCTTCTCCTTAGATACATGTGGCCACACCATCATTAAGACAAGCAACTAGCACTTTCTAGTATATAATATAGCTAACCTTTGATGTTAAGTAACTTGCATGTAGTCTTATTTATATCTTCTGCTTGTGTGGGTTTATTGAGATGTAATCCATTTTAAGCAGAAGAGAATCTATAGGAAAATAAATATTTGTACATCTGTTGAGCCACACTGGGTCTGTCACTTGTTACTTGGACATTCTTGAAAAATTCCTTATCTTCTCTGTATCTCGTTATTTGGGAAATTGGTGCCATTGTCATCTTGGCTTCCAAAGATTTCTTGCAGGTATTAAATGAGCTCTGTGCATGACTTGCTCAGGAATGTGCTCAGCAACTTTAGTTTGGTTGGTGCTATGAAGACCACAGCTATAAATTTTGGCTTATAGAAGATCCAACCTGAAGACTGATTGCTTCACAGAATATATGTTGAAAGCTACTTCTTGTGAACATACACATACACAATCTCCAGCTTCTTGTGGATAATCAAAACATCTAGTGCCTACTGCTACCTAGACAAGGTTCATGGGTACTAAATAAAAGGTGGATCCATTTAAAGGGGCAGATTCTTCCCTGTGCATATCAGTGCTTGGGTTCCCAGTGGCCTTATACTCATCTAAATATTTTATCATTGTTCCATACTTTGGAATTAATAATTGTTCTATTCCACCCTTGATAAGATTGCTTTGAACAGTTATCTAATCTGGCACATGCATCAACAAAATATCAAGTTTTCCAGTCCAAATACAATATTAAGTATCAAACTAAGAGGTCATTCATAGTAGATGACTGATGAATATAGTGTTGGATTTAACAGAGCTCATTAAAAGAGAAAAGAAAAGTTATAGCAGGGATAGTGTGCCCTTGAAATGAAGCATTGCAGTCAAAACAAAATTCATAATGGAGCTATAGGATGTGATGCTGTGTTACCTGAAGCTTGCTCCTAAGGATGGCCCTGCCTTTGCCTCATGAAATAAGACACTATTCAAGTATGTTTACTTTGTAGGGCTAGTACAATAACCTAATTATACTTAAATACTGTATTAAATCTGGAGGAGTGTCTTATTCCTATCTTGGAGAACACAATTTGAGAACTTCTGCTCTGCATATAGTCTTTAACTCTCTCCACCAGACTGTGAGTCCTTGAAGCTCATAGATTTGTAGAATGAAAATATGTGTCTTATGGTAGTTTGAATTATAAATAATTAAATGTCTTAGACTCTGGCATTTGGATACTTGGTCTTTGATGGCATTTTTTGGGAAGACTTAGGGGATGTGACCTTGGTGGAGGAAGTATGTCACCAGAGGTGGGTTTTGAGATTTCAAAGCCTCAAATTGTTCTCAGCTTATTTTCTGCTTCCTTCTCGCAGTTGAAGATGTTGGCCCCTAGTATCCTGCTCTAGCCTGCTTCTTGATGCTGTGATCTACCCCCATAAAGAACTCTTATTCCTCAAGAGTCATAAGTTCAGACAAACCCTTCTTTCTATGAGTTTCCTTGGCCATGGTATTTTCTCACAACAATAGAAAAAGTAACTTATGCATGCCCTTTATGGCTAAGTAAATGACCTTGAAGTTGTTTGACTGTGTGTACTTGGATGAACTTTATTGAGAGAATTAAAAATCATCTACTTCCTGGGCATTTTAAACAAAAGATAAAAAAAAAAAGTTCTTTTCCATAAACATTCAAATGAAAAAATTTAAGAAAAGTTTTTAAGTGGGTTGTTCATTGTTCCTACTAAAGGGAAATTCCATTGTGTTATTTTCTCCTAAGAACTAGTATGGATGTCTTCTTTATTTCTTGGTGATGTGTCTAGGTATTTTGATTCTAAATGAGTTCTCTCATCTTTTGAATGGGCATTTTCACTTATCTATCCTGTTTTATCTTGGACTTCACTTCCAATTCTATCATACCTAAGACTGGGTTTTGGTAGATTTCCATGGGTCCAATATGCTCCATCCACTGCTATATAACTTTTTTTTTTTTTTTTTTTTTTTTTTTTTTTTTTTTTTTTTTTTTTTTTTT
>NW_022196900.1:64905470-64909258 GCF_008632895.1 Mastomys coucha | reverse complement strand
CAGAAATCCGCCTGCCTCTGCCTCCCAAGTGCCGGGATTAAAGGCGTGCGCCACCACCGCCCGGCTTATAACTTTTAAACTGGCTAAATTGACTTCCATGAGAACAACTATGCACCCATTTAACACTAGACTCCTTGAACCAAATATGTGCTTAGAAAATATTTTTTGCCAAGAAACTGGGCCATAAAGGGGGCTCAGAGGGTGAAGTACTTGTTGTGCAATTGTGATGGCCTGAGTTTGATTCCTGGAACCTACATAAAGGTAGAAAGGAGAAAACCAAACTATCTATGCAAAATTGTCTTCTAACCTCTACATATAAACTGTGGCATACACACACACACATACACACACACACACACACACAGAGAGAGAGAGACAGAGACAGAGACAGAGACAGAAATCATATAACATACAATAATAATAATGATGATAACAAATAAAAAATTAAAGTGAATTATAAAAAGATGAACGAGTGTTTTCCCAAGACAGAAACCAAAGCATACCTAGAGAGCCACACAAACCAAACTTGTCCTTATTATTGTCAGTGATGTGGAACATGGGGTAACTTGCTGAAAAATCTGCTTTGGCCATCACTGTTGCCTGTTGATCCCATCTGCCTACTCGGCCCCGCCCCTTCTCCCATTGCACTCTCATGGAACCTTCCTGAATCTGACCTCATGCAGGCAGGGCTGGGGGGGGGGGTGCCTTCCAGCCTCACCAACCTAATTGTTCCTCATTTCCTGCCCATAAATAGTGCAAGGTGTGTAGCTGCACCTCCCAGTGTCCCAATCTCAATCATTTGTCTGCATTAATCGACACTAATGGCTTTTACAAATGTAAGTCTTTAAGCCTTAGAAAGTTACACGTGTTTGAGGCAAACTCACTGATCCTGAATCTTCCAGGGAAAACTTCTCAGACTGTCTTGAAGGCAGGGCCAAGGCCCAGCATTCCAAAGCCTGGTGCCTTTGCTCCCAGATCTCCTGAGAGAGTGAGTTGTTATTATTAATAAAGTGTGACTTTTCCCAAATGAAAGAACAAAGCCCTGTGTGTTCCCAACTGGGTAGAAAAGGCAAGCACAATAAAATTTCTATTACTTCAGGTTTTTTCATACCAAAAACTGTACATTTAACTTATGTTTTTATATTATTTTTATATTTGTTTTTATATTATTCTAATTATTAGATAAAACCTTAAATATATTTCTGTCCTTTAGCTCCCAGCTACAATACTAGCAGCATCTCCCCTCCTGTCAATAATTTTTATGGTTGTATTCACTCTAATATACTATACATTGTTTTTCATGCTGTAGTATCAATACATTTTTAGTCAATATTCTACTATAGATAACTTTCAACATGATTAAAATTTTGATGAACTAGTGCCACTGATTTTAGTACATTTAGTTTTATATTCTTAATTGTTCCTGTACTAAAATGTTTAAATACAAGATATATAATATATGTTATTAAAATACATAAATATATACTTATAAAATATGCATATAATATGAAGTAAGTTTACATATTTGTATATATATTATATACATATAAGTATATAAAATAAATTTATATTATATACAAATTATATTTATATATAGTAAGATATATAAAATCTATTTTAAATATAAGAGATAATTTTAGAAAAAAATTAACTAATTGAAAAGGAAGCAAATGGGCAAAAACATTTCCAACTAATATGGAAGACTCTATGATTATTCACTCACTTTGGCATATAGTAGTGGAAAAATTTCAAGGCTCCTCACTAAAAGGTAGTGTCAGAACAAATAGAAATCTACAATACATTATTACCTTGACATATCATTGCAAAAGATTATTACTCAATGCAACTGAGGCCATGCCCAACTGTACTTTCCTCAACATAGATTCTCCACACACACCTAAAGCAGAAGCTCCTATATAGGTACTTCACTTCCAATGACTTCTAGAAGAAAGAGTGACGTGCAACCAAGGAAGTGCACAAAGAAACTCAACAAAAGGATGCACTGAGTTCATCCCATTGAAGATGAATAGCTCTTCATCTTGCCAGGACTCCCACAGACCGTTCCGGAAAGCATCATGGAACTACTGTCCCAGAAGGCAAGTGGAGGAAGATATTTTTGTGGTTCTCGATCCACTGATCAAGCACAGCTTCATGGAAATACATTTATTTAAATATGGGCCTTTCTGGGCTTTATTGGTTTAAATGGCACTGCTTCTCATAGCTTGAACTGTCTGTCACAATAGATGATGTCAGCAATGACACTGAGAGTGATAGTCAGTGATCACAAGACATATCTAATAGAGTCCATCCTTCACAACACTCAGGTTGCCCCTGACTTCCAGTAAATTTGGCTCCTTCAAGGAGGTGGATAGCTACTATGCTGCAAGTGTAATGAGCTACATTGACTGAGCACAGATGCCCCAAACCACAGCCAAAATCCACACTTCCATATCCAACATCTCTATAGATTTCCTCACATCTAGCCAATAAAAGGGTTAACCCAGGCTGCATTCTTAGTGGACCTCATCCCTGTGGGATGGGAGAGCTTGTTGCCTTTTAATGCATAGACCTTGGTGACTCTTCCCTTGTGACTATAACGACCATGTGTGGAAGGATCAAGGATCACTTTGGTGAATCCCCTAGGTTTCTGGCATATCATGCCCTGCTTCCACTCTATAGCAACAAGCCTGGTGCCTCTACATATCTAGCATCTGTTATCCCCATCAGTATAAACTGAGGTCATTGTTGGTAAATGATAAAGGGAACTTGTGACAACATGGAAACACAGTTTGAAGCTTAGTGGAAATCTACCAGTGTCTCTTGATAGAAGTGTGCTCCAAATTGGAAATTAGGATCTTGAAGAGAAGAATCTAGAACATTGTTTCTCAACCTGGGGGCCATGACCCCTTTAGCAACCCTCTATCTTCAAAAATATTATGTAACAATCATAACTGTATAAAATCACAGTTATAAAGTAGCAATGAAATAATTTTATGCTTGGGGGGATCACCACAGTGTGAGGAACTGTATTAAAGGGTCATAACATTAGGAAGATTGAGGACCACTGATCTAGAAATTAACACTCAGAAACATCATCCAACTGTAATAACCTGAGACCACTTGTAGCCAGCTATCTTAATCAGAGTTCCCCAGAATGGGACCAGAGACAAAGTTAATTTAGGAAGTTACTCTAGGGAGGAAGGATAGGTGACAGGAGGAAATGTCTACACAAGGCACATGGTGAAGCTGGCCACTGCTGCAAGGAACGGGTATTTAATAAAGGCATTTTGAAACTGTCACCCTAGACTCAGAGCTTACAGTATTTGCACCAGAATGTGGTTAAGTTTTTCCATTACATAAAGCTAAGTCACTTAGCATTGCCAAAACTCCCTTTCTTTAAAGGCCCCCATCCTCAACATGCTCTGCAGGCTAATTTTATTTTATTGTCCAGGTCAAAGACATTTCCCTGTATCAGATGTCATTTTTTATTTTCCTTGCCCTGAACTTCTAAGTTGCTCTGCCTTGAAGCTCCAGTATTAGATTTCTTGTCAGTGCCAGGACTTTGACAGTCCTCTCTGTTTAATGTTAACTTCCAATGGCTCACGTGGCGTCCCAGTTTCCAAAGTCCTTTGCTCACCCCTCCTCTCGTTCCTCCCTCCCACCCCATGCTCTGTGGATGGGTGTTGTGCTCCACTGGCCCCTTGGCCCATTAGTAGACAGAACACACTGTGATGATAAAAATCTTTGCCAAAAATTCCTGGCTATGAACACATGGAGCACTGAAAAAA
>NW_022196900.1:64887844-64905421 GCF_008632895.1 Mastomys coucha | reverse complement strand
AAAACATTGTTTTTTGGTTTTTCAGATAAAATCTGACAACCAGCAACTTTGGATTTGAACTTCTTCTGTGGGCAGCTTTGTTGATTGAAGACAGCACAGGACTGAGTCAGGGGTACAGGCTCAGCTTGTGCCATTTCTCTCTGTAAAAACTTCAGTGAAGGTGGGGGTCACAGGGCGGGGGTGAGAAGGAGAAAGAGAGGTGGAGGGAGAGAAATAATGAGGATGGGAAGGCTTTCTCTTTAAGGGCACTGGCCCTATCTGATTAGGTGCTGAGTTCAATGCCCCATTTTGCCTTGTTTCCTGAAGGTCCTGTCTCTACTACAGTCACATCCCAGCTTAAGTCTTCAACCCATGTGTTTTGGGGGATGAGATTCATTCTGCAACAACTGCTGAGCTTCTTCAAACTCAACCATTTCCAAGACCCTCTCCAATCTACTCTTGAAAACCATGGCTCTCAACCATCCCAGTGCTGCAACCCTTTAATACAGTTCATATTGTGGTGACCCCCGGCCATGAAAATTTTCTCATTGCTACTTCATAACTCTAATTTTGCTACTGTTATGAATTGTAATGCAAATATTTGTTTTCCAGTGGGCTCAGGTGAGCCCTGTGAAGGGGTCATTCGACCCCAAAGAGGTCATAAGCCACAGGTTGAGAATCACTGTTTTAAAAGAGGCCTACCTTCCCACGCTAACACCACCTCCACTCAAAAACCTTTGCCCAGGGAAGTCTTTTAGGCGTTGCTATCCTCAAACTCCCTGCTCTTCTCACTGCTAGGACAGCGCAGAACTCCATCTCCATTATGTCCCCTCAGTCCAACCATACAGCATCTGCTTCTGGGGTCCTGTCATGGTCCAACCTCCTGTTCTGCTCATCTGCATCCTGTTTTTAGCTTGGAACTTTCCTCTGTCTTCTTATCCTACCTTCTTCCCTCTTTTCTTCCTTCTGTCATTCTTCTGGAGGGGTCAAAGACCTGACAATGAAAGGGGAATTGGGTCTCTGTGTATGTGTTGTTACATATGGGGAACTTCCTCTTAAAGGAAATCTGGACATTAAAATATATACTAGCATATTCAACATATATATATATGTGTGTGTATAAATATGTATGAATTGAGTTCATAAAAATGAACTCAATTTTAAAATTAGTTAAGTATTTTTATTAATTATTTTATTAATTAATTTTGAATGAATTTATTTCCTAGCTTATTTCCTCACTTCCTTTAGATCTCTCTATCTTCACCTTCCCCTCTCATCTTTTCTCTCTTCCCTCTCCTCTTCCTCTTTCCCTCCTTCCCTATCCCTCATCTCTCATTTCCCCTCCTCTCAGCACAGACACTCTGTATTAGCAGCTATCTGGCTTTATAATTTGAGCACAGTAATCTTGGCATGAGACTTTCCAATTTCCTGTTGTACTAACAATGAGGCTCAGAGGGGAGTGTGGGGAAAAGTCTCCTGAGTGTGAGAGGTGTGAAGAGAACCCTCTTGCTGATGGGATACAAGAAACAGCGTCTCTCCACATCTTTTAAGAGTGTCCAGGTTGGAGATGCAGACCCAGTTCCCAGCCAGACAGATGACACACAGAAGATAGCTCAGTTCCTGTGAAGAACTCTTAACTCAAAGTCAAGGGCTTTCATGAGACTTGAAGTTCGGGTACTCAGAGGCTGTCTGCTCTCCAAAAAGTCACATAGCCTCTTGGCTTTAGTACCCTCAACTCTAAAACAGAATAGATGGACTCTAAGTCTTTAGGAACTTTCTACCATTGTCTTCACGACTACAGCTTTTCTTGTAGAACATGTGTGTAGTGAGTATAGATGCCAGTTTCTATGTATGAAAACACATAGCTAGGCAAACACATAAGTATACAAGCATATACATCATCTCAGTTCATTTGGGCTGCTGCAATGAAGTACCTTCTATGGAGTAATTTATAAACAATGGGCATGTATTGCTCACGGTTCTCAAATCTGTGAAATCGAAGGTGAAGATGCTGGTAGATCCAGGATCTAGGAGTTCTTGCTCTCTGCTTCAAAGATTTGTGTTCCTTCTTGCTGCCCCCTCATAATGGTAGAGACAGCAAGGCCACTTTATAAAGGCTCTCAGACCTCAGTCATGAGACCAGAGTTGTTAAAATGAAATCAGTCGGGCTGGAGAGATGGCTCATTGGGTAAGAGCACTGACTGCTCTTCCGAAGGTCCTGAGTTCAAATCCCAGCAACCACATGGTGGCTCACAACCATCCTTAATGAGATCTGATGCCCTCTTCTGGTGTGTCTGAAGATAGCTACAGTGTAGTCACATATAATAAATAAATAAATATTAAAAAGTGCAATCAGTCACCTCCCAAAGGACAAATTTCTTCATACCATCAACAATGAGTATTATATACCAACATACAAATTGAGAGCAACATTAGCATTCAAACGGAAACATATGCTTGATAAAATACTCCGTAAATTTGTTACAAAACTTATTTTTTATATGTTACCATGATCTTTAAGGGACAAGAAGCTTCATGACCCACTCTCCACATACACAACACTGATTATCAAGGAAGATCTTACAAAGCTGATCACAGTGAAAGCAAGGCTAAGTCTTTGGATAGCTCTTTCTTTCCTTTCATTCCATAAGAAAAGAAAATGGGTCTATCTGTGTGTTGTATCTGTTTGTCTGTGTGTATGTATATTATTAGTATAGTTAATATACTAAAAATTAAACAGAACATATCTGATTTATAATATTTCAAACCTAGTACTTAATACACTGTTAATAATCCATAGGATTTAAAATGTAAAATAAAATTAGTACTAGCCCACAGCCCACTGCCTGGCTCCTCAGCTTCCATTATAGAAGTGGGTAGTAATTACAAAATGAAATGTGTTCTGTAATTATTTTTCTTCCTTTTGGTTAAAAATGCTCCTACATTTGGGGATATAAAATTTGAGTTTCTATGGTCCCAGGGAGGTCACGATCTTATCCACTATATAATTGAGTTTTAAACAAATCAGCCGTGTTCTTTTCTGAGAGATAAATAGTAAACATATTAGAATCACAGTGTTGGAAGACTCTGTGAAAAAGAGCAATGAGGTGATATGGTAGCAGAAATGAGCAGTGGAAGCAGGATCACATGAGGTAGGAACTGTATCAGTCTGGCTAGGGAGAGGTGTGTCCACCTCTCCTTCTTCTGCTGTTTCAGTGGTGATAGGCTTCCTTTACATGAATCCAGATCACCAGTAGGCACAAATGATAGAATGTAAGCTGGTGTGGAAAGTAATTCCTTCTTATCTTCTCTTTGTAGTGTAGACAATAAATCACTTGTATTACCACTGAAGTATTGTAGTTTGCATTTTGCCTACGGGGGTTTGTAGAATTATACTGTGATGCATGTGTGCACAAAACATAGTTCATTTTCTCCTGAGCTTTCATGACTCTTTAACTGTTAATGAGTCTCTATACAGAAGGTAGACATAGGTTGGGAGACTATATTCCAGTCTAGTTTAATAGGTCTTTTGGCTTATTATCTGTTTGGCTTTCTTTGAGAAAAAGTTGACTCAGTCTCATGTACTCTGCCACTCTACTTCCATATTTTAGTCTCTGGGTATTGGGGCTTGTCTTAGTTAGGGTTTCTGTTGTTGGGAAGAGACCACAACAATCCTTATAGAAGAAAACATTTATTTAATTGACAGTTCAGAAGTTTAGTTCACTATTCTCATGATGGGAAGCATGGCAGTATATAGGCAGACATGGTGCTGGAGAGGTAGCTGAGTTCTACTTCTGGATCAGCAGGCCTCCGGATGAGACAAAGAGCCACCAGCCCTAGTTTGAGATTCTGCAAAGTCGATGCCCTACTTACAAACTCTGAGTATGTCCTCCAAGAAAGCCATATCTACTCTAACTAGGCCATATCTCTTAATAACACCTACTTCTATGACATGAGTCTATGGGGACCATTTCTATTCAAACCACCACAGACCTGAAGCACTGATGACTTTTTCTGTAGTGGTTCCATGTAAACTCTCTCTGAATTGGCCACTGCTACTATTGCTTGTTGCAACTGATGCTTTAAATAGGTATTGCCCTGCCCCTAACATTGTGGGCTACAACTGGGCAACTCAAGCTGGTGTCAACCACCACCCCCCATTCCTCTTTCTCTCTGTCTGTCTGTCCATCTCCCTCCTCTCAATATGTCAGTGTGGTTCCTTCCATTGCCCTCCAGCCCCAGTCCTTCATCTTTACAGGATCAGGATGTTTCATGATTACCTTAGCCTGTTTCCCATCATCTTATAGATAGATAGACAGACAGACAGGTCCAGACAGAGAGATAATAGATTAATTGGAAATGAAAGATTGAGAAAGATAGTAAATAAACAAGAGCTAAAGATAGATACACGATGAATAAAAGAATGAATGAGAAGAAGAGAAATGGGTGTATGTGGTGGAAGGCTGGCGAAGCAGGCACCAGCAAGGGCAGGTGCTATGCTCCTTCCAAAGCCCTGGAAGTCTTTGATACACAGGGCAAGAAGTCAAAAGACTGATAAGGCAGAAGAAGCTAAAACTGTTTGACAAAGGGTATATATACTGTCTATAAGGCATTTATAGAATATAAATGCTTTGGTCAAGATTAGATTCCAGAACTACCTAAAATTATTGCCCATTTCCCTTCTCCTGTATCAAGATTTGAGAAAAAAAAATCTTTCTTTGGTCAACCATGGGAAAGCCAGCAGGTAAATTTATTGGGTGTCTACTCTACATTAATTTGTTCTCGCTATTGCTATTGAACTTGAAGTAGCAGCTTTTCTCTCTCCAGACAACCCAGAGTCATTTAAAAGGTAAAGAGGGAAGTCACTTTTCCACAATGACTTCTCAGTGCAAGCTGTTCGAACCCACAAAGATGTTCTCTGAGGGAGTGAGCAGGAGCAGGTGGGTTGGTTAATCTATTTGTCTGAACATATCAATTTGCTATTGAGTACTTTGTTGCGGATATGCTGAGATAGCCTCGACTCTCTTCTTCCTTCCAAGATCCCTGTGGTAAAGGTTCCTTGTATGTATATAGAATTTTATGGTTCTACCTTACATTGTGCGCCTACTATCATGAACAGCTTAAGGCAGTAGACAGGGTTGGAAAATTCTTGATTCCCATGGCTTGTGTGAGGAAGCAGCTCTAAAAATCACACAGTGACTCACATGAACCACATGGAAAGCAAACCGCACCACCAAGTAGAAATCTGGGGGGAAAGAGGAAAAGTAGAGTCTTCAGAAAACTTTCATGAAAATAAAATAAACCTTGGGAATAGATTGCTTCTGACAAGACGTAGGGCTGTGACTAGCACAGGCCTTCGTATTCTTTTTAACTGCAGGACAGAAATCTGCAAACTCTGCCCAGAATCATGAGCCAGTCCAAGTATCAATTTCTCATGGAGACACTGGGAGACAAGAGGAGACTAAGCCCAAAGGAGATGGTACCCTCTAAGCACCATCAACTTCATGACTAAATTGTCCCTAGTCCAGGAGTATTTTCAGATTTCATTGCATATTGAGCCAAGGGGAGGATGTGGCAAATACCAACTGAGTCACTAATGGCGTCCCCACAGTTGGTAAGATGGTGGGAAGATGCATTTTAAAAGTGTCCTTTTTCATAAGGCTGCATGAAACCGGACCTAACAACAAGAGTTGAAAGCAAAACCCCAGCTTACCATTTTCTTCCCTTCTGACTGTGTCCTTGAGGTAGACAATGGTTGTGAGCACTTACATGGTGCTTGACAAATGAGAGAGAGGCTCTAGACTCACACTTCTAGTCCATATGCAGAACTGTGCCTTGTGTGGGAAGTCAAGGAACACTTTATTGGATCATGCTGGAGCTTGGCCTCCCTCCATTATACCATGGTATTAACGAAAGCCTTGACTTGGCTAGCTACAGGGGAAGAGCTGTCAATCGGTGTCTCGGGAAAGTTTGTGCATAGCCTGCATGTGTTAGGGTGCTCAGCACAGAAGCTCCCGCTAGTACTTTTTAGATTATAGTTTTTTCACTATTCATTTCCTTCCCCCTCCCTAGTTAAGTTAAAAATCTCACAATGACAAGAACACCCGGGAAAAGCAAGCTAAAAAAGGACAAAATCTGAAGCAAAGGCAGAAAAGATTTCTGTGTGGTGGCTGAGGTAGTAGTAGGTAAAGCACTTGCTGTTTATTCATGCATGAGAATCTGAGTTCCTGGCCTGGGTGTAAGAGCCTAGAAACACAGCACTGGCTAGGGAGCAGAGGCAGGCAGACCCCAGGACCTTGTAAGACTCAGTGTTCACTTTGAAACTCTCTTTCAAACAGAATCAATAACCGCAACAAAGCAGAAAAGCTAATGAGGAAGACACTCTGACAGACTTTGACTTCTACTCCCCGACATAGGCAACCGCCTTGAGAGAGATAGAGACATTGATGGAGACAGTGCGTAGTGTTGAGGTATTGTGTTTTAGGGGAACAGAGCAAAGTGTTCTGCTTAATACAGGAGACTCAAGAGGGAGCTTAGTCCAACTTTAAGATATAGTGGCTACCTTGAGATGATGTATCCTCTCTCTCTCTCTCTCTCTCTCTCTCTCTCTCTCTCTCTCTCTCTCTCTCTCTTTGTGTGTGTGTGTGTGTGTGTGTGTGTGTGTGTGTGTGTGTATGTTACATAAATACATATACCCATATATTTGGATTTAATTGGATATATGCTGTAGGGCTTGGCATCATTTGTAATTCTGTTTGTGCATTATACATGTCTGTGAAATAAGTTACTTGTTGCTTATTTCAGCTGCCTACCCTCCTATTTTTCTTGTCATCTTCATATTGAATGTTCATAGCAAGCATTTGTTAAGAGCTTTAGAGGCACAAAGTTCAGTGATACACATATATGAAAATTCCATAAACTGATTGTGATTACTAAAATAATAATCAGAATTTGATCAGGGCTGAAGAGTTGGCTTGGCAGGTAAGAGAATTACTCTTGTAGAGGATCCGGGTTTGATTTCCAGCACTCATGTGGCTGTCCACAACTATCTGTAACTCTACTTTCAAGGGATCTGACACTCTTTTCTGACCTTCACTGCACCAGGCACACACATGGTGCACACACATACATGCAGTCGAAACCTTTGTACATATAAAATAATACAATAAATAAATATTTACAGATATTTATTTTTAAGAGGAGCTGGTCATCTGGACTGAGTTGATTCCTTCACATTTTGTTTTCTTAGTTCAAAGAGCTTCAACTGTCAACACCACTTAGACAAGGCAGGAGCTCACCTTCCTATTGCCAGAAGGAGAAGGTAACATGATGCAGAAGGGTCCCCCACTCTGACAAGGCAGTGGGAGAGTCTGGTTTCATGGCTGGAGACTGAGCAATCAATTAGCTAAAGGGAAACGGTTGCTATTGGAAACCCTGAGGCCCAGTAGCTGTCAGAGGGGAGTGAAAGGCTGGAAGTTAATCAGACATAATGAGCTTACAGTCCCATAGATCATGTCAGCCAGCATTCTTATTAATTTCCTGCCCAACAGCCATGCACAGAAGACCAATTCATCCATCAGTCCTTCCCTAGTCCAAGATGTTAAATCACTTGTCACATCAGGAATGCTGTGATGAAAATTCAGGAGTGACATAGTGGCAAGAATGTCATCCATCATTGCCATGTATTTCACCTTCAGAGAGGATCTTATACTTCCATGTTTCCTTGGAAACGAGAGTGATCAGGCTCTGAGAATGACAAGGAATGGATGTCTAGACTCTGGATGACAAGAATCTAGTTGGTAGTAAGTACATCCATCTTTTAACAAGAAGGAATTTTTATTTTATTGTGTCCAAGATGGAATAGGTAATTGACTTTCAATGTCTGTCAAGGACACAGAAAAGTAGAAATGGCAACACGTGTCATGTCCGTGCCATCTCTGATATAGTATTTCTTTTTTCAGTCAGAAAAGTAAGTCCTACCCAGGATAATAAGTCTTGTTCTTCCCTGTATTAATTAACTCAATGAACATTTAGTGGGGTATCTATTGTGTCCCAGTCATTGGATTACAGCATTGTAGAAGGGGTAAATAAATATTGATGTGATTATTTGAATCAATACTAGTGATATTCACAGACTGTAACGAGAAGGCACAGGAATGGCAATGTATTCAGACTGGGGGTTCAGGAAATAAATTTTAAAGGAAGTGACACCTGTTCCTTTGAAAGACAGTTAGTCAAGGACGTACAGACAATTAACAGCAAAAACAAGACTATAACCTCTGTATTCTGGTATCTAGCCTAGTGAAGAAGAAATTGGAAAGTGTAATATTTCCATCACATTTATGAAATACTTACTCAGTATGGAGATGGTAGCATGTACATTGACTTATGTCTGAGCTTTTCTGCTTAGATGAAATGTGGCCAAAAGCAAGTTGTTTATGCTCTTGTCCCCAGCATCCTTGGTTTAAATCTAAGGGTAAACTTTACGACAAATGGTTCTTGTGGAAATGAAACAAAAGCGCCCTGCTCGAAGCTTGTAAGCCTGCTACTGGAATAGTAAACATAGGAGTACTCTCCCACACAAATCCTCTTCCATTCCTCTGGAAAGGCCCTAAGCTTCAGAGCCTGTTCTGCATCAGGTAATGTAGAGAGCAGGACAGAGTAAGCTGCCTCTTGAACAGGGCTGTATTCAAAGTGAATGACCTGTGGCCTTGAAATATGGCTGATGATTGGCATGATTCCACAGAAAATGTGATTTGAGTGGGTCACACTTTCCATGTAGTGTTCAGATGCAATAAGGTAGGATAATCAGGCAGAAGGAGCCTCTTGAGACAAACAGGGTAGGGGAGGAGGAGGAGAGATCAAGTAGCTGCAACCTACATTGTCCTGGGCAGAAGATGAGACTGAGAAAATAGAGCTAGTTGTGGATTGTATAACTGAGTATGGTATTTTTTATTAACAATAAACCACTAAAGTAAACATTGTTTATGCCTTACATGACTTATTTTTTAATGTATTGCTTCAAGTATCCTCTTCTGTTTTATTTCAATATATGTTTTCTAGTCTTTACAGTCTATATTGTCATCTCTAAAAGTTTTCTCCTTCCATATGTAGGGAAAGTGTATTGGGTGAATCAGACATGGATAACTCTTATGGAGGTTATAACCAAGTATTTAGGGTACTTGGGTTCCTTCATGTCCTGCGAGGAGGAGTTGAGGGTACCAAAAGATGCAGTAGCAGTCAGAAATAGGAGTTTAGCCAAGGATCATTATTATACAAAGAAATGAATGCTCATTGCCACCAGGGGTATAAAGTGAAATTTCCAGGGGCAATTGGTATGTTGAGGTTGGATGGGTGGGGCTGGGCAGGGTTCAGGGCCCAGCTGGTGAACAGAAGCTTTATGTCACATTGTACCTGGTTGTTATTGTGTCCAAGTAAAATGAAGATGTTGGGGTATAGAACACACCACTGAAAAAGACTTCACAGAAGTCAGGGATAAAAAAAAAAAAAAAAAAAAAAAAAAAACAGTCTTGAACAAAAAAACACGTCTGTGCCCGCAACTGATCCAGTGCCACAGCACCTGGAGTTGATCCTGTGCCATAGAGCTCCATACCAAAATATCACTATCACGGGGAGAAAGATGATTTGCCCCCAGGGTGGACACACCTGTGAGAGATGGTAAGACCACCACTTCTACTCAGAGGAACCCGCCAGAAAACCTCAGGACACAGCAACCAAAAAGCATCCTGAGACAGGAGCCTTCCAGTTTCCATCTGTGCCAGGAGCAGATCTGTGCCACAGCACCTGGAGCTAATCCTGTGCCACAGCACTCTATACCTGTCTTAGTCAGGGTTTCTATTCTTGCACAAACGTCATGACCAAGAAGCAAATTGGAGAGGAAAGGGTTTACTCAGCTTACACTTCCACACTACTGTTGATCACCAAAGGAAGTCAGGACTGGAACTCAAGCAGGTCAGGAACCAGGAGCTGATGCAGAGGTCATGGAGGGATGTTTCTTACTGGCTTGCTTTCTCTGGCTTGCTCAGCCTGTTCTCTTATAGAACCCCAGACTTCCAGCCCAGGGATGGCACCACCCACAAGGGGCCCTACCCCACTTGATCACTAATTGAGAAAATGCCCCACAGCTGGATCTCATGGAGGCACTTCCCAAACTGAAGCTCCCTTCTCTGTAATAACTCCAGCCTGTGTCAAGTTGGCACGCAAAACCAGCCAGTACAATACCCAAATATCATCTGGAGAGAGCTGGTTTCCCAGCAGTGTGGACATATCTGTGAGCACAGGTAAGACCAACACTTCTGCCCAAATTCCTGGCCCGATAGGGACCCGCCCAGAGCCATCAGGACACAGGAACCAAGGAACAGCCAGGGAAAGGATAATTCCAGTTTCCATTTGTAACCTGGAGCTGACCCTGTGCCACAGCTCTCCATACCCAAATTCCTCCTGGAGAGAACTGGTCTCCCAGGAGTACTGACACACAGGAGGGTCAAGCCACCGTCAGAGACAGCAAGACCAGCTAAATCCAGAGATAACCAGATGGCAAGAAGCAAGGGCAAGAACTTAAGCAACAGAAACCAAGGCTACTTAGCATCATCAGAACCCAGTTCTCCTACCACAGTGAGCCCTGGATACCCCAGCATACTAGCAAAGCAAGACTCTGATTTAAAATCACATCACATGATAATGATAGAGGACTTTAAGAAGGACATAAATAACTTCCTTTAAAAAAATATAGGAGAAAACAGGGAAATGGCTAGAAGCCCTTAAAGAGAAAACAAACAAACAAAAAAATCCTTTAAAGTATTACAGGAGAAAAAAAAAACCACTCAGGAGGGATCTGTCAGTGGAGAGGCAGCCAAGGCAAGAAAGAGCATCTGAGAATCTGAGACAAGTGGAAAGCCATACACAATGCACTCAGGCACGGAAGCTCCCTAGAACTTATAAGGCAGCTACTATGTGAACTTTCTTCCGTCACTTACTGGAGCCTCATTATATCATGATGCTAATTGAACTATTTCAGAATGAAGGAATTGAACCTCAGTGAAGGTAAGCCACTTACCCATGGACATGAATTTCCCTGCACCAGGTAAGGAAAAGCAAACAAACAAACAAATAGCAATAACAACAACAACAACAAAACCAAAAACCCTAGGTCCCTACAGCATGGTCCCAGATCTTTTTCCATCTTTGGAATGGGTCCAGATCTTTTCCATCTTTGGGCAAGGAAATCCATAATGAATGAAGAACTATAGAGAAAAGCAAGACAGTAGACTTCTAGAGGATAGTGAAAGACTATCTGATATGAGACAAGTTGAGGGCAATGTTCATGTGAAATTCAAACACATCAATAGCTTATTCCATGGTAACTTGGCCTTACCATAGAGAAACTCACAGTGGCCTATAGTGTGTGGTAACAGATGCTTTCCTTTCTACAGGTTGAGGCTAGTGATAAACAAAAGTATTTGTGCATTCTAGATGGAAAATGAAGCACAATATTCATTCATTCATTCATTCATTCATTCATTCATCCTTGCATGCATGATTTTAACAAGGATAAACTAAGAACCCTTAGCACCAGCTGCTTTGCCAGGACTGGAGAGTACAGTCCAAATTCCTTGCATCAAGGAACTTGAAAGGGAGAGCTTCCAAACTGACCACAGTAGGGTGGACCAAGTTTTGCAGAGATGGAGTTTTTGAGACAGACTTGGAAGATAACTAGAGGTAGCCAATGACACAAGTTGATCATCAAAATCGATGCATAAAAATTAAAACCCAGTGAAGTAAAAAAAAAAAAAAGTACCCCATACATATGAGTCTATATAGAATTGAGTGAGGAAATGAGAGGGGAAGGAATGTTCTTCTTTGTAACAGAAAGCCAACTGGCAAAAGTAGCAAAAACACTAGGTTTAGAAAAATCACTATCAGGAAACTGGCATAATTAGAAGGAATAGTGGTTTGATAAAAATGAACTCCATAGGCTCATAGGGAGTTGCACTATGAGGTATGGCCTTGTTGGAAGAAGTGTATCGCTGTGGAGACAGGCTTTGAGCTCATGTATGCTCAAGCTATGCCCAGTGTAACTCATAGTCAGTTCTACTTTCCTCAGATCAAGATGTAGAACTCTCAGCTCCTTGTTCAGCATCATGACTGCATGCACCCTGCCATACTTCCCACCACGATGATAATAGATTAAACCTCTAAAACTATAAGCCAGCCCTAATTAAATGTTTTCCTTTATAAGAGTTGCTATGGTCATGGTGTCTCTTCACAATAGAAACCTTAAGACAGAAGTTATTTCCCAAATTAATATTTTGAACCTTTGTGCTGAGGTACCATCACATAAGCAGAGGTGGGGACTTACCAAAATCTAATGGCACCTTGATCTTGGACTTCCTTAAGTCCTAGGACCATAATAAATTTCTGCTATTTATAAGTTATCAAGTTTTTAGTGCTTTATGAAATAGAAATTTTAAACATACAGGCAGAAACCATAACAATAGTAATTAATTTGGGCCAGAATTATCAACGATCCATAAACTTGTAGAAGAGGAGACAAGCATGGTGGCATGGTGACATATGCTATAATCATATTATTTAGGAGATAAAGGTAGGAGGTTCAAGAGTTCAAGGCCATCTTTGGTTATACTGTAAGTCTGAGACTAGCCTATACTACATGAATACAGAAATGGAAAATGGAAAGGGGCTTAATTAAGGAGAAGGGAAAGAGGTTTAGTATAGATGAAGGGAGAAAGAAAGATATTTAGTATAGATGAGGAAAGAGGTTTAGTATAGATGAAGGAAGGAAGAAAGAAGGAAGAAAGAAAGATAAATGACACTAAAGATATTTGATAAATTATAATAAGTATTGTATTATTTTCATTTACCTAAACTTATATATAATAAATGTATATATATAGATATAGAAATATAGATGATAGATAGACAGACAGACAGACAGACAGACAGACAGACAGACAGATGACCACTTGCTTTCTATGGCATGTTGGTCAGAGTAGTTAGACACCCAGCATAGCCAAAGAGGACTGGGCAGCGTGCTTTTTCCATGTGCTCAGAAGATGACAGAAGTATAGATATTTGGTAAAGACACCACATGATTTAGGAAGTTTTATAAGCTATGTCTTATTCAGGAAGTTATATAATCTTGTCGTCAACTATGTAGCAAAATCCATTTTGTGCCCCTCAACTACTAGGCACTGAAAATAAGATGCAGTCCTCTAATGTCATAAAATTCAGGGGTTGTTAAGATCAAAATCATATCAAGCACTGTCTTTGAGTCACGATAGATGGCTCAGCTTTTAAGAGAGCTTATTATTCTTGTAGAGGACCTAAATTCAGTTCCAAGTACCCATGTCAGGCAGCTCACAATTGTCTGTGACTCTAGCTCCAAGAAACTTAACTCCTTCTTCTGGTCTTTTTGGGTTCTCATTCTCCCACACACATACATGATCAAAAATGAAACAAAACAAAACAAAATAACTCTTTTTAAAAAGCAACAGCAGTGGTTTTGATAGTGATATTTATGAAAGCCCCCGTTCTAGAAAGCTTCACTCTGTGGCAGAGGGTTTAACAATTGCAGAGCAATGAGCCTGAGGGAAGAACCCTGTCGCCTCAGCCAGGCTTCATCAGAAGTGGGGAAGAGAGGCTTCACAGCAGCTCTTCGCTTACAAACTCTCTAGGGAGTTTCAGAGATGGGCTGAGGTGTCCTGTTTACAGGGAAAGACAGTGGAATGTAGGCAAAGCAGCCATTCTGAGGGTAGGACAAAGGCCAGGAGGGCCATGAACTCAGAAAAGGACTGGGCAAGCTGTGGTCATCTGCCTTGTCCTGGCCTCAGGCTCCTCCTGCTGCCTCTTAGTCAGAGCAGAGAAGACTTCTCAGGGAACAGCTCAACAACATGTGGTAAAACCAAAACAAAACCCAGAACCGCTCACTCAAAGCCAAAGCCCACTGACATAGCAACTTATACAAAGCTTTTTTTTGCCCTCAGAAGCATCTGTGGAATAAAGTATTGCCTGGGGATGACCAGCAAGGGCAGGCCAAAGGGCCTTGGGCTTCGTCAGGAAGGCATCATCTGCTTTGCCTTTGAACTTCCCACCACAGTGCCAACCGCATGACCATCTTTCCCTGGTTGTGAGCCCTCCTCAGCTAAACAGTGATTGCAATACAGCTGTGGAGAAACTCTGGAGCACACCCTCACTTGACAGTATTTATTTCAGGTGATTAGAAGGTTAAAAAACTAAGTAAATGAGGTTGAGTTTGTTGCATTTTATAAAATGGCAGCAGTAGTGCGATGGGAGGGAACACCTCAGCAGGCCCTGCCAAGGTGTTCCCCCTGAGGAATCAGCCATGCTGCAGGCCTAGTATAAAAGGAAGTTTATTTGGGACCTGGGGAAGCAGGTAGGAAAGGACAGAAAAAGGTGGGGGGAGGAAGGAAGAAGAGGGGAGCAGTCCTTCTTATAGGTAGTGGACCACGCTTGTACCTGGTAGGCAGATGTTGCTAGGTTACTACTGTTGGGCAGAGCCTCAAGGAAATGCTAACAGAGTTTTTCCTTCACCACTCCAGTAGCTTCACTCAAGTAGCTCAGTTCAACAAGTGGTCACATTTTCCCTACCAAAGTCAGCTTCGGTATATGCCAAGGAAGAGGGATTCTTGATGGAAAGTTAGGCTCAGACAGGATGACAAGCTAAGTATCTTCCAGGTAGCTATTCCCATCATCTCAAAAGACTCCATGGAAGCAATGGTACAGCAACAACGAAACCTGTGCGGCAAGTACATAGAGAAAGTGAGTTAGAGATGCTCTATGGAAATCCATCCTGGTGTCCATCTGTCCCAGCAAGGCATCTGTCTGCCCCAGCAAAGGCAGACTTGGCCATGGCCTTGGATTTGAAAGCCTCTAAGTGTGGCTCCATTAAAACTTGCAGCCAACACTCAGTATTTACCATTCAGTAGGTGTCACCTGGTATGGAGACAAAGCTAGACAGAGACAGTGTGAGATGCAAGTCTGAGGAAGAAAGCTGGGATCAGCTAAGGAATTACAACGGAACATTGATATCTCATTATAACTGGAAACTGCCTGTGAAACAAGACGCAACTAAGAGGTGTTCAGTCAACAAATAGTGTCAGGGGAAAGACTGTCGCTTGTGAAGCTGTCACACCTCAGTTATTTACTAATATGACTGAGAACACTGTGACATGAGTTCAAATTTAAGTTGTTCAATACTTTTAAAAGGAACATTTCTTAGAAAATGCTCTGTTTTCAACCAACTATAAAAAGAATGACCTTGACTACTTATTTCTGATTCATACTTATGATGCCTTGAGATAGCATCTTAGCATCAGTGTTCTATTGCTGTGAAGAGACACCATGACCAAGGCAACTCTTATAAAAAGAAGGCATTTAGTTGATGGCTGGCTTCTAGTTTCAGAGGCTTAATCCATCATCATTATGACAGAGAACATAGCAGTGTGAAGTCAGCCATACTGCTGGAGAGGAGGCAGAGAGGTTTAACATCTTGATCCATAGACAGCAGGCAGAGAGGAGAGAGGGAGAGAAAGAAAGAAAGAGAGTGAGAGATTTGGGCCTAGCTTTTAAAGAGGGCTTTTAAAACCTCACATCTCCTAACACTTCCAATCAGTTCATTAACTGGGGACTAAATATGAAAACATATAATCCTACCAGTAGGCATTCTTATTCATACCACCACAGATAGTAATATATTTGGGAGGGGAAACTTACAACTAAAGAAAGAAGAAAACAGAAGCTGAGTTTAGATGAGAGAGTTCATAAATAAATATTCATTTTATAGATAAAAGATTTAAATATGATTATTATAGTGAGAAAAGGTTATTATTTAACCATTAGCTATGTGCTAAGAGTATTGACCCACTCAATCTATTCATCCATCTGTCTGTCTGTCTGCCTATCCATCCATCTATCTATCCATCCATTATCATTTATATAATCTATATAGCCTGTAGTGAGAGAAGTCATTCTAAGGCTGAGGAAACTGAGGCAAAGTATGATCAGTTATGGTTCAAGGTCACAGTTGACAAGGTCCTGAGTTAGGATTTGAAGCCACTTTTCAATTACCTAACTCCATTCAAGTAGACCACACCATTCTGTATCCCTAAGGCTCAGAACAGTTATGCTCATGTTCAAGGTCACACTGCAAGGCAGTCACTGGAACAAGATGGAACTTGGGCAGATCTGAACAGGAAATACCTGTTTTCTCTTCTGCTCAATACTGTCTTTTGGGTGGACAGAGGGACCCAGCAAAGAGAGAGAGGGGGGACCTTTTAGGTGAGAGGCCTATCCCAACCCAGCACCAAAAGAAGCCCAAAATGTCCCTGAAACAGGCACTCTTGCATTTTCCTGCCTCCAAGTGTCCAAACACCAGTGGCTAATTTCGTAACTCATTGGGAATTCTTCTTCGGTTACACAGGCCACAGCTCCTGGTCCAAGTTACATATATCCCGTCAACATGTTTATTCACATGGAGAGAGGCTCCTCTCCAGTTGGCGCCTGAGTTGTCACAATTACAAGAAAAGATGAGAAAAGATTTGAGAAGCAACCAGAAGCCAAGAAAAGGGAGCTGGTTGTGAAGCAGTGGTCTCGAGAAAGCCTGGTCCCACTGTGGATCCCAAGGACATCCAAGCCAGAAGGATGCCATGACCCAACAGTCACAGAGAGAATGAAGCTTCAGGAAAGAGCCAAGCACTCTATTAATTGCTTCACTGAAGATGTATAATTAATATCTAATAAGATTCAAAGATGTGGTGAGCCTAAGTAATAGGTAAGAAAAACAAGGGTTCAGAGAGAAGATATAACTTGTCCAAAGTATGGCAGAGTCAAGCCCTAACTGCCCAGTTCTAACACCTTTGTTCAGAGCTCAAAAGTCATAGCTCATATAAGATTCTGACTTTTCTGAAAAAACACATGGCTAGCCATCTACAGCCGGTATCTTGTGTCCTGTGTCTATAAAAACAAACAAACGAACAAAACAAAACAAAAACAAACAAACAAAACAAAACAAAACAGAGAGCCAGGCCATTACTCAGTAGAAATCAACTCGGTATTTATTTCATCAGTACCTCTTAACATTTTGCCCTTCATTATCCTGGGATAGGTTTTGTTCAAACATCCCTTTCCACAGCTCAATAAATATGCACACAAAACTAAAGAGCTTAGCTTTCCATGAAAAGGCAGTGTAAACATCTGGCAGGCTTCCTGGGTCTCTGCTTCCTCCGGCTGGGTCTAAGTGCACAACGTGAGTGTATTTGGATTGCAACAGTGGAGACTCAGCTAGACATTACTCACCCTGTGCAAAAGCACACCAGCCCCCAACTGGAGCGAGGGAAACACAAGTGCTCTTGTCTGATGACCCAAACCTAAACAAACCATTTGAGGTTTGGGGTTCAAGAAATCTTTCAGAGATGCAGTTCCCACATATTTGGAATGGGTATGCGTGAGGGTGCCTACACCCATGTGTTTCCATGTGTTTCTCTCTCTCTGTCTCTCTGTCTCTCTATCTCTCCGTCTCTCTCTCTGCCTCTCTCTTTC
>NW_022196900.1:64860176-64887834 GCF_008632895.1 Mastomys coucha | reverse complement strand
TCTCTCTCTCTCTCTCTCTCTCTCTCTCTTTCCCTCCCTTCTTCCCTTCCCTCATCTCTTTTGTGTGTGTGTGTGTGTGTGTGTGTGTGTGTGTGTTCACTTAAATATTGTCTGGAGTAAATTAGTATACAAATCTAAATATCTAAAAATAATTTTAAATAACTAAATATGGAGATGAAATTGCCTTCTATGTATATATTTTGTGGAGAGAAACTTGCCTTTTTATCTACATATTTGTGGAGGTTTGAATGAGAACATCCCCATAGGTTCATATATTTGAATGTACTATATAGATCAGACTGGCCTCGAATTTGCAGAGATCCCCTTTCCTCTGCCTCTGGAATGCTTGGACTAAGGTTGTACATCATTATGCTTTGCTGAAAATTGCCTTTAAAAACGTTTTTGATGTGAAATGAGGGAGATTCTGGTGTGGATCTCCTATACATAGTAACATTTGGGAAAAAAAGTGATTGAGCCAGTCAAGTTTTAATATCATCTGAATAACTTAAGATTCAATTAAGTCATGCCATTTCTCATTTGTAAAGTAACAGTATTATTAAGATCATGTAAACTTGCCTCCAGTGAGGATGAACTTACAAAATTATGTAGACGCTTTATAAACTGTAGAGTGCTATACAAAGGTCAGAGGTTTATTTATTGCTATTTTCCCTGGCAGATCTCATATCCTATAGTGGCACCTTTTCCCCCATGACTTATCCGAACCAATCTCTTGCAGCTTCTTGGCAGTCCAGAGATCCCAGGAAGATCTCTCCAGGGGCATCCCCTTCCCCCAAGCACCATGGCTATGATAAAAATATGTGTATCCTATGGGTTTAATTACAAAGGAAGAAAGGAAGAATCCTGAGATAGTCATATTTTAAAAGCCCAAGTCAACTAGCTGCTTGAAGATCTGACTGGTTAATGCCTCCTGCTCAAAGAAAAGAAGCAGGAAAGAACATCTTTTCTCTTTAGCGCCTTGGAGGACACGGGAAGAGGACGTCTATGGCAAACAGTTGCATAACCACTAATACAGGGGGAGGGTTGGGAGGAAGGGCATGCGCAAGACAGCTTGACCAACCCTAGACTCTCTAACAGCAGTCAATTAAACTTAGGGTATTGTCAAATGAGGAACATCTAGAGAATTTTTGACTACCTTAATGTTACTAAATGGCATTTGAAGTAGAGCAATCTGGCTCTAATAAACTCATCCTGACACTGGGAGGTCCTTTAGCACTGAGTGCCAAGAACTCTGTAAGAAGACAAAATGATGCCAAATAGCCCTGGTACCTGGCATACCAATGATAGAGAGGAGCGCCATGGGAATGGTAAGGTTTGGTGAAGTCGTGGAAGAACAACAGTGGAAAGGAAACCTTTGTAAAGGGAACCAATATTCAAGTTGTAAGTCGAGGCAAGAGTTCTTGGAAATACTGAGATCAGGGTCCCCAATGAAGGAGCTAGAGAAAGGACACAAGGAGCTGAAGGGTTTGCAGCCCCTTAGGGCGAACAACAATATGAACTAACTAGTACCCTCAGAGCTCCCAGGGACTAAAACTCCAACCAAAGAGTGTACATGGAGGGACTCATGGCTCCAGCAGCATGTGTATAGCAGAGGATGGCCAAGTCGGTCATCAATAGGAAGAGAGGACCTTGGCCCCAGTGTAGGGGAATGCCAGGGCCAGTAAGCAGGAGGGGGTAGGATGGTGAGCAGGGGGAGGGGGGAAGGAACAGGGGTTTGTTTTAGTTTTTGTTATATTTTATTTTATTTTATTTTATTTTTTCTCTTTTTTTTTTTTGGAGGGAAACCTGGGAAAGGAGATATTGTAAATAAAGAAAACATCTAACAAAAAAATAGAAAAAATAATAAAGCATTATCTATAGATTGGGGGAAAAAAGAGAGAGAGAAGCAGGACAGAGGTTGGTACCAGGACTAGATAATAGAGTCAGGCTTGGATGGGTCTAGAGGTGGCGGTTTCCCCACCCTTCCCCGATACTGTGACTAGTTAGAAAAATCCAAATTACCCATGCCTTAGAGGCCTAACTGATAAAACTGGACCAAGACCTGGGATATGGAAACCTTCTTGCCATTGAACTCATGAGAAAGATAGTGGCAGTTATACAAAGAGACCTGGAATGGAAGGATTGGGAGGTAAGCATATGCCAGGTCCTAAATCAATTACAGAAATGGGAAGAGTTGAAGATGAATCCAAAAACTACATAGATACTCGGTTGTGTAATTTTGTTTAAAGGCCAGAGGGAGGAGGGTCAGAGCAAAGAGTCTTGCAGTTCTTTTTAGTGGCCACCCATCCAAGCATGTTTGAACACCATGTCAGTATGAACACTGAGCAAAACTATGACCTAAGTGAGGGTAGACCAGCAAAACTTGGCTGTCTTTTAACACATCTGGGATGCTGGGTAGAGGCAGGAGCAGGCGATGGATGTGGGAGGAATGTTATTAGTTTCACAGGTAACACAAGAGTTACCCGAGTTTCTTTCTGTTTATGAAAATTCTTTAAAGCAACTTGAAATGAAAATGCTACCATGGGGTATGTCCAAGCAGAAGCTATGTCTCATCAAATGAGAGATGTAAATATATCTTACATCCAAATTAATATGTACTCAGAGGTACCAGAGGGAAGAAGTTTGGTGTTAAGGAAGGACCATAATGAGCAGTTAGTGAAAGAGTATGAGCTCTCCCCTCAGAAGAGCTTTTGAAGTCAAAACTTCCAGTGATAAAGTTGTCAGAGATGATTAAAGAACAGAGAGGTTTTGTGTTTGTCAGACAATACTACAAAATAAATTATCATGAAACTTAAAAGAGCGAGCAATGATTCCATGTCCATGCATCTGTGGGTCTGCTGAATGTGGCTAGCCAAGTGTTGGTTCCACGTCTCTGACACCAGGCTCTCTCTCATCCTTTAGGATAAATGAGTCATGTGATTCACATTTTTATTTTGTCAATAGCAGAATTACAAGAAGCCTGTTCTGAAAATACATTTTTAGCCTCTGCCTGTGTTCTCTCTGATGACATCTCATTGGCTAAAGCAAGGGGTAGTTGGAAGTGGGTATTTGCTAAACAAAAGGATGATCAACCAAAGCTTCAGAATTGAACAGTCTTGCTATCCTGCATTGTGAATTCCTTCTCTGGGCCTCTTGCTGTCTTTACTAAAAGTCGGATTAGTTAATTAAGTCAGATAATAGTATACATACTTCTATGTACATGTCATATATCTTCTATGTACATGTATATATATATATGTACATATACATATATATATATATATATATAATGTATAATTACCACAAATACAAAGTGAGCTGCTTTCAAATGGAAATCAAAGACAACAGCACAGAAAGAGAGACAGTGGCTTTCATGGAAAGAAAAATGTGAGGTAGCCCACACGTCCTAAAAACTACAGCCATGCTGGGAAAGGTTGAGACTAGGTTTCCTTAGACCTCAAGGCAAACTTAACTGTCAACAGTGTTAATATTGGGCAGTGGGAGCACAGTAGATCTTCTGCCAACAGGAGGAAGCTATGGCTGGGTAGCTCACAGAACCCTTGGGGCTCCTTCTCAAACAAAACCAAGGATGGCATCAGCCAAGCAGGAGACTGGGAAAGAGTGAAGAGCTCTCATATCCATCTACAGCAGAGTTTGTTTTTAAGGAAAAGAGATTTTTTTAGAGGTCAAATGCTTAAAACCTGTGTGTGTTGTTCTTGCTGAATTACCAAGTAGGTAAGCAAGCCTGAAGAATGTTGGCCATTTTATACACATAAGAGGCGTGGTTCAAATTATCCCTGGGATACAGCAAACAGAGAAAGCAAAAGTTACCATACCGTCTTGAATACTTTGTTCAGTATCAAGATGTATACTATTAGCCAACTTCATGCTAATAAGACTTCTTCCCTCACAAAATAGGGATTATTATTTCCATTTTATGGGAATAAAGAAGTAGGATTGGACAGGCTGGCCTCTTCCTCCAGTGTTAGCAGTGGGACTGGATACACAAAGCGGTGGTAAGGTTGTAGCAAGATGAGGAACAAGGTGGCTAGAGAGACTGCAGGTGGCATACAGAGCTCTTGTTTGGGTTCTTGTTGTAATGATGTGACTTGCAAGAAAAGGCTAAATGAGCCTTTTGTGGTTCTGAATCCTATGATGTTTTATGCCCTGAAAGCCTTTAGCACAGCACAGTGGGCAGTTGAATCCCTTGGCCTAAATGGAAGGAAGCATCCTGAAAGTTCTGAGCCAGTCTGACCATTCATCTATCTTCACAGGTTTTCTATCCACTCTATTTCTAGTTCCAAACAAGGAAGAAAACTGAGACGTAGGTGAGAACTAGCTATTTTATACTACCTTCATTTAAAATCCTCCACAGTACCACAGGACTATAGGCTAGTAGTCAGAGAGAGAGGAAGTATTGTGGAAAGTAGAGGTACTCAATTTTTCTTACTTTGGACAAATACTTAGGCTCTTTGCAACCATTAAATATCTCAAAGGATGGTACTATGTCTACCTTCAGATGTATGCCTTTTGCTATTCTCCAGAGTGGAGTTTGTTAAGTTTAGAATATAAGACTTGTTCCTGTCATCTAAGAGTTAGCTTAGATGGGTTCTGTCTCCTTCCCATACCAGCTTCCCGCTTTCAGATAGAGCAGAGAGATGAATGAGGTCTTAAAGACTTGGATCTGTTAATGTTAAGGACCTGGACTATGATGGTGGTGAATAACTAACTCTGTCCTTTGTATAGAATGATAAAAGTCAAGTCTATGTCAGTCTATGTCAGAATACTGCCCCCTGCCACCCACCCACACACAATGGCACTCTGGCAGACAGCCAGTAGGTGTACACCCTGCATGTGTTGACTATGAGTTTTACAAACCTGACACAAATCATCAGATGAGCTGAAGGGAAGACACATGAGGATCTCAACTGAGCTGTGCTTAACCAAGCCACCTCCGAATCACCCTCAGAGTCAACTGCTCTACCGAAATCCTGATTTATTTACCTTTGTTTGTGTCTTTGTTTTCCTATCAAGGAGACAGTGTGATTGATGAGGGGTGGGAGATATTTTGTAGGAAGGACTATCTTCTTAGAATTTGAATTCCACGGTCCCCTCAATTGTCCTTTACTTTACCTCTTAAGTTCATTTTTAAGAGGCCACACTCCACAGGGCTTTCCCACTGTGATGAATGAGGGGTGGAAAAACCTATGGGCTGAGACTGTGTTTTCTGAAATGGGATGGAGGATAGTGACGGGATTGGGTAATGGAAGCTATTTATTTACCACCAGCTGCTTCCAGCTGTGATACCCTGCTAGGCTATGGAGTAAATAAACACCCCGAGGAGGCATGCTAAAGCAGAGCACACATGGAAATTCATCTCCTCACCAATCCTAGAAAAATATGTACTTAGTGATGAGCCCGTCCAAAGTAAACCACCCTAAGCCCGCGATTTGGAATGATTTCCATGTTTCTGAGCAAGAAGGACTCGGAGGAATAAGCCAAGACAGTTCTTCGAATCCCTTTTTAGAGATAATTCTAGACAGACATCAGATCTCAGCACAGGTATCATCTTAGTGAAACCTCACCTGAAGTCTGCCACCAGGATGCTTTCTCAGAACTTCCAAAGCCCCTGGTTGTTTGCTTTAGTGACACTATTATATATGGCCTCAGTCTATTCATTCCCCCAGAGTGTGGGGCTCAGTGCAGGCATGGACTGTATTCTAGTACTCGGCATACCCCTAACAATGGGGACAAGGACTGTTCTATCAACAGCTATTGAGATGAGTCAGTTCCTTTTGCAGACTTCATTATTTGTTCGCTTTTAACTGATATGAATTCATTGACAAAATAGAAAGGGGAAATTGCTAGGAGGAATCTTGAGCAATGGCAGTAAACAGTCAGATCTTTTATCTCACCCCTTCCTATGGCTTAACAATAGAGATTGTTACCTCTTCTTCATTGTTTTTAATCTTCCCTCACCTTGGGTACCATGTCCCATTAAGAAAATATAAATAATTTGGCAGCCTAGTGAGGGGCCATGAATACTACCTTAAGAAGGAGGAATCTGAGACTTGGAGCATCCTTATCAGTCCCGTTCCTCACTTCCTAAGTCTCATCAGCCCCTTATCCTTATCTTCATGAGAACCTACTCTTGACCCTCGCCCTATCCGCCCCCCTCCCTCCCCCAACCCCCGCCATCCAAGCCCTGGCTACATTTCATAGTCAATGAAGAAAGCAATCGAGATTCTGACATTTGAAGGCTTTATGGGGGACACACTCATTGTGGCTAAAGTTAGTAGGAACGCTAAATTGTAATGTGGTTGTGTTTCTGAAACTGTATAGGTTGTAGCTCTCCTTGTCTCTCTTGCGGTTTATTAATCAGCTAAAGGTAATTGCCTCCATACCTCACACTGAGATGATTAGAGTTCATTTATAACTTCTACTTTCTAGTCATGACAAACATTAGCAACAGGTCATCTTTGTTTCACACCTTGCAAACAACTGCTGCATTCAGCTAGATTTTTGTATTCAAAATATCATTGCATTACTAGAAAAACAAACAAACAAACTTGTAAGATGGTCATCACTCATTTTATAGATGAGAAACCTGAAATTCCAGTGGTTATTTAGAGGGTCCCAAGTCATAAAAACCAAGTGGTAGATGAGGCAAGATTCAAATGCAGTTCTCTAGTTGTAAAGTATACTTTTTCTTTCATCCTCCTCAACAATAAAGGCATTTAATTGGAGGGGAAGTCCTACTTAGATGCATCTCCTTCCTTTCTCATAACCTTCCAGGAATTCTCTAGGGAAGGCCAGTTTCTGAATCAATGGACTACTTTAAACAGTAAAAGGCCTACAGGACACAAAATCAGCAGCAGGAAGGTGACCTTCTTTGAGGACAAAAATCCATAAGACTCATGCTATAATCTTAGAGCAGTGTTTCTCAACCTGTGGCTCATGACCCCTTTAGGATTGAGTAAATGTCTGTGTTGATTAGAGCGTAACTCTGTCTCAGAATTAACCACCAAAGTAATTCTAAATGATTGGTCTGAAAAAGTAAAATAAAAGACTGAAGGTGTGTATTAATCTAGACTTCAGAAGATTAATCTTTTACAGGGGTCACATACCAGATATCCTGCATATCAGATATTTACATTATGATTCGTAACAGTAGCAAAATTACAGTTATGTAGTAGCAGTGAAATGAGGAACTGTATTAACGTGTCATGGCATTAGGAAGGTTGAGAAGCACTGACACAGAGTGATTTCACAAAGCTTACAAGGTTTCAGTGAGGGTCTACCTATCCTGCCTAGCAACATCTTAGAGGAGAGCCCTGCTGTGGCACTCTCACTGGGCTGTGAAGGAATGCCCTGTGGGCTCTGCAGTTGTTACTGAAGCTGTGACAGTTTGGGAATTGCAGGTTCAGAGATAACAAAGAGTTCATTTAAGCTGAACCAAAGAACTTCCTCAGAAGTTCTCCAACCAACCCCAGACAGTGGCACTCTCAGCTGCTTCAGACACTATAAACCTGAAAAATAAAGAATAGAGCCCTACAAAGGCCATTTCGTTCCTGTTCAGGCACCTTCTGCTTCTGAAGTCTAGATTAATACACACCTTCAGTCTTATATTTTACTTTATCAAACCAATCATTTAGAATCACTGGTGGTTAATTCTGAGACAGAGTTACACTCTAATCAACACAGACATTGATTCCAACAACTTAGCATGTGGCATCTTATGTCTCATTCATTTTTTTCTACATCCTACCACCATGCCCTCGGTACAGATTCACTGCCATGTTTTAGCATGGAAGGTTAAGTCCAATTTCCCATGGTTGAGAAGACATTTGAGTAAAACTCAAACCACCTTTTTCTGTTTCATTAATTTTTTTTTTTGGCAACACCTAGGTAAGAAAGTACAACCACACCACAGTGGTGGGATCCAGGGAGAGTTCATGGCGGGCACTGAGAACTGAAGCACTGGGAAATGCCTGAGTCCGTGGCTGCACTCTAAAGCAGAAATGCAGTGAGTGACTGCACAGGAAGTGAGGCCAGAGCCTTCAAAAACTATCCTAAAGCTTTTGGGCACTGGGGAAGGGAAGACACTTGGACAGTTATCAGCAATTAATTTGTCATTCCATCAACAGCCATTTTACATAATACCAACTGTGTGTTAAGCTCTGGGGATAAAACTCTAAACAAAACAGATGCTTCCTGCGTTTATAGAGTCCACAGCCAACAGGGATGAGCTGGCATTTCCATACAGTGTGGAAAGTACTCTGATAAGAGATACAAGGCTGCTAAAGAATGAAGAGAAGGGCCAGCGAAGACGAGGCTTGATGGGAGGTGCAAGGAAGTAGGTGGTCACTAGCGGTGCAGAGGGAGCACAGGCAAGATGGGGTGAAAGAGCACATCAGACCAACGGCAAGACAGCAGAGGGGCTGGAGAGCAAGGCTGCAGATGTAACTTGCAGAGTGTTGAGAGCCAGAACAAGAAGTAGGGAGTGCAGTTTTTGTTTTAAAGTGCCGCATTGATTGTGGATGCCTATGCATACATTATGCCATTCACCACAAAGGGAATCATCTTGGAAAAGATCATGAAGATATGGTTTAAGAAAGTGATAGACCCTCTAGGAAGCAAATGTTACCACTACTGGTCCCTTTGGATGGTTTCTCTGCAAGCGATAGAAACCCAAACACAGCTTGAAAATAAGGAAATACATTATCTACCTAAGAGGAAGTCCCCAGACAGAGAGAGCACAACCCGTTCAGCATTTCAGCAATCATGCACTTAGAATATGTCCATTTCTCCCTATAGCCATCCTCAGCATGGCCTCTCATCCTAGGTCTGGTCCTGCTAACACTGAGAACTAGCCAGGTCTGTCTGCTTCTTTGTACTCCTTGTGGGAGGAATGAAATTTTGTCCTCAAGCACAGATGGAAACCCTATCCTGTGTCTCACTGTTCTCACAGGTTGCTCCTGGATCCTTGGTCATACAGGAAGCCCCCTGTTCTTATTGGCTTAGATGACCATGGTCTACCTTTAGAGCCAAAATGATCCCTGAATGCCCTGTGCTCCAGGGTCTTGAGGGGTTATACATGCCTGAAGATAATCAGTTCAGACCAATGTGCTCCACAGAGTTCACTCTGTAACAACAAAAGGTAACTCTCCTTTCCTACGCAGCCTACATGTTTAGCATAAGAAATCCTGGATAGAAGTATATTAAACCAGATTTCATATTCACATAAATTTTATAAAAAGACACCATGCAGGCCAAGACCTTTTCTCCCCACTTTTGCTTCATAGAATAATGCTGAGGATCAATTTCTCCAGCTTAACATCACCAGCCTTGGCAGCTGCTCATATTTGGAATATAAATGATGTCATCTGGTTGGCCTTTTCCCATCACAAACAGTAAATCTCCAAATCTGGAGAGATCTTTTATTTGGTTACACATATTGTACAGCATCAAGGGGTTAGAACACATGTGCTGGGGATTATTAAAATCATCTGCAGGAGAGCAGCTTATTGTTGGAAAGCCCAGAACTTACAACCCTTTCATGCCTGGTGTCCCCAGCAACTCTTCTTTTACTCTGGTTGTTTGCAAGGTAATGATTGTGGCCACAATGCCTGGCAAGTTAAGGCCTCTCTGCTGCACCATGCTTTTTCTCCAGAAAAAAAAAAATTCTTTTTCCTAGCAGAGTACAGAGAAGGAGGAAGAGGCTGGAATTAAAAAAAAAAATCCAAGAGTGGTATAAAAATGCGCCAAGTATATGATTTGAGATAAGACATTTAAACCCTTCATGTTCCAATGTCACATCTATAGAACAGAGATGATGACTAGTCTCACAGACTGGTTTCAGATGAATGGCTTTCAAACGTACATCACCTTATAATTTGATAACAGTCTTTCAATGGCATTAGCACTCAACTTATCTTGCACCGGAAAGACAGCTGATCCTGGTGAAGGACACACATGTAGGCAGAACTGGCGTTTGATGGATGTACACCGTTAGGCTAGCTCATGCTTCGGAAGTTTCCTCAGCACCACGTACATTCTGCTTTACGTTACTTTTGAGGTTGCCAATAAGCAGTATACCACATGTGAAGCACTGGAGTCTGACACATGGGTGTACCCAACAGAGGGTTTGCTTCTTTTTTGTTTTCATTCAACACAGTAAGTGATGACATTGGCCTTCTATCTAGCAGAGCAGACAGCTTTAGAGTTGAAAGGGAGCTGTTCTCAGGTGCAGACCATGACTTTTCCACATCCAAGTTCTGTGGACTTAGGCAGTTTTCTTGGGGTCTCAGCTCCCCCCATCAGAAGACAAGGGCAGGAGTGTATACCTGAAGATCTTAAACTTTTAAAGCTCACAAGTTACGCCAACAAAATAGCTGCAAAACAGGAGACTAACGTGATGTGGTCAGATTTCGATCTCATAAGTATGTTTGCTTAAATAGCCTCCACCCATCATTATACTAATTATTAATTAAAGGCAAAAATATCAGAAAAAAAAGAAAGGACAAAGTTTCATAAGACCATGAAGTATTATTAAAATTGGGTAAATTAATTTTCTGAAACATTTTTATTGTCCTCTCATTTTCTCCCCTCATTTTATAGACTTGTAAAAAAATTGGCCAACAAGAATCTTCATGATGACAATGAGGACCCCCCCATACAATGTCACCTCTCAAATTATTATACTCCCACGATTGTGAGAACCTGTAATGCTTGATCAAGTTTGTCTAGGAAAAATTAGCAAAACCATGGGCCACTCCAGAGAAGGAACAACACCAAAATCCATCTAATTTAGCTGATCAGAATAACTCTGGAGCATAAGATGAAACTGGCCTTATTCCAACCAACCTAAGTTACTAAGTGTGGACAGACATAGAGATTCTCATGCAGAGCTTCAAAAAGGCCCCTGCCTTTAATGTGAATCCTCCAGGATGAGGCTCTGCTCTCTGCTGGCTACAAGTTACAAAGCACACTGTGTTCCCTCTACAGCAAATGGGAGGAATAGTTAAGTGAACTCCATACACTCAAAGCTTGACTCTAGCTTCACACTCATACCCTCAGGTCAACATTCCACCACACCCTTCTCGCCTACCTCCAATCACAAACATCTCTGACTCTACCATGGTACTCTGAAAGTCCCTGTGTGAACTCCACTCTTCAGATCCTAAATAGAGATTGTGTGACTCAGATTACAGTTAGCACTCATTGACTATCAGTTTTGGTGTTGGCTGCATTAGAAACCTATGAGCCAAATCAAATAGACTCAATTTTCCTAATGCCTCGACCATTCAATGCAGTTCCTTATGTTGTGGTGACCCCCAACCATTAAATTATTTTCATTGTTACATCCTAGCTGAAATTTTGCTACTGTTATAAATCATAACTTAAATATCTGATATGCAGGATATCTGATATGTGACTCTTGCAAGAGGGTCATTAGGCTCTGGAGGGTCCCAACCCACTACAATAGAGGGAGGCAGTGCTGGGAGGAGAGGTAGCACAGAAGTTATGCTCAAGCCCACAGAAGGAGAGGAAATGGACACACTAAGGTGTTTAGGATAACAGAAGAAATGCACAACTTTGACTCTAAGTCCACAAAGAAATTTTAAAATAGGCTTACCACATTACGATAAGAAATGAGTCCTTCCCAATTGTATCTAAACTCTATCCATAGGTTTTTAGAAAAGCAAAATTCAGCCACCAAGAAATTCACTTAAAATAAGTGGATGCTTTTCTGCTATGCTGCTAGGTAAGTGACATCAACACCAATAGGAGCAGCCACCATAATAATGATTGGCTACTGTTCTGTACTTTGCAGCTTATGTGTAATCTTAATATCCATTTCCTCGTTTAAGGAATTATAGATTAGGAATGTGTAAGGAACATATGATAGATATCAACCACTCATTGTCTCCAAGGGAGACATGAAACTCCAAGCTAATCAGACAGAGAGCTGGCGAGTGGCTGGGTAACCAGTGTGTAGCCAAGCGCTTTGACTTCAAGCCCAATGCCTTTTCCCACCCTCTGGGTCTCACTCAACCTTATAAATAACTGGAGGGCAAGAGGCATCAAAGGCACTTCCTTTTGGTTCTCAGGCCCATTATAAATGCCACTTGCCCTCTGGGGGGGAAAAAAGAGAGTCCAGCTCCTTCGCTGGCCCATGTGCTAAGTCGTTGGCGCCCAGAAATAACTTCTTGGAGACGTACTGGCCTTGTGTTTACCACAGAGCAGTAGGTAAATAACTAGTTGGTGTTTTAGTGTTTTGTGGTC
Organism: Mastomys coucha; assembly: GCF_008632895.1. NCBI lineage: Eukaryota > Metazoa > Chordata > Mammalia > Rodentia > Muridae > Mastomys > Mastomys coucha. The sequence goes on along the minus strand of NW_022196900.1, from coordinate 64,875,549 downwards.
ACTTAATCTGTTGTGTTCCTTCCCAAGGCTCTGAAGGGTTCCTTTTTCAGTTAATTTTTATTTACGTTTCTGAGGTCTGTGTTGTTTGGGGTTTGGTTCGTTGGATGTTTTTCTTGGAATATATGGCCATCAGCTTGAGGATGTTCCTGCTTTTCTATTGCATGGAATTTTCCCGAGCATGGATTGCTATGTATTTCTTCAGGGCGGCGAGCCAAGGCAGTGCTGGGATGGAATCTGCTCCTCTGGCTGGGGGACTTCTGTCACCCGTCCACAGGGTGCTTGGTTGTGCTTCTCCACTGATAATTCCTTTCTCCTCTATTACCGAGCTGCAAACTTGGACTCGAGCCATCATGTTTGCTCTTGTTGTTGGCTCTGGATAAGACGAGTCCAGTTGCTTCTGATAGAGATTATTTCAACTGATTCTACCAGTTTGTTCTATCCACAGCTGGGGACAGAGACAAATGCCAAATGTCATGGAAAGAGTGGAGAAGGATCATCAACTTAATGCTACAGACAGAGCCCAGAGTGTTTGATTGAAAATGTCCAACACTATGCAGGATGCTGGGCCTTAGTAGGAGACAGAGCCAGGAGGGCCAGGTGCATTGTAAACACTGCTTGTTCCCATGGCCCCAAGCAAGCCTTGCCTCCTTTGTCCTTGACAAGTCCAGAAAATTTATGTGCCAGAAAAAAAGAAGAATTTGTTCATATCAGAAAATTTTGTTCCTTGGCTATTTCCTTTGTGGGTAGGACAAATATCGGAAGGCTTAAGTTGTGCTTGGCCATTTATACAGTATGCATCTCCCAAGGCTTTTGGCCTAATTAAAATGCAAAGTGAGCAATGAGGTAGAAAGTGGCCCTGGATAAACCTTTTCTCTGGTTGCTTTATTTATTGTACCTCATTCTTTTATTTTGTTTATGCGGTCAATATCTCTCTTCTTTCCACAAAGAATTTTGGATAGCTTACAAAAATGTGTCAATAAAAAATAAATCCCCCTTTGTCATTAGAAGAAGCAGATCCAAGTTCCTTTAAATTTGAGCAGGGTGGAGAGGAGCTGCATTCATATTCTGGGTGGAGGCCGCATCCCACTTGCCAGGAAAGGAGTGATGGCTGGTGTTTTTTCTACCTTTTAGTTGAAGGAATCGGTGATATCAGAAATCCTCTTTGTGGCTGTCTCTGGGCTTCTAATGTGCCATCCTCTCCAGGACAATCCTCCCTAAAATACTAAGAGTTATCCCACCATTTCTAAAATGTCTAAAATGTAATTGATGTACACTTTGTTGCTTGCCCCTGTAGTAGCTGTAAGGAACTCTGTTCTCTCTGCATGTGCTCACATGGTGTCTATACACAGCATTAAACTAGATTGCTATAAATTTTAAATGCTTCTCCAACTTCCCACTTTATAGTGATAGTATTCTAGTTTCTCACTTAATCTCCAGAGCAGCCTCTCAAAGAAGATATGTTTACTCCTCTTATTTTAAAGACAGGTGGAAGGAGAGTCTGGGAAGTGGCGCAGATTTAAGCCACAGAGGTACAAAGTAACTTGCTTGGTGGCAGAAGTCAGGAATTGTGTCCTAGCTAAGTGGTTCTAGGATCCTTACCATATAATCATCCACTAGAGGTGTGTGAGCTCCCAAGCCTCCTGTTCCTTACTGTCTTGCACAGAAGATGATGCTTGCCCTTTGAGGCTCTTTCTGCAGCCGGTGAGATGAATCCATGGTTAAGAGCATTGGCTGCTCTTCCAAGAGAACACGGTTTAGTTTCCAGCACCCACATGGAGGCTCATAAATGTTAACTATAAGGTTAATACAACAAAGCCTGGGACAGGATACTTCCAATTTCTATCTCCAACCAGAGCTGATCCTGTGCCATAGCACTCCATAACCAAATACCACTGGGAGAGAGCTGGTCTCCCGGGAGTGCTAACATGCCTGTGAGTACAGGTAAGACAACCACTTCTGCTCAAATTCCTGGCCCAAGAGGGATCAGCTCAAAGCCATCAGGACACAGGAACCAAGGGAAAGCTGGGGACAGGATCCTTCTGGTTTCTGTCTACACCCTGGAGCTGACCCTATGCCACAGCTCTCCATACCCAAATTATTCTCAGAGAGAACTGGTCTCCCAGGAGTACTGACACACAGATGTGCAGGAGGGACAAGCCACAGTCAGAGTCAGCAAGATCAGCTGACACCAGAGATAACCAGATGGCAAGAAGCAAGGGCAAGAACATAAGCAACAGAAACCAAGGCTACTTAGCATCATCAGAACCCAGTTCTCTCACCACAGTGAGCCCTGGATACCCCAACACATCAGAAAAGCAAGACTCTGATTTAAAATCACATCTCATTATGATGTAAGAGGACTTTAAGAAGGACATAAATAACTCCCTTAAAGAAACACAGGAAAACAGAGGTAAGATAGGTAGAAGACCTCAAAGAGGAAACACACAAATCCCTTAAAGAATTACAGGAAAACACAACCAAACAGGTAAAGGAATTAAACAAAACCATACAGGGTCTAAATATGGAAATAGAAACAATGAAGAAATCACAAAGGGAGACAACCCTGGAGATAGAAAACCTATGAAAGAGATCAGGACTCATAGATGCAAGCATCACCAACAGAATACAAGAGATAGAAGAGAGAATCTCAGATGCAGAAGATACCATACAAAATATTGACACAACATTCAAAGAAAATGCAAAAAGCAAAAAGCTCCTAACCCAAAACATCCAGGGAGTGCAGGACACAATGAGAAGGCTAAACCTAAGGATAATAGGTATAGAAGAGAGCAAAGATTCCCAACTTAAAGGGCCAGTAAATATCTTCAACAAAATTATAGAAAAAAACTTCTCTAATCTAAAGAAAGAGATGCCCATAAACATACAAGAAGCCTACAGAACTCCAAATAGATTGGACCAGAAAAGAAATTCCTCCCATCACATAATAGTCACCAAATGCACAATACAAAGAAAGAATATTAAAAGCAGTAAGGGAAAAAGGTCAAATAGCATATAAAGGCAGACCTATTAGAATTACACCAGACGTCTCACCAGAAACTATGAAAGCTAGAAGATCCTGGGCAGATGTCATACAGACCCTACAAGAACACAAATGCCAGACCAGGCTACTATATCCAGCAAAACTCTCAATTACCATAGATGGAGAAAACAAAATATTCCATGACAAAGCCAAATTTACACAATATCTTTCCACAAATCCAGCCTCACAAAGGATAATAGATGGAAAACGCCAACACATGGAGGGAAACTACACCCTAGAAAAAGCAAGAAAGTAATATTCTTTCAACAACCCCAAAAGAATATAACCACACAAACATAAAAATAACATCAAAAATAACAGAAAGCAGCAAGCACTACTTCTTAATATCTCTTAACATCAATGGACTAAATTCCCCAATAAAAAGACATAGACTAACAGACTGGATATGTAAACAGGACCCAGCATTTTGCTGCATCTGGAACAACCATTCTGGAAATCAGTCTGGTGGCTCTTCAGAAAATTGGACATAGTATTACCTGAGGACCCAGCTATTCCACTCCTGGGCATATACACAGAAGATGCTCTAACATGTAATAAGAACAGATACTCCACTATATTCATAGGAGCCTTATTTACAACAGCCAGAAGCTGAAAAAAAATCCAGATGTCCCTCAACAGATGAATGGATACAGAAAATGTGGTACATTTACACAATGGAATATTACACAGCTAATAAAAACAATGGCTTCATGAAATTCTCAGGCAAATGGATGAAACTTGAAAATATCATCCTGAGTGAGGTAACTCAGTCACAAAATAACTCACATGGTATGTACTCACTGATAAGTGGATATTAGCCCCAAAGTTCGGAATACCCAAGATTCAATTCACAGACGATATGAATCCCAAGAAGAAGGAAGACCAAAATGTGGATGTTTCAGTGCTTCTTAGAAGGGGAAACAAAATACTCACAGGAGGAAATATGGAGACAAAGTGTGGAGCAGAGACTGAAGGAACGACCATCCAGAGACTGCCCCACCTGGGGATCCATCCCATATACAGTTACCAAACCTAGATGCTATTGTGGATGCCAAGAAGTGCTTTCTGACAGGAGCCTAATATGCCTGTCTCCTAGAGGCTCTGCCAGAGCCTGACAAATACAGAGGCAGATGCTCACAGCCAACCTTTGGACTGAGCAAGGGTCCCTGATAGAAGAGTTCAAAGAGGGAATAAAGGAGTGGAGGGAGTTTGAAGCCCCATGAGGGGAGCAATAATGTCAACCTGACAGATACCTCCCACACCCTCCACGGAGCTCTCGGGGACTGGACCACCAACCAAAGAGTACACATGGAGGGACCCATGGCTCTGGCTACATATGTGGCAGATTATGACCTTGTTGGATGTCAGCCCTTGGGCCTGAGGGTGTTTGATGCCCCAGTGTAGGGGAATGCCAGAGCAGGAAGGAGGGAGTGGGTGGGTAGGTGAGTGGTGAAGCACCCTCATAGAGGCAGGAGAGGGGGATGGGATAGGGGGTTAAGGGGAAAACAATTGAAATGTAAATTAAGAAAATATCCAATCAAAAAGAAAGAAAGCAGGCTGAATAAGCCATGATGAGCAAACCAGAACGTAATGCCCCACTATGGCCTCTGAATCAGCTCCTGGTTCCAAGTTCCTACCCTGTTTACGTTCCTGTTCTGATTTTCTTTGATGATGAACTGTGGTGTGGAAGATTAAGCTGAATAAATCCCTCTACCCCCCCCCTCAAAGATTAATAAAACATCTGCTTCAGGTTGAGTTCAGTGGAAACCAGGCTCTGAGTTGAAAGTTAGCATACATGTAGGGTTTTGTTCAGGAGTATTGGCATGCTTCACGGGTGGCATGTACAGAAAGAACGAAAAAGATGTAGGGATTAGCAGCTTAGGAAGCTGAGTTATGCCACTTTTGGAAAAGGGCCTCAGTTGACCCTTGAGAAAAGAATGGGATTGGTTTTGCCTTTCTTACATATGCTGAGTCTGGCTAAGGAAAACTGTGAAGCGAAGGCACTACCAGGATACAAGGAGCTGATGCTGACAGCCATCTTTAACATACACCCGAGGTAGAGTCACTTGGACACTGCATAAATACTATGATCCAGCCCTTATATGTTCAGCACCTTCATTCCCAGGTAGGATATGTAAGGCTTACTTAGCAAAGTAAAGAAACACAATAAAGGTCACACAGACAGTAGCAACTAAACTGGCATTGGACTTCAAGTTTGCTGACAGCAAAGGGCAAAGGCTATTTCTTTTCTACATTAAGCCACCTCCCTCAGGCACATTATAAATTGTATGACAGCATGTATGTGGTAATCTTTTGAAGACCAGAAATACACACTCCTAGAACTGAATCTCTTCCAGAACTGCACATTCTCATCATCTCCCAAACAACCAACTCCCTCGGAGCCAACACACCCACTTGTTCTCATTTTCCACATGTTTACTTGGATGGAGTCACCAATTACGTACTGGGTAGATGTCATCTGGAAAATAAGTCATGGTCATTGGAGAGAGAGAGAGAGAGAGAGAGAGAGAGAGAACATGTCTCTCAAATAGAACTTGATGTGTAACCAAGAGTTGAAGCTACATCATCTCTTCAAACAAAACACAATTAAAAAGGCATTATTTCCTCCAAAATATGGTGCATTGCCCTGGAATAGCTATCAGGGGCTGCCTAAGGTGAAAACTACTTTCACAAAGATGGGAAGAAGTTATTGATTTCCTTATTTTGTCAACAATCTTGTAGACACGGGGTGAATCAGACCAACATGCTAAATCCATATCGAATGTGATTGCTGGTGCTTTAGTGGGAATCATGGCAGGAACACCAAACGCCTTAGGAGTGGTGCTGTTTAACTCAGTGTGTCTATGGTTTGAGAACAAAGGAGAAAGGCAACTTCTCATTTAAATACCATTGATGGAGTGATGAAAACACTAATTTTCTTGCTTGAACAACTGCAAACTTTAGCTATTTAGAATTGAACACATGCCTTATACTTTTTCTCAAAAAATTAACCAAAAGATCCTGTCATTTCAAGGAAAACAACTCATGGTATATTTGCTGATGATTCGATCCAAGCTCTCAGGCAAAAGCTAAAGTCTTGGAAAACTCGAGTCTGCCTTCCTGAGCTTAACATTGTACAAACGCGGACTTCTCTCTCGGATGAAATTGATGGTGATAATAAGGAATGTGATTTTTTTTGACATTGTATAATGAAATAAGTCAACATTTGGAAGATCTACATAATTCAGTTCACTGATATTTTCCATATGGCCAGTACATGCTGTTATAAAATTATATATGAGCAAAACAATCTCTTCAAAGGAAAAGGGATACCAATAGATTATATTGCAGCTGAACACAAAACGCTCATCTTTGTAGCTTCAGATTTCAGATGACAACAAACCTGTGAAAATTTACCACCTGTCACATTTTAGGGTAGTACTAAAGAATACTCTTAATTATTCTCAAAAACTTGTAATTATCTAAAAATGATTGTAAAGCAATTGTAATCATTATGTAAATCTTTATCCATGTGAGGTTAGAATTTCTTTATGGACAACACAGAACATTTTGCTCAGAGTCAGACTGCAGAACTAACCAAGAGACCTGTGTATCTTTTGTGAAATCTGTTATTAGATGTTTGCAAAAACTGTAAAACAATGTCACATTTCTCACTAATTGTTTTTAGAAAAGTCTTAAAATGTCATTGCTATAAGCATGCAACATATTTATTGTTTCTTTAAAGTTAATAAACACTTATGATTTCTTAGTCTTAATTTCCAATATCAATAAACATAACCAATAGAAACAAAAGTATTTTGCCTCCTCAGTGGAGTTCAAGAATTTAGTGGATATTTGAAGCCAACAATATTTGAGGACACTCTCAACCCAGTCTAGGCTCAGCTAGTTAATACTGAGAACAGAGGCAAACTTTTTCCAAATAAACTCTTCAATTCAAAACAATGAACAGACAGATAGAATGCATATTTTAAAGTCAATTAATCAAGAAAAGGAAGATGAAACATTTGAAAAAGTGTGCAGTAAGAGTCACAGAAAGTGTTTGGAGACTCTGAGTTAAAATCTGATGCTGGAAAAACCCTTGAGGCGGAGAGACAGAACCTAATGTTTAATGGCAGCCATATGCCAAGTACTTCATACCTGCCTCACATCCTTGCAGTGGATTACATAGCCAGGAGGCATCATTTTCTTCCCACCCAGCTCAGGAAGCATTCCATGATGCTCCTAGACTGGTACGCAGCTCACCATCCTATGTAGTTCCATGGTACCTTGGAATAGAAGAGAGTTTACAATGTGGGCCATGTGGCCTCTAGCTCTTGAAACACAAAACACCACGGTGAGCTCAAGGAAGATCAGTTCTGGGGAAGAAAAGCCAAGTGTTCACAGAGAGAAGCAAATGATTCTTCTAGAACAATGAGAAGAAACAGAGGAACGGCAGGAGCAAAGCTTTCAGTACCAACTCTTGCCCCTTCTCTGGCTACATCCTCAGTAAGCTAAAGGTTCAGAGAACAATACTCAAGCTGTTAGAGGAACTAGGTGCTGAATTTTACAGCCTGTGGAAGATACAAGGAGAAATGCAGTGCCATCACAGTATGAATGGGCAATGCTTTGATAAGGTAAGCCCTAGGAGAGATGGAAATCTAGAAAAGAAACACTGATCAGCCTTGGCTCAGTGGCCTAGTATTGATGGACTTATTGCTGTTGTGGACTTATTGTGTAGAGGGAGGCAAGAAGGCAGAGAAGCAAGTGTATGGCGTACAGCAAGAGTGTGTCTTCTCAGAGAACAGAATATAAACCAAAACAACTAATGAAAGCATGGGCCTTGGCAAATATGCCAATAGCCCTTCTCTGTACCAGATTTTACTAAAAGTACCACTGTTTCAAGTGTCAGACATGTAAAACAACCCATGTGCCATTATTACTATGTTCTTGAACCTCTAAAGATCCCAATGTTCAGGATGTGAGACTGGCAAATCAGATATCGTATAACTGTCTGAATTCTTACCTTTTCCATGGCCAGGGTCTGGCCTACAGAAGGAGGCCTCATTTAGTCAATGGGGTGAATAAGTAGTGTTTTCCCTCAACTCCTATTCTCTCCTTCTCTCCCTCCCTCTCTCCCTTCCTTATTTCCTCTCTCCTTCTCTTCTCTTCCCTTCCTTCCTTTCTTCTTTTCTTCCCATCCTCTTCTTCTTCCAGCTGCTGTAACAGAATCTGTCTTTACACTCCATATTCATGCACAAAGTTCTCTTATTAAAATCTATGCCCTTAATTCTTCTCTGGCTTCCTCACCTCCTAGGCCTTGAGGATAAATAATACAACAGCAAATTCTTACTCACCTTGGCATGGTAGTTCTTTGTCCTTGGAATGGGAGAGTTTTTACATCTCTACCCAAGATAAGCAAAAAAAAAAAAAAAAAAAAAAAAAAAAAAACCCTTAAAATCCAAGGTATCTGACTTCTTTTTAATCTCTGAGTTCCCACCTTAGACCAGAAAAGTTACTTATTATCTTGGAAGAGAGAGAGGGAGGGAGAGAGAGAGAGAGAGAGAGAGAGAGAGAGAGAGAGATTATTTTAGACATAACAAAATTGACCCAAGATTTTAAAAAATGTGTAACTGCTCCCCAGATGCTTCCTAAAAATCACAGTGACATCTTTTCCTTCCCATAGGGACACGTTTGTCATAATTCTTGTGTTGCTATTTCCCGGCTCACTATGATTCAGAGAAAAACATACATCAGGCGCCACAGCAAAGTCAGGACCCAGCAGCAGAAGACGGGTGTGGGGAGATGCTGGGTGTGAGTCAGCTCCTAGAGCCAGATCCTGCACATGTTGCTTTCTCAGCAGCAGACTCCCTGGCCTTCTATCTTTCCCTGGGGAGTCACGATTTATCTTGAGCTTTGGTGGCTAACACACACAGGGCATCGGAATCCAGAACACTTGGACTCAGATAGATCTGATTTCCTTACGACACGTCGGTTGCATTTTCTTGGTGAATTATTTGGACTTTCTGGCTGCATCAGATAGAAACCAGGTGCTCTCCCAGTCTGCCTCAGTGCCAGCAGCTATGACATCATCAGCCACCAAACACAACAAGAGTACCTTTAAAGGGTCCCCACCATCACGCCTATTCTCTCTCTGCCTCCTGGTCTGTCTGTCCTTCTATGTCCTCTCTCTCTCTCTCTCTCTCTCTCTCTCTCTCTCTCTCTCTCTCTCTCTCTCTCTCTCTCTCTCTCTCTCTTTCTCTCTCTCTCCCTTTCTCTCTCTCTCACTCTTTTGCTGGCTGGTTTCGTGTGTCAATTTGACACAAATTGGAGTTATCAAAGAAAGGTATTTCGGGAAATATTAAAAAAGACAAACCGTCTCCTTCCTGTGTTTGTGCTCCTGCCCCAGCAGCCTGGCCAGCTATTCACTGGTGGGCAATGGCTGACCTGTTATTATTTCATGGAAACTCTCTGGCCCAGAGCTCCCAAAACATCTCGACCTAACTCCATAGGTTCCCACTGGTGGGTCGTTACCACATCAGCCCTGAGCTTCAAATCCCCCATGGCCTTTGTGGTGTGCATCAGGCAAACCCACACTTTGCCACCTTACCTTTTTCTCTTGAACCCAGACAAGCTGCTGAGTAAAAAAGAAAAAAAATCACAACACAAACTTAGTTCAGAAACAACGGTAACTCAATTGCTGGGCATAGCAACTAAAATCCTAATCTTGTTAGCCTTATTAAATCTAAATCTTCCGGTGGTGAATCCTGACTGATCCACCATTGAAACCAGGAGACACTTTTGGCTACATCTTGTCCTCACACCATCCTTGTGCAAAAGGACCTAACTCTCTCCTGCTTCCTTTCTTCCTCTGTCCAACCTGGAAGTCTCTCCTACTCGCTCAGTGATTGGCCTCTTTATTCATTAGGGAATTAGAAGTCACTTGAGTAAGATTCACTCCTTGTTCTCAGCCCCTCCCAGGAGAGTAGAATTAGCATCAACATACAAATAGCACCAGGCCCATCCACAACAGAAAGAAGCTTCAGGTGAGGAAATGCCTCCATGAGATCCAGTTGTATGGTGTTTTCTCAATTAGTGATCAAGGGGGTAGGACCCATTGGTGGGTGGTGCCATCCTTGGGCTGGTAGTCTTGGGTTCTATAAGAAAGCAAGCTGAGCGAGCCAGGGGGAAGCATCCCTCCATGACCTCTGCATCAGCTCCTGCTTACTGACCTGCCTGAATTCCAGTCCTGTCTTCCTTTGGTAATGAAAAGAGATGTGGAAGTATAAGCTGAATAAACTCTTTCCTCTCCAACTTGCTTCTTAGTCATGATGTTTGTGCAGGAATAAAAACCCTGACTAAGACATGTGTGTGTATACATATATGTATGTATATGTATATATGTGTGTGTGTTTATAATATATGTATAATCTGTCTATGTATTAGTTATTAGAATACATTTTTTACATATAATCCTCACTCAAGAGGTGGCCTTTCACTTCCCCACCCCCATCCCCCAATTAAATTTCTTCTGTGAGGTCTGTTGCATGGTGTGATTTTTTTTTTCTTTTGGCTTTCCTTGACCCTCCAATTGCCAGGATACTCTTCTGCCATAAAACCCTTATACTTACAACCTTCTCTTCAATCTGAAATTTGTGAGGAGAAAGACAGGTTCTACAATTATCCAATTAAAGCAAGCTTTGATTAATACTGACCAGGAAGATGGAAAGGCTTCTTTTTGTAACAAATGGAGACTAGCCCCGAGATCTACTCATTAGTGATTAAAATGCAGAAAATAGTGAGTGTGTGTTGCCCAGCCCCAATTGCTACATCCACAATAACCTCTGAACACAATGCTTAGAAAAAAAAAAAACAGGGAAGGAGGGATGGAAAGATAGCATTGAAAAAGAGTGTGATAGATACAAATCAGAGGGAGAATCGTACCTCTGTGCAGTGAGCATGAGCTGGGGAGAGAGGCTAGCATGGCATTGGGCACTGGAGATGCCCTGTGGGGAGTGGGGGTGTGAAGGGGGCAGGAAACTGGAGATGCTCTGTGGGGGCAGAAGTGTGAGGGGGCTGGACCCCGGGGATGCCCTGCTTGCTCAGCTTGTTTCCGGGTTCCTAGACTTTCTACTTCATCATTTTGCATCATAGATTAGCTACATATTCTCTGTGTGCTGTGCTGTAGATGCATGAAGGTCTTCTCGTGTTCATTCATTCATTCATTCATTCATTTTCTTTCTTTTCATTTTTTTTAAGTTCTAACTGAATGTTTCCTATAATCCTGTTGTGAAGTCAACTGAGTTCCCTCTTCACTCTACTCGTAGGAAGATTCTGGGGATCAAACATTTTGCTGCTAACATTTTAAAAAGTCAAATTGCCCTGACACATAATATAATCTGGTCTGGTCTCAGTGAGAGAAGATGCACTTAACCTTTGAGAAACTTGAGGCCCCAGAGAGTGGGGAGGCCTGGCAGGGTGTGGAGATGTGTGGGAAGCAGAACAGGGGGTGTGGTGGATAACGACTGAACTGTAAAAATAATATTAAAAATAATAATTTTTCAAAAGTCAAATTGACTTAAAAATCCTGTTTTCCCTCTGATAACTATGAATTCATTTATTTTGAGTTTATTCACTTTTATCCCCTGAAGAACAGTTCTAAAACCTTTCTTAATTTGAGGTCTGCTCATTTCACTTTCTGCATTATCTCCACTTGATACCTGATGTCTTTTAAAGAAAAAATAGGCCATATTTCCCTGGCCCTTGGGGTGCAAAATTGTCGCAGATTATATTCTGGGCACTGGATATCCTGATGTGAAGCTAGATCTTAAGGTTGTCTGCCAGTCTCTGTGCACTGAGGTCATTGTTATAGCAAATGTCCCATTCAGGCTGTACTACAGACAATAGCATTGCCCTCTCTGTTAACTTGGTTTTTAAAGCCTGAGCTGTTTCATGAGCTCTGCATTTGTACACTTCAGGGGCCAGTTATAGATATGGGTTGATTCAGAATCAAACTTAGGAATCCTCTTTCCCAGAGTTATTCTTCAAAGATTTTATTCCCCCTCTTCATTTCCCATAACAACTAGAGAACCCCTTTCCTAACACATCTGGCTAGAAAGTTGGGGTTCTTGGAATTTTATCCACTAACAAGAAGTGCCACAAAATACTCTGAGAAAATAAAATGAAAATAAACAAAATAGAAATTTCCCCTACATTTTATTTTCAAACCAACAGGATTTTTTCCTCAATTCATCTGTCCAGAGAAAACATGATGTCTCTTGGAGACTTAGATACCCACATCACAACCAACGTCGCTGCCACAACGTCCCAAATGGGTTTGACCTCAAGAAAGAGCCAGGAGAGAAATGTAAGAACAAAGCCCAGTGGATTTCCCATGATGCTTTGTGTTTCATCTAGCAAGTATGGATGTGGGTGGCTGGGAGTAGGTATCTTGCAAAGTTTTTTTTATTTGTACCTGCCTGTAGTTCCGGGATTTGCAATATTCTGTTTCAAAGCCAGAGGGAAAAAAGACAGAAAAATATGAAAGTCATTCTTGGTAATGGAGTGACCTTCCTCTGTAGTCAGTCCATTAACTTTTGAAATCCTTAAGTACTTACTCTTCAAATATTGAGGATCACTAGTAGAAGAGTGATCAAAGCTGAAGTGAATTTCTTCCATGTGACTAGGTCAAAATTGTTGTTGTTTTATTATGCATCTAATACTATATAAGACAATCATTGAGGGCCTGTTCCCGGGGGTTTCATCCTCCACTAGGAGAGACACATTAAACACACTAGTTGAGGGACTCTGTCTCTAATAAGAAAAAAAGAAAGAAATACAACCAGTGGTCAAAAGAGGCAAACAGGAAAAGCCAACAGGGGATCACTATTATTGAGATTTAGTCAAGTTGGGTCCACAGCTCTCCTATCCCTTTGTATTTATTCCTGCCCTTTCTACCTGAATAATCAGCCACAGGCAAGCAGGTCCATATCTGTCTTATGTCATCCTGAAGCCATCCCACACACTGGGTGGTCAAACTACATTTACTGACAGATCCCATCTAATTTGGCTACACTAGCCTTGCCAGGGCTCCCCCACATCTGCTTGCCCCTTCCTTTAGCACACGGCAATCCAAGCTTCCATTGCAAACTCTGGAATATCTCTGCCCGAGGCAGTTGTTTCCCCGATGTGGGTGGCAAGGTGTTAGTGCCAGAAAATTAATTTCTGCTGGAAGAAGATCTCAGTGCATGACAACTGGTTTGTAAATCCCCTAGTCTCCTGTCCATGGGGAGAAGGCTATTTCCTCAGGTGAACTTTAGTTATCTGCATTGGTCATAGGATTGAGTACTAAAGTGCAATCTACAGGCTACTTTCCACTCTTTAGCCAATTTATATCTTTTGTGGGGTCTCATTATCATCTAAGTCATCATTTCTCAACCCACCACTGGCCTAAGCCCATCCCACATATCAGTATTTACATTACAATTCATAACAATAGCAAATTATAGTTATGAAGTAGCAACAAAAATAATTTTTTATGGGTCACTCCAACATGAGGAACTGTACTAACTGGTCACAGCATTAGGAAGGCTGAGAACTGCTATTCTAAGTCAATTTCTTTCACTGGAATCATTATTAAAAAGCCTACTTTCAGGGCAACCCAATGGATACAGTTGCATCTACAGGAATGAGACTTGTATTAATAAGTTACTCTGGCTGCATTTAAGAGTATTTACTGCACAACCACAAGGTACAGTGTTCAGATCCTAGCATCCATGGAACAAGTCAAGCGTCCCATAAGTACAAGCAACTTGAGCTCCAAGGGATTCTCCAGCCTCTCCTTACCTTTGAGCAGATACAGTGCACACACCCCTACCACACACATATGCACACCATACAAACACACACACACACACACACACACACACACACACACACCTTTTTAGAAAGAAGCTTTATTGCAGCTACTTCTAGACTTCATGCAGGAGTCTGTGATTTTTCTACTGGCCGGCAAAGTAGCCTTGGTAAAACCACTCGATTTCTCTGAATCTTAGATTTCCTCATTTTGAAGCATGGAGTTAATAAAAAATGTAACTTAAATAAAGTTAAATGATATATGTGAAAACGCCTCTTAAAGAAGCCATCATTTGTGTATGAGCAGTGGGTGCTAGGTGAGTAAGGTGCCAAGAATTCTCACTCTGAGCTAACACAGAGGCTTCTCTTTGATTCTTCCCAAGGGTTTGTACTAATATTCCCAGTCGCCATCGGGGATTGCTAACAGTGGGGAAACAGAGGAGGGCTGCATCGTTTTATCTCCAGGGGCATGCTTCTAATTAGAAGAGGCTGTTTTATTTCAGTGTAAACCATGGCTCAGCAGCTGGCCCAGCTATGCCTGAGTCCCAGTGTGCACTACGGGAAATGGACAACAAACACTTCAGAGCCAGCACATTGTCTCTTAATTTATAGAGAGTCTGCTTTTATTTGAGAGTTGTTCCATGAGGTTTTCATGGCTCAGGAGAAGTCTAGGTCAGAAGGAAAACTAGTGATCAGTAACAGTGCTCACAGCCTGCTGCTTTGTATCAGGACCCCAATAGCCTCCTTCCCTGGGAGTAGTGTGGACAAGGATCTACAGATCAGTGAAGAAGAAGACAAGGTTATTATGGTGAGTTCAAAGATTAAAGGAGGAAGGCTTTTTAAATTCAACATAAGAGGAAAAATTCAATCAACTAGAGCCGTATAGAAACCAAAGCTGATGGAAGTAGACTTGCTACCCCATCCCTGCTGGGCAGCATGCTGAGATCCTATAGGATACTCTACAAGAACACTCCGTTCTATAAGAGGGAGCTTTGATTGTGCACTTAAATTCCTTCTCCTATTACAGCTCCACAGTTCCAGGATTTCTACAGCAAACACTTTGTCTAGTTCAGAGTATATAGTTTCAGGTTGGTAACTACCAGCTCCCACTCCATGTCCTGCCTAGGATTGCCACTGAGTTCACTCTTTGGCAGCCCATTCTAAGTCTCCTCTTTAGTTTGTTACTCCATTCCTTTGAATTTGGCCAACCTGAGATAGCCCAAGATCCGTTGCATCTCCATTTCTCAGAAAGACAGAAGCCTAGATATTTCTCACAGAGGGGGTCCTGGAGGCCAAGACAAGTTAGATGAAGATGGTTGTAAAACAGTGAAGGGGCCACACTTGGCTCTTATGAAGATGTAGAAAAAGGAGGAAGAGGAAGGGGAGAAGGAGGAGGAGGAGGAGGAGAAGGAGGAGAAGGAGAAGGAGAAGGAGAGGAAGAGGAAGAAGAAGAAGAGGAAGAAGAAGAAGAAGAAGAAGAAG
>NW_022196900.1:64816686-64859980 GCF_008632895.1 Mastomys coucha | reverse complement strand
GGAGGAGGAGGAGGAGGAGGAGGAAGGGAGGAAGATCCTGCCAACAAGCTGCAAAAAGTGAAGCAGCAGGTGGCAGCCTCAAGTGCTTAGCTTTAGGAGCACCTCAGCCACTGAGCTTGCAATTCCCAGGCCTGTTAATGATAACTAATCAAGAGCCTGGCCCCTTCAGCCTGATGCCTGCTCCCTTTTTCTGAACCTCATGGTTAAGTAGTGCCCGTGTCAGACCTGCATCCCACATGATCTGAGGCTAACCCCATTTACTCTTGCTTTCCCCCTCTCTTTCACTGGTTTTGAATAAACAGTATATAGTCTGGAGGTTCTCTTAGCCTGATCCTCACTTCTCTTCCTTTCACCTTGCTGTAGACCTTCCTCTTCAGAAACCTCATACTACTAACTCGATTATAATCTGTGTTGCTAGAAAGGCCAGCTAGTCCAGTGGATAACCAGACATCTCTAGAGCCCATGAGAAAAGGAAGGGAGTCTGTGTAAAAACAGGAGAAATTGAATCCTCTATGTGGGTCTCCCCAGTATTGTGGATTGTTGGCCAGTATGGTCCATGAGGGCAGCGGGAGCAGAGACAGTGAATGGGGTAGGAGGGTCCAGAAGCTTTGTGAGTACCTATGGTGAATGACTGCACCAGGATCAGCTATCAAGGGGCAGATCAGCTTTACTTAGGGTGATTCAAGGCTTATAAAGTTTAGGGGGGACTGAAGGTAGGAACATCCAAGATGGACAAAGATCATTGGTGGCAAGTTTGGGGCACTGAAATGCCTCATTAGCATGGGGAAGCATTTCAGGAATCTCAGGTGCTGGCTGAACAGGTTCTTATCAGGAGAAAGGAAACTGATCCTGTACCTGACATTTCTCATATAGAGGCATGGGGAGGAGACGAGGAGGGCTTAGAATTCCTCAGACAAGGTCAAGAAGGAGAAGGCATGATAATGAAGGAATTCTCCCATATTGTGCTGAGCTCAGAGGCTATCTGGTCATGGTAGACTTCAACCTTAATTAGCAGAGTTTTCCCACAAATCTGTATACCCAAAGATATTGAGAAAGCAGAAAGGACATAGGAAAACAGAATGCATAAGAAAAGAAATAGCGGTAGACTTGGGAAACAGAACCTGGAGAGAAGACCTGAGAAAGATATCCTCAGGAAAAGTAATGTGTCCGTTCATAGGGACTGATTCAAGTTAGTGTTTCTGAGGAAGGCACCAACTAGTGCTGTGTCTTGGTGAGGACCAGGGAAAGGGAGATGAGCTGCCTGTGTTCTATGTATCAGCCCTTGGGCATGCTATAGTGCAGTATAGGAAGATCTGTAATGAGCTTCATAGAAGTGGAAGGAACAATGATAAGGAACAAATGGTAACAGTAGCTAACATTGCATTATTTTTTTTTCACATGCATTAATCACTAATATGAGGCCATTTATTATTAAGCAACCACTGAGGGTCATGATTCTGGGAGGGCCTGCTGACCAGCAACTTCATTTGATTGTAGACAAGCTAATGGTCACCACATCTTCATCTGTTAAGCATAGGACTTTTACCTATAACTCCATTGTTCTTGCCATTAAAACTGAGGGCAGATTGGGGCTTCAGAGTCTCTGGCTAGTGAGTAAGATAACTGAAATCAGGCAGAGGGCTTAGAAACCTGCTCACTAGGTATGGGGTCAATGAGGCCTGAATACGTGTAGAGAAGGAGTTGGGCTTTTCCCAGTGTTTCATAGACAGAAAAGTCCATCTCATAACTACATTTTCATATTTAATGGAACAGATGTTCCTTTAACCTCAGAGTCTACTTTGCTTCCACTTTCAGTCACTATCCACACACAGGAATGACTGGTGAGTTCTGTGAGCATCATTTCAATCTGTTGGCTTCATGGGCTGCATAAAGGGAACCTGACACTTGGTGTATCTGGTGTGTTTCCCTTGATGTCATATATTGTAAGACTCCCCTATAAGGTTGTATATGCATGTATACTCGCTGATGTATATGATTGTATGCTGTGTATGGTTGTGTACACGTGTATACTTGCTGCTGGGTACAATTCCACTGTAATGTGTCTACACATTGCCACTGGGGCAAATTTTGCTGTTCCTATTTTTGTGTGTTAAAACGTTCTGCACATTAAGTATTTTTTTAAAAAAAAATATCTAAAGAAGAATAGCTCATAGCATATGAAAATGATGCAAAATTTAAGCTTCAGTGCCCATAGATAACATCTCATCAGAACACACCACATGCTCAGATGCGTATTAGATGTGGTTGCTGTTGCGTTACCGTGGCAGAGAGAAGCAGGCCAAGTAGGGACTGGAGGCACCACTTCATTCCATTGCACTACTTACTGCCCAGGGTAGACAGAGCAGGCCTGCAATCATACATGATTTTCTCCTTGTGGCCTGCAGAATCCATACAATTGCTGAAGTTTTACCAAAAATGCTGGGCGACCCCTACACTACTCTATTGATGCACACATAGGGGCTTCCATTTGCATGCCGTGCTATTATGGACGTTGCAGCTTGGAAAGCCTAGTACATGTATTTGGTAAATGTGTGATCAGTTGTGCTGAATGAATACTTAGGAGTGCAACTGCTAAAGATGCAGTCCTGCTACCGCTAAGTGGGCCGTGCAGATAGATGTCTTTCTTCCTCCAGCAGTGCATGACAACTCCCGTTCCTCCACAGCCTTACCGACAGTCAGACTTCTGTCTCTTTTTCCTACCTATTTCATCTACCTGTCTGAAGAGCATTTGCTGGTGATGTGAAAATGGCTTTTTGCTGATAATTATATCAAGCTATGCTAATAGATGCACCGACACTAGCATTTATAGACAAGCCTACTTTTCAGGGGTGGAAATAGTGTTCATTGAGATTGAGACATGTTGAGCTTGGTTAGATGTTTTGGTTAGATGACTTCTGCTGTGATAAAACACCAGGACCAAAAGCAACTTAGGGAGGAGAGGATTTCTTTGTCTTATACTTCCACATCACTGCTTATCTGAAGAAAGTCAGGGCAGGAACTCAGGCAGGGCAGGAACCTGGAGGCAGGGGCTGATGCAGAGGTCATAGAAAAGGGCTGCTTACAGGCATGCTCTTCATGGCTTGTTCAGCCTACTTTCTTATAGAACCCAGGAGCACCAGCCCAAGGGTGGCCCATCCACAAGAGGCTGGGCCCTTCTCCATCAATCACTAATGAAGAAAATGCCCTATGGGCTTGTATGCTTATAGCCTGATCTTATGGAGGCATTTACTCAATTGAGGTTTCCTCCTTGTATCAAGTTAACATAAAATGATTTAGCACACACAGCCATTATATGGCAGAATGAAGGTGCAAATTCACATGTCTAACTACATGGTCTCTGTGTACCTTTATCTACTGTGCTGTATGTGGCCTCTCCACATGATGGCTTAAGTAAGTCCCTGCACCCTAGAGAACAACCAGTGACAGGAATATCTTCAGTTATCAGAGTATTTGTTAGGCAGAGGAGAACAATGGGTTATGAAAAATCAGTATGGGTGAAACATGGGCAAATATTCCCTCCTTCGACTATCTCCTGGCACAGTGGTTAGCTGTGCTCTCTGCCTCTCTCCAGCCCTGGTGTGCTGTGTTTATTACATATTCTGACCGTGGAGTCCTGTGGTGAAAAATGATAACAGATTTGTTTTCTCAAGATCATCTCCAGATGCTGGCCAGAAGCACCTCTGGATTCATGAGATATTTGTCTTTAGTATTTCTTGAAGATGGATGATGGGGAAAAAATGCTCTAGGAACATTTTGATATAAATCATAGGGAATTCCTTTCTTTGGCAATCTGGAATGCATTTCTCTATTTCTTTAAGAAGAATAATGTGTGTGCTAATAACTTGGTTGGAATGGAGTCTGAACAAGGATGAGAGGACCATGGAAACAGTTATTGATAGTCTCTTGTAGCCAGACAATGTGTTGGCACACACCTGGAGTTTGTCATCTGAGGTGAAGGGACTGCTGAAGGGACACATTGAGTTACTCGCCTGAGTCCCCACCTCTCCACTCATCCCAAACCACTACTTACTTTGCCCAGTTATTTTATTTTATTTGCCTAATTTACAAAGCCTTACACCAATTTTAACTTTCTCTCCTACCTCCTTACAAACATTTGCACTTGTACCAGCCTTATTCTGGCACTCCATTGTTGATACCACCTCGATGAGTTTCACTATTGCCTAGAGCACACACTGAAAATATTTTAGAATTTGCAGGGTCTAAGGTTTCTGTAAGGACTATTCAGCTCTCTTGTTGAAGCTCAGAGGCAGTCACATTTCAAATGTGAAGGGCTGTTGAGGCTCGCTGTGGTGAGTCTTTGCCTATACAATGACTGCGTTTGGCCTATGATGCATAGTTTGCAGGTGGCCACTTCAGTTGCTGCTCCTCCTTGCTGACTTTTAATGCAGCCAAGGTCAAACTCTGTGCAAGAACTTAAGTATTTGTGGTTTTCTTCTTCTCTCTGACTGGGTGTGTACTCTGTGCTTCTGTGATTGTAGGTTGGCTTCCGCTCTAAAGATTATGACCTGGTGACGCTGGGGAGCATCAAGTATTGGCTCCAGATGATTTTGCCCAACTATAGGCTAAAGTAGTTTTTCTGTGCTCATTTAAGATAGTCTAGACGAAGCCATCGTACCCAGTATGTTAAGTATGCTAAATGCAGGGTTTTAAAAAAAGATTTACTTACTTATCTTCCATATGTGAGTACACTGTCACTCTTTAGATACACCAGAAGAGGGCATCAGATCTCATTACAGATGGTTGTGAGCTACCATGTGGTTGCTGGGAATTGAACTCAGAACCTCTAGAAGAGTAGTCAGTGCTTTTAACTGCTGAGCCATCTCTCTAGCTCCTAAATGCAGTTTTAACTCATGATATTTTCAGTATAGATATGTCTGTTAGGATAGGACCCCATATATTAGTATGTGTATCATGAACTCATCCTCCCCTTCCGTATGTGCATTCTTATTTCCTAACAGTCTTTTCGAGACAGGGTTTCTCTGTGTAGCCCTGGCTATCCTGGAGCTAACTCTGTAGACCAGGCTGGCCTCGAACTCAGAAATCCGCCTGTCTCTGCCTCCCAAGTGCTGGGATTAAAGGCGTGTGCCACCACTGCCTGGCCCTAACGGTCTTTTTAAAAACTAATATTAATTTTTATAGCATGAGTTCTGTCACCTTTTCCTTCTGTGGTTTATACTTTTGTATCCTATATAAAAATCATCTATTGAAATTTGCCAGGTTTTCATCTAGGACTTTTATGATTTTAAAATCAGGTTTATGAACCATGTATGTTCCTTTTGTCTGTGTATGAGATAGAACCAACACCCACTCCTCTCCACTTGGATGCTTAGTTTCTCTGGTATTATTTTTAAGAGTCTGTCATCTTTGTTGAATTATTGTGACATATTATCTTTGTAAAACTAGTGTTGGTGTTTCTAAAGCTTGTTTTAGAAACTTGTATTTTTTTATTTGTTTGTTCTTTCACAAACACCACTCTCATGATTGCTATTATTGTTTTAGGTATGGCTACCTAAAGAAATAGAATTAGTAAGATATAGGTAGAGAATTAAAAAGGATCTTTCCTAAGGCTGTTAACTCACTTGATTATGGTGGCTGAGAAGTCCCAGTGTGGCAGGATGGGCCATGTGAAGTCAAGAAGCTGGCAGTGTGACTCAGACTAAGACTCAAGGCTTCAGGACTCAGAAAAGCCACTTTTAGTCTGAGGTCACAGACTGAGAAGCTAGGGACTATCCTTCAAGCCCCAAAGCCAAAATAGTAGAAATTTTGAAATGAAAGGGCTTCAGTTTTCCAGAAGAGAAAGCAAGAAATTTCCTTCCAAAATTTTTTCCTCCATTAAGATCCCCGGATGGCTGTATGAAGCTCCTCCCTCATTTCAGGGCAAAATAATTTCTCATTTTTGACTTGCCCCAAGTTCCTGGGAAATATATATTTAAGATATGCTGGGTTAGCTTGGTCATTCTGATTAAATCAAATCCAGTCCAGCATGGTGGCACTCCAGAGGCACAGAGGCAGGCAGAGGTGGAGGCAGAAGCAGAGGCAGAGGTAGAGAGAGAAGCAGAGGCAGAGGCAGAGGCAAGCTGCCTGTGATGTTTGAGATCAGTGTGGTCTACACAGGGTTACAGGTGGGCCAGAGCTACAGAGTAAGGCCAGAGAGTTTCTCTTAAACTCAGAGGCTCACTCAACATTAAAGATAGCTAATGTTTTATCACTCCTGACATTCCTCAGTCCAATGAAATCGATACCTGTGTTAATAGGCACATTATAATTTAAGAAACTTACTGGAAAGCAGGTAGTATAATATCTCTAATTTTGCTCTTTCTCTTCTAAAACTTGTTTTGAGAATTTTAGGTAACTCAAATCCACTATACATTTTAGGATCTGCCTATATATTTCTTTTCTTTTTTAAACGGCTCATTGGAAATGTTGAGAAAATTCATGTACAACAAAATAGCCTATTTGAAGTGTAAGAGGCACTGTCTTTGATATGGTATGCCACCCCTACACAAACTGTTCTGTAATATTATCTTCACCTCAAAAAATGAACTTTGAACATACTAATAGTCATTTCTCGTTTCTCCTGAGCTTACAACAATCACTAATCTGCTTCATCTGAATAGATGGGACTCTTCCAGATAGTTAACAAAAAGGCAATCAGATAAACCTTACTCCCAGGATTGCCTATGCAGTGGCCTGCATCAGTATACCATCTACTTCTGTTTATGAATAAGATGCCAGCCAGCATGTTGATAGATCACATTTTCTTTATTTGTCCATTTTATTGTATTTATGAGCGGATGTATAGGACATTTCCCCCATTTTGGTTAATATGGGAAATGTTGTTGTGAACTTTTGTATACTTTGTATGGGTTTACTGCATTTTTCTACACTAAATAAAATTGTTGGGCAACATAGCACCCTTATATCAAACTGTTCTTCAATGCTGTTGCAGTTTTGTCATATGATCAGCTGTGAATGACAGTCCCATTTCCATTTCTTTGCAACACATATTGTTATATCAGTTAATTTTGCTATAGCCAGCCTATAAGACAACCTTCTATTTCAGTCTGCCTGTGCAATGGAAACTTTGTAGTGGTTTAGCTTTTTGGTAAGGGCTAGTGACGTTAGCCATCTTTTTGCATGTTTACTGATCATAAGCACATTTTCTTTACAGAAAGGTTTAATCAAATCCTTGGTGCATTAATTGGATTACTCAACATTTTACTACTGAGCTCTCAGGGCTCTTAGGAAATTACAGGATGAGTCCTGGAACAGGGTTTACAAATTGAGTCTACAGCTGTTCATTTTACTCTCATGTCTCTTTTGAAACATAAACTTTTGAAATAAATTTTTGATGAAATTTAATTTCCCTGCTTTTGTTGTTGCTGACACATGTGTATTTTGTGCCACATCTAAAAAGTATTTGCTAAAGTCAAGGTCATGAATCTCCCTCTATTCATATATTTTCTTAGTCATAAATGTTAGTTCTTATGCTTAGGGTTATAACCTTTTGAGATAATTTCTATAAATAGTGTGTTATATATCCCTTTGTGTGAGGTTATCCAGTTGGCTCAGCAGCATTTATTGAAGAGATTCCCCTCTTCCCTGTGAATATTCTTGATATTTACTAAAATCAATTTACAAAAACTCATGATGTTTATTCATGCATCCTCAGTTCTATTCTGTCGACCTAATGGCTCCAGAATTAAGCCAAAACCACATTTCTTTTTCCCGCAAAATTGTCTTGGCTGGAGCCTCCAATATAATCATGAACAGCAGTATCAAAAGTTGATCTAGTAAGAGAGCCTTGTGCTTCATCTTCAAACCAAAACTGTTCCTAGGACACTTTGTAACTAGTACCAGTGTTTAATCTTCTTATTATGTAACTGTATTCTTGTCACTAGCATGTTAAAGATCCTGTTGTAACTTTTAAAGACTGTTTCAATCTTTGATAGATTTGGGGGAGGTGATCTCATTGTAACAGTGCTGAGTTTTCCAATGTATTAATATCATATAGATAACCTTTCTGGTTCTTCTTTTATTCCCCTCAGCAACATTTTATAGTTGTATAAGTCACTTTTGCTGTGATAAAACAGCTTAAGCAAGGAAACTTATAAAAGAAAGCATTTAATTGGGTATATGGTTTCAGAGGGGTAGAGTCCAGGACTGTGTAGTGAAAGCATGGCAATAGGAAAGCTGAGAGCTGACATCATGAATTACAAGTAGGAGGCAGGGAATGTGCTGAGGATGGAAGGAGGCTTTTGACACCTCAGAGCCTGCCCCATGACAGATCTCTTCCATCAAGTCCACACCTCCTAATCCTTCCCAAATAGTTCCAACAACTGGACACCAGGTATTCAAACATATAAACCTATGGAGGCCATTCTCAGTCAAACTGCCATGATACTTTTCAGTCTAGAGGTTCCACATGATCATTGTGAAATGTATTTCTATTGTGTTGTATTCTTGTCCCTAGAAATTTGCATTCAAATGAACCATGTGCTTGTGTCAAACATGAAGTATTAATGATAGAGTATGTTGTTGTTTTTCATATTCTGAAACATGATAATTTGGTCTTTAATTAACATTTAGTATAACTTGTGAAATAGGACATATATCATCAATTTTTTATTCTATTATCACCTTGTGTTTTTCTCTCATATCTCTTTTTCTTCCATTTCATTACTTACAGATTTTTAGAATTTCATTTAAAACAATTTATTTTCTATTTAATCATTATTTTAAGTGGCTTTACTAGTGATTATAACATTAATTTTTCCACTCTGGAGTTAACATGTGAGTGATTCAGGCTAGAGATATGGCTCAGCACGTAAGGGCATGTATTGCCCTTGCAGAGGCCTAAGGTTCAATTCCCAGCAACAGAGTGGTTCAAAATCACCAGTAACTCCAGTTCTAGAAGATGTGACCATCCATCTTCTAACCTCAGTGGAACGCATATGGTACACATAAACACATGTAGACAAAAACACTAATACATATAAAATAAAAATAATTTAAAAGTTAACTTAAAAATTGGTATAGTTCATATCTAGTACAGAAACCTCATAACTGTAGTCTGTGCCTTTCATATGTGCTATTTCAGAGATTCCCTACTTTGTTATATTGCTAAGAATATTTATGGTTTTTGTTGGTGGTTTCCCATTCATGCCTGTGTTTTCTTGACTATTGGGGTTCTTAGCAGGGATTTTAACTTGACCAGATGGAATCACAGGCTGTGGTTCGTATGAGAAATGAAAGCTTTCATCCTGGTCAGCTTTCTCAGCCTTCAAGGTGGTTTCTGGTTGCTTCCCAATGCATCCTTTAAAAGGACACTGGAACTTGAGCTGAGTTCAAACACTGAATTAAGGTGTTCTCATTATTTGACTCTGATTTTCAGGATTGTCCCCTAATTATCCAGTAGCTTTGGTTGCCACAATGCCCCTCACTTTGTTCATTTAGGGGAGTGTCTTAGCTAGTTTTTGTCAGTTTTACAGAAACCTAGATATACCTGAGAAGATGGAATCTCACTAGAGAAATTGCCACCATCAGATTAGCCTGTGGGTGTGTATGAGGGTCATTCTGCTCATTGCTGACTGATGTGCAGATGGCAGACCCCTGTGGATGGTGTCATAGGTGCGGCAGGTGGCCTTGAGATGTCAAGAACACAGGGTTAGAGAGCCAGGGGAAGCAAGCTAGTATGCAGCACTCCTCTATGGGCTCTGCTTCAGCTCCCACTCTCAGACTCCTGCCTTTAGTTCCTCCCTTGGTTTCCCTCAGTATAATCCAAATAAATCCTTTCCTGCCCTAATTTTTTTATTCATGTTTACCAGAGCAACAGAGAAGCAAACTAGAATAGGGAATAAAAAGGTTCTCTAAGGGTTCTAGTCATTAAGTGCCAGGTGGGCACTGTGGTGTATTCCAAGTAAAAATTCTGGACCCCAGCGAGCACCCTCCATTTCCTTCCCTCAGTCCCCTCTACAATCTACTGCCTCTGTTTGGTCTCAAGAACCTTTACGTAGTTCATCATTTGTGTTTTCCTTAGAGTTCTGTTTCTTGCAAAAGTAGTACACTTCAGTGTGCTGCAGATAAAATATCAGCTCCATTTTTCATATAGTATATGACCAAGTTTATAAGTTTAAAGTTCTAACAAATTATTAACTGAGACAAATAAAATTGTTTTTGCTAAACATACTAAGTTGAAAATTAAAGTTACGGCTCCCAAGTGGCCATCTTCTGTCACTGACAGCATTCAAATCACTTCCCTGTTCTATTTGGTTTGCATGGTATTGAGAAATCATGATTTATGTGAGGATAGGGTTACAAGAGTTTTTAAGAAAACAATTTATCTTGGGATATCAGTCAATAAAATAGGAGCTTTATTTGGAGGATTTTAAAGAGGAGAAAATCAAATTGGCAACACGATCTTGTAATCCAAGTATCTTACAAACATTCCATGAGGAGCAGACATCTGTTGTCAAAATTTGCTGGAACATTCCACAAGAGAATCATGGTATACCCAAGGCTCCAAGATGTCTTTTTAATGTAACTTAACCCCAGTGTCTTCCAACACTACACAATCTTTATTTCAAGCAATACTCATTAGCAATTTATAGAACTGGTCATTTGTTGGTGGATATGTAGGATGGCTCCAAATCTTAGCAATCATGTACAGAGTATCAATAAATACAGATGTACAAATACCTCTATGGTAGGATATGTATATGCCCAGAGGTAGTGAATTTTTGGTACACATACACAATGAAATATTATTTAGAAAAATGAAATTGTAAAATTTACAAGAAAATGGATGGACCTGGGAAATATTTAGCTAGGTGGCCCAAGCTTAGAAAAAAGTCACATGTTATCTTTCATACCAAAAATCATAGCCTGTAGTGTATTCATGTGTGTATGTGTGTGTGTGTGTGTGTTTGTATATATGTATGTATATCTTGGTATATAAATCAATAAAATGGGAGCTTTATTAGAAGAATTTTAAAGAGACGATATATAAAGAGGAATCAAATTGGCAACATGACCCTGTAATCCAAGTATCTTACAAACATTCCATGAGGAGCAGACATCTGTTGTTTCACACACACACACACACACACACACACACATAAATGGGAGTAAAGCTTTAAAAAGTAAAGTGACCAAAAGAGTGTGACATTAGGTGATGAAGAAGCAGAGTATAAACAGAAGAACCCATGAGTCATGCATGAAACAGGACAGAAATTTTTTTCCTAGTTTCACTCTGTCATTGCTCTCCCCACAAATGGTGGATATGTGAATTCAATGTCCCATGTACTGAAGTAGCAAGAACCTTTTATAATATTGTAAAAGAATCCACCATGTGTTCTGCCTTCAAGGGAGTGATTTCAATAGCTGGACTTGCATTTGGATTTCATTACCTATTAGTGCAATAAGATTTGGACACAGGAAGTCCATAAATATATTTGTCTCATCGATTCATTTAGAAATGGTGTTTTCCAATTGTGCTTAAAACTTTTATCAAATAATTCTATCATTGTGGTATCTAATAAGTAAATTGTGCATAATATAAAATGTTTTTGAAAACAAAATATTAAACAATTTATAGAACTAGTATTCCAAATTTGAGAAAAGCAAAAAGTAAATGCTAATCCTGAGAAAAAGAGAGTAGAGATGGCATTAGGTAGACCCCACTGGATGGTAGGACGAGAAGAGACTAGATGTTAGTACACTTAACTTTATTTAGTCTTACAACAATTGAATGTGGAAAGTTTTACTTACATATATAGTTTTTTTTAAAAAAAAAAAAAAAAGCTGGGACACAAGACGATTTTTTTTCTTTTGGTTTTTTGAGACAGGGTTTCCTCTGTATAGCCCTGGCTATCCTGGAACTCACTCTGTAGACCAGTCTGGCCTCAAACTCGGAAATCCACCTGTCTCTGCCTTCCAAGTGCTGAGATTAAAGGGGTGCACCACCACTGCCTGGCTACAAGACGATATTTTAAAAACATTAAAAAAAAGTCTTATTTCTCAGCACTTGCAGTATCCTTACTCAGCCACAACCTGTTGCTTCAGTTCCACCCAAGCATGCAGGAGAACTTGGATGGATGGCGCTAAGCAGGAGTCAAGAGTTCAAGGACACTCATCAGAGTAGCCAGGAAAGGCAGCCAGCCCTGCTTTGGAGAAGAACAAGAGTCAGGGTCTGGAAAATGGTCTGAGCTGTAGAAATAAAGAGATGAAAGAAATAGGAAGTCTAGCAGTGACATGAATATTTGAGGAGGAAAGAAATAAGATAGACTTAAAGACAACGATGGGAGAAAGAGTTACAGAAAACAAAAGTAATCTCTTGAGAAGATTAGGATCTTAAATACTGATATGTGTAACTGTTTCAGGCTTTATTAAAGGAGATAACAAATACTCAAATGAGTTAAAATACTAGTAGATGCTAGAGGAAATAAATCAACAGGTAAGAGAAGTTATTTCCTTGAAGAAATGAGTTGTTAGTCAACCCTGGAACTCAAAATAGAAATCACATAGCCCCAGGAAAAAGAAGGGAACCAGTTATATAGTGATTAAAAACTTATCCTTTATGTATGTTTGAACAAGATAATAATATGATATAAAAATTATAGTCAATGGGCCAGTGAGATGGCTTACTGCAGAGGCTCTTGCTGCGGATGCCTGAATTTGATCTCCAGAACCCCCAGAAAGATGGAAGGACAGAGCTAGATACACGGGTTGTCCTCCAACTTACACACACACATACACACACACACACACACACACACACACACACACATAGTACACACTGACAAATACACTGTAAACCAATTCACACAGCATATTCTTCTCACACCTAGCATATGTGCCTCAGCATGTGCACAGCACTCTCACACACACACACACACACACACACACACACACATGATGCATGCATGCCTTCACACACACATAAACAGTTTTTTTAATTAAAAAAAAGTGTGTCTTAAAGTATAATGATTAATTCTACTTTCCTAATCCAAGTAATTTTTGTAAACTTGTATTTCATTGTTCAGTTCCTTAAGGTGTGTGTGTGTGTGTGTGTGTGTGTGTGTGTCTGTCTGTCTGTGTGTCTGTGTGTGTGTTTGTGTTTGTGTTTTATTGTATTAGAACACATGAAGTAGAAAAGAAATCACAAATTTTATGTACTGTGGTATGTGACTTCCTGGCTCCAGAGTCATTTTCCATTCTATAATTATCTATGTGACACAAGCAACAATTAGCACAATATGATTCTTTAAAAATGGAAACTTGGTTTTTCCAGCATTCTTTAACCTGTAGTCAAATCCTGCCCAGCCTGGATGTCTATTAC
The DNA here is from genome assembly GCF_008632895.1 of Mastomys coucha. Lineage (NCBI taxonomy): Eukaryota > Metazoa > Chordata > Mammalia > Rodentia > Muridae > Mastomys > Mastomys coucha. Next base: position 64,846,599 of record NW_022196900.1, on the reverse strand, counting down.
ATGGTCTACTCCATGCTCAGGAGTCTTTCTAAGCTTCCTAGAGACAAGGATGGCATCCTTAGGTCCATTTTTAAAAAAAAAAGTTAATTTTCTATTATGATCATGATTGAATTGAAACAAAATTGGCGCAAATGTAATACAATAGTGAATTCTGTCAAGAGTTTGCAATTCCTTTTAAATGATTTCATATTTCTTTTTCCAAGTTTGTTTCTGCTATATAAACTTTCCACACAATTATAATCTGATATTATAAATAAAACATTCAGAGTTCAAAATGACTATATTTTCGGGAGCTTGAAAGATGGCTCAGTGGCGATGACCATCTGTTGCTCTTCCAGAGGACCTGGGCTGTATTCCCAGCTTCCACTCAGAGGCTCACAGCCATCTCTAATTCCAGTTCCGGGAGATCTGATGCCATCTTCTGACGCCCATGAGCCCCAGTCAAGGATGTGATACACTGCACAAACATGCATGTGAGACAAATACTTATACACATAAAAATTTAAAAATCTGAAAAGATTATGCTTTCAGATTATTATGCTATTAAAGGATGATATTAGGTACTTTGAGATTTTAAAGGGTATTCAAGGAAAGCCATAATGATATGAAATCCATCCAGAATTATTTCAGTATTTCTTAGAATATTTTTAATTTTTAAAAATTTATTTCATATATAATTTTTAAAATATAATCAATTATAAAATCCTAGAAGAAGCAAAATGTATGATTGTTTAAAAAGGGAGTAGGGGACTGGTTATATTTGTAGCAAACTTGTTTCAAGTCAGAGCTGCTGTGGTGGTTTTCATTACAGTAGAGTATTTTGAAATGGTCCTAACACTGAACTAAAATGCATATGCTTATATAAGTCAACACTAAATCATTTCACTATCCTTGCTTATAAGGAGGGAAATTTGTTTCTTTTAGTAACCTGTATATCATATCATGAGACTTACCTGACACACAATTGCTTGTTGGATAGGCAGCAAATACAGAGATGATTTGCTCTGGATAACGCAAGAAACTGCACTAAGTGGCAGAGTATTGACATAGCATGCTAGGTGAGGAGGGACATTTCTAATCCCGGGGAATTACAACAGCAGCAGCAGCATGGACGTGTTTGCTGACCCGGCGGTGTTTGGGGCTTGCCGGACGCTCCTAACCACTGCACACACCACATGGACTCGCTCATGCATTTGACAGATGTGGTGCTATCACTTGTCAGGGATACAATAAGAGAATAAGACCGCCTGAGAGGGATGTTGTTTTGCTCTTCTGCCACTTAGAGAAGGACAGACTTCATCAAATGGTTCCGCTAACAGCGGTATAGTTATACACCAAAGACTTAGAAAGCAAACCCCGCTGCCTTAGTGTGTCAATAGCAGATAAGCCTCCTTAAGCCTATGGATTAAGGGGATGTCCCCTGAGGAATCAGCCTTACTAGTTCTGCATGCGGACAGGCAAACCTAGCAAAGGAGAGAGCATGGTTAGAAGAGAGCGGTGTATAGACACAGAGATTATAAATCAGGCGAAGAAGGATTTCTCCCTTTATCGCGGAGAGGGTGTGAGCTACTGAGGTGCTCTCAAACATGAAAGGACTCAGTACAGAGCCACATGCTTGAAGGTTACATAGACACAGCACGGCAGTGAGGCTAAGACAAGACAGAGTATGTCAGCCCAGCCCGAGCTAGGGTGACGGCAGCAGAAATTGAGGGAACTCTGTACGCTCAGGAGAATCCAGAGGATAAATGAGAGTTGGTGGGATCTGTGCTGAGTTGGATTCTGGAGGTTCTGGCAAGCACGTGCAGAAGTCCAGGCACACTTCTGGGCTTTGTCTTTATATCTGTCCCTTTCTGTTTAATCAAAGGTGAAAGTCTCGCTTATCTGGATTTGACAAGGACTACAGGCCAGAGATAGATAGATAGATAGATAGATAGATAGATAGATAGATAGATAGATAGATAGATAGATAGATAGACAGACAGACAGAGGAAAGGAGCAAGAGAGTGGGAAGGAAGAAGGGAGGAAGGGAAAAAGGAGAAAGGGAGGGAGCAAGGGAAGGAGGGGGAGAGGGAAGGAGGGAGGGAGGGAGGAAAGGAGTAGGAAAAAGGAAGGGAAAGGGAGAGAAGGAAAGAAGGATGTAGGATGGAAGAAGAGAAAGGAAGGAGGAAGAGAGAGGGAGACAGAGAAGAGTGGAGGGAGGGCAGGTCTCCCCACCTCCACCCTCCCACCCTCCCATATCAACTCACTGACCATGGGGACATTCAGATCCTCTAGTGCAGAGGGACAAAAACCAGGTCGGAAGTTAATCCAGGGTACAAAGGTGGCAATTGGCCCTGAGAGCAGAAAACAGAAGAGGGTTTGGGGATGCTGGCAGGAACATCATAGAATCAAGGAACTGTCTAGGTTAAACTAAATTAGGAGTGAAGTAAACAAACAAGCAAGAATAAAAATGCTTGGGAGTAGGAGGAAACTCCAGGGGAGTTAAAGAATGTTTGCACCTGACCTTTACTTAACAATAGTAACAAAAGTAAAAGGTCACACGATGGTGACTAGACTTTCGGGTGACTGAACTAGTATTTTTGGAGTTGAGGATATATGAAGTGCTGGCTCCTGCTACATTAACTGTTTGTTAATGGTGTTGCTACCGTGAATCAAGATCCCTACCTGCGAGTGTAAAACTCAGAAAGTTCTGTGAAAGAGCAATTTTGTTTTGTTCTTTTGCTTGTAACCCTCTGTGATGTATCCATTTGGCAGAAACCTTACCCTGTTTACAAGGCAATCTTCTGACTTTTTACATACCACTTACTGTGGCAACTCAAACATGTGCATCAGAAAAATAAGAAATTTTTTTTCATTGTGGAGTTCTCCCTGGCCTTTGCAGTATTTGATAGTATAATATTGTAAGTCCCGAAGTTTCTGAGTTCTGGAGCCCATGTGGCTGTACGGCTTTCCTGGTGCCTATTAACACTGTCAGCTTACTGTGGCCTTTCCTCATGACAGTGGGGTTGGTCCTATTGTTCCCCTTCACGTGGTACAAGTAAGAATTATCCCAAATGCTATTAACTTTGTGTTATTGAAACAGACATTTAGAACTGTAATATGTATACACGTCACCACACTGCTGACGCTGGGTACCAGTGAGGGAGTTTATTGGCCGTGAGACCTTTTTCTCTCAAGTGTTGGTGAATTTGCCTTGTTCCCGCCACTGTCTAAAGGTTACCCACAGCTCACAGACCACTCAATTTAAATAAGTTGAAATGTGGCCTCTTCCTTTTCTCAGGCTGTGGTTCTGCAACCAGAGACACAGAACTGGACAGGTTTTATGGGTCCTCTGTCTCCATGCATTGTAGAAGGATGCAGTTAGTCACTGCCAGGAGTCAGCCATGAGCTTCTGTCCCAGCCACCACTGCAGTAAAGAGAAGAGACATTCTCCTGAGGCTTCAAGCTGCTGTTTTTCCAAATTTCTGCCCCAAAGTTAGGTGATCTTGATATTGAACTTCTGTGACGTTTTACCTCTTTCTACATCTCTCTGCTTATTTTTATTGTGAGATAGCAAGGACAAATGTGTCTGTGGCTAGGTGGATGTCATTTTAAAGCAATAACCATGTCCTACGTCTTCTGATACATTTCTTCTCCCAAGAGTCTTGGCACAGGGTCTGGTTTGGAATACTGTGAATTAGTGCTAATAAATTATTTAACTTATCAAGGATCAGAATTTCCTGAAAGGCCTAATCCTTGCTCATAATTTTCTTCAGCCTTTACACTCGTGGTAAAATTGAAACTGAAAACAAAACAGAGCAAACCAACAACGAACCAGAATTTTCATCCTGCAGCAGTGGGGATGTCTGTGTGCCTAAAGAAGGGGATCGTGGAGACAAAGAGTGTATTGACTGACAGAAGTTGGAATGGAAGAGCAGATGGGTAAGTGTTGACCCTGGAGTCCACCCAATGGCTCAGTTTCATATAATCATCAGTGTCACGACCCTAGACAGATTAGCTGAACTTTCTATTGTTTAAACTTGGCTTCCTTCTTAACAACATGGCAGTAGAGTGTTACCTATCTTGTTGGGTTTAGGATTACATTGAGCTAATGTATATGAAGCCCCAAGCTAGCACCAGGCCTGGCATACTGTAAGCCTTCTGTATGAGCTGATTTCATCATACACATTACGCTGGAGCACTGACTTATCACTTACCCTATTTTTATGCGTTTAGAGGAGTATTTTAAATTTTCCTAAGCCATGGGTTACTAATCTATGAAGTAAGAGAAATAACAATCACTTTTAAAGAGGTTCTACCCCCATTTCCAGTAACTTCAAATGTACTTTCAGGAGACTGTTATAACTTGCCAAACCCATAGCTTTTTCTAGTTATCTTTGACTCGTGACTGTACAAAGGTAAGAATGTGATCCTAAGCAAGAGGAGGTTAGGGAGGGGTAAGATAGCATATCATCAGGGTAGCCATGGCTAGCCCAAAACTTGTTATTTAAACCACGCTGTCCTTCAACTTGTGATCTTTCTACACCAGCCTCCCTCCTGAGTACTAGGATTACAGTCATGTGTGCCGCCATGCCTGGTCCTGAGCCTCTCTACTCTTAGCAGAAGTTGCTGCCATAGAGTGGGTGATGAAAATCTCTGTCTCATAGGACGATGTTAAAGATTAAGTGCTGTAACTCAACCCAATGGCCACCCATGTTAGGTGCCAGCTCACTTTTGCCCTTGCCTGTGCATGTCTGAAGGAATTGGAGTTGCTAGTCTTTTAGGTCCTTCCCAGATGGGAATGTCTAAGATTCTGTGGGCATGGAAGGTAAACATTCAGTGATGGATCACATTCCCACTCCACCGTGGAAAAACCCACAGCTCAGAAGGTTCAGATGTGTTCAGCAATCCCTCTGCTCCTGTTCCTGGCTCCACAGTGACAGGACTCTGTGTGTACTCAGAGGTTAACTACCATATCTGCCCACCAAATATGCTGCCGTCACATATTAATTATGTGACTCACAGAAAACAGGATAGAGTTTCTTAGCAATTAAAAATAGGGCATCTGCAGAGTATAAGGCCTTTTTTTTTTCAGGCTCTGCATGCAGCGAAGCATCTGTTATATTGCCATGTTGGCCATTCTCTAGCCCTCCTGCTCAGGTTAGGCTCCCTGTGTTAAGAGCCTCTAGAGACCTGCACAGCACTCCAGATCTGGTTCTTGGAGTAAAAGGAATTTTGCCGTTCAACCAAGTAACATTTGCATTTGCCTTCTAGAGGTGAAAGAAAGTTCCTCTTTAAAAACTATGATGAGAGTTCATTGTTTCTTTCTCTTTCTTTTCCTCTAATTCTAAGATGGCAGAGGTTCTATAAAAGAAAAGAGATGTTTGGGTTTTTGTTTGTTTGTTTTGTTTTTTGGTTTTATTTTTTTTTTTGCCAATTCCTCTTTAGTTTTTGGGTGGTACTGGAGATTGAGCTTAGCACAATTAGAGACAATTTTTTAATAGTTAATATTAGAGTTATATTTTAAATGATTTTACCTTCATTAGTGACAAGATGCTTTATTCCCGTGCCCTCTCAACACCCACACACAGGCACACACACAGACACACACACATGCACACTCACGTATGCCTGCTATCGAGACACTGGTCCTGTTTACACCAACTCTGAGACCAGAAGGAGTAGTTCCTCACTGACTCGGGCTCTCGGGTCTGGGCTTGTGCTCCCACACTCCCTAAACTTCCCTTTACAATAGTTTACCAATCACAGTGCTCTCACAAAGTGGGACACAATGAGGGCATGATCAATGTTCTTTATTTTCCCCAAATTTAGTATATATTATAATCTCTAAATAATATCTGCCAACGAATAAACAAAAGGTCTGCTCCTTAACAAGAATTTTCACAAATAGCCTTTCAATCAGCAGGTCTGTTCTTAAATACTGTGGTATGATTCCCTCAGTAGAGATGAAGGGACAAAACACAAAGAGCTGAGCAATGACTTCAAAATCAGGCTCTTCCCAGTTAAGCCATATTAAATGGAAAGAGTAGCCGTGCCTTATGTGTTAATCAGTATGTTAGCCTACACTTAGGAATGCAGAAATTCACCCTACACAAGTGAGGGTAGATAGAGGCTCTGAGAAACCGAAGAGATCTACAGAACTCTTGTTCAAAATGGCCTCAGTGTCCTGGGACATAATGAACAAAGCCATAACAACATGGTCACAGATTCCTGCAGGGGCATCTGAATGATTCACTAACAGGAGAAGGAACAAGTCCCACCCTGATGACCAACAGTGTAAAGACAAACCAGCCTACTAAGCCACAGGGATTGCTGACAGGTTCCTTCCTGGGCTCCAGTGGGAACCCCAGGGTTCACTGAGAATGCAGTTATTCATTTCATCATCTGAGAGATGGGAGGGGAGCAGCAGCCGTAAGGACTGAAGGGTCATGAGGGAGAGAGAAAATCACTCAGAAGAGCAGAAACCAGCAGTGTTTCCACCATCGAGATAAGCTTCCCCCTCCCTCTCCTCGGCTCTAACAAGGGATGAGTTTTGTAAGCAAGATGATGGAAAGAGAAGCCAGCTGTGTCTCTTATCACATCAAGGTTATGATAGTTTTGAGAGTTCAGTTATCCTGCTTAAAGTGGGCATCTGCCAAAGCTCACTAAGAAATCACTCATTGGCTACTCAAGGTACATTGGAAAAGCAGAAATGGAATTATTACTTAGAACTGTATATTTGTTTATTGCTAGGTATTGCAAACCCATTCAAATAATACCTCTTTCTAAATCCATTGCCTCTGTGTGTGTGTGCGTGTGTGTGTGTGTGTGTGTGTGTGCATATGTGTGTGACATATGTGTGTTCCTCGTGAAGCCCTGTGTGTGTGGTTGTACATGCTGTGCATGGGCATGTATAGAGGCCAGAGGAGAACCTAGGGTGTCCTCCTCTCTTACTCTTATTTCCTTGAAACAAGGTCTCTCACTGAACCCTGAGTCGCACTTATTCAGCTCTACTGGCTGACTCTTGAGCCCTAGCTATCTCCTGACTCGCCCTACCACACTGTTGGACTTATAGGCATTCTTGGCCCCATTGGACTTTTTCCATTAGTGCTGGGAATTTGGGTTTAGTTTTCCATGATTGCAGAGTCATGCATTTACCAATTGACCCATCTCTGTGTCCCTTCAAAAAATAATTTTGATTGTCTATTATAAGTTAGAAAAAAAGCAGTAAATTTGGTGTATAAAGTGAGATTGAGGAGTTTAATCACTGGTCCAACTTCAACTAAGCACCTGCATTACAGAACCGGATTGAACTTGGGTTACATCTGACCCCAAAGCTCACAGCTTTTCCATCTTGCCATCCCAGCTAGACATAAATTTTAAAACAACGACATTCTACACTTATTGACTGACTCATTTTTAAAGACCAGACATACAAGTTCTCCTCTTAAACACTTTTCTGATCCTCATGAATGAAGAGAGAGCCTGGTGGGTAAAGGCTCTTGCCTCATAGCCTTATTGAGTTCAGTTCCTGGAACCTAGCTTAAGATGGCAGGAGAGAATCGTCTCTTCAAGGTTGTCCTCTGATCTCTACACATGCACCATGGAGCGTAACCTCCCTGCACGCTGCCTGCTCCCCCTCCACACTGACACAATCACACACAATAACAAGTAATTAACTGAAAAAGTCTGGTGCCTATGTATTTATGTCATCTGGCTAGTCATTCAGCTGACACAGTTTCAAGTAAACCCTACTCAGTTCTAAGCTATTGAGCACCACCACATGGGTTCTAGGGATGGCCCCAGGATTACAACACCCAACAGACTTGGAGATCCACCACATCAGAAACTGGGTGTAGACCCAGCAATCTGTACTTCAATAAACTCCTTAAGTAATTAGGTTGATAATATTGACAATATAGTTTAAGAACCACTGTTTTACAGGCAAGGAGGATGGCATTAACTCTCCTGAATCTTGACATACCTTGGAGACCTTAACACAGAAGACTAGGGAGGTACTGCTGGGATCTGTTGCTGCTTACAGAGATACCTGTTTGTCGATTAGAAGCAGTTCCACAAGCTGATCCCCTCAATGAGAGGGTGAACTCTAGAGAAAGTGATAAAGACAAGGTCACAAAGCAAAATAGCAGCAGGGATACAGGAGACTCCATAGGCAGCATGATGGCCTGCCTGGAGCGGTATTTCCTGCTGAACTAGAAAGAGGGGAGAACGGAAGGAGTTAATAACTTTTATAGGCCAAGATATGGGATCTGGTTCTGGAACCAGCATACAACCAGGGGGTGAGGTGGAATTTGACACCCAGGTTGGGACCAGGATAGGCCAGCACACAGCAAAAGAAGGAAAGGAGAAACCTGAGAGAGGGAACTGGGAGCGTATCTCTCCCCCTTGCCCTGTTCAGGAGGCTCCTGGTCCCACCTCTGCTATGCCATTTGGATGAATTAGCTCACTCTGTGCCTGTTTCCTGGACCCTCCTTTCCCCACAGCTCTTGAATCTGATCTCCATCCATCTTCACCCAGGCCTAGAGGCCTAGAGAGCTCAGGGGAGAATCCAGCCCACAGCAGTAATGAAAAGCAGGACTTCCAGGAGCCTGCTGCTGCTGAGAGAGCCAAGGAACCTGATCACCTAATCAGGGGGAAATTACCAGGTATGACTGGGCAGGTAAGGAATGTTTTGCTTGTGGGAAAGGAACCTCCATGGTCTATCCTCTTTCCTGAGGAGCCACTGTTGACATGTCTTGTTTTGCCAAACCAAGTCCATCTAGAACATCATTGTCTACAAAACATCATTGTCTAGAATGTCTCAGCTATTGGAAATAATGGAGTTTCTTTCATCTTTGGTCCAGATGCTAGTTAAGTTTATCCCAGCTGGAATTTCTAACACTTCACCAGCCTGTTAAGATTTCACATATCAAGAAATCTCCATCAAATCCTTCCCAGAATTCAGGGAACTGTGTGGCAAAGGAGCCGGAAGGACTTGGGTAGACAGAGGGGAGAAAGGACACTATGAGAACAAAGCCCTCTAAAACAACTGAGCAAAGCTCAAATGAACTCCCAGAGACTGAAGCAGCAGTCACGGGCCTGCATGTGTCTGCACCAGGTCCTCTGCCTGTCTACCATAGCTTTCAGTTTAGGACTTTTATGGGACTCTTGAGTGTATAAAGGAGTGCACCTCTGATTCATGTACCTTCTGTTGAGGTTTTTTTATTTTTCTGTTGGCTTGGCTTGTCCATCTTTGATATAATGGTTTTCATTTTCTCTTATTGTATTTTGTTATGTTTTGTTGCTATCTCCTAGAAGCCTGTTCTTTTGTAACGAGAGTCAGAAAGAGTGTGGATCTGGATGGGAGATGAGGTGGGGAAGAACTGGGAGGACGAGAGGGAGAGAAAACTGTATCCAGATTCTATTGTATGAGAGAAGATCTATGTTTAATAAAACAGGAAAATATTCTATCTTCAAGCTGACATTGTCTTGAGTGAATGAAGATAATAATTGATATAATTTCTACCCTATCCCCACCCCACCGTACGCTGTGGTAAGGTGTGAAAGGGCTTTTGTAAATGTGTAAATTAGCACACAGATATAAACTGCCTTATTTATTCTTACTTCAAATTCCCTTGAATGTCTTCCATAGCTCCAATTTAATATTTTATGGCTATTGCATGGAGCTTACTGTCCCACATGGATACTTTACATTCTAATAGGCAGCTCCCTGACCCCAGTGGCCTCCAACTCAGGTTTCTTCTCATACCCTCCACACCCATCTTTCCATCTTGCCGAGACCTGCTGGCTCTTCAGTCTTGCCCCACCCAGCTCTCCACTTCTGCCTTCTTACCTCTACCACTCACTGAGCTCTGTGGTCCATCGCTTTAGGCATTTGTTGCCAGTAACCTCTTCCTTCCACACTCTGTACTCTCTTTCTCTACCTCACCTTGTATCTGCACAACTCTCTCACATCTCTCTTTGCTGAGCACTGTTGAAGGGAATGACACGATTGGATGCACTGGTGCCATTAGGGATGCATGATCTCCAGGCTCATTTGAGCCCATTGTTAGAGCAATGCTCTGCTCATTTTCATAATTCCTCGCACCTCTCTTCTTAGTACACAGACTAGCTGAACTCCCTGAAAACTCTGCTTGCAAAAATCACAGACTTTAATATTGGCATCAGCATCTGATCTTCCCTCCTGAGATCCTGGGCTAGGCCAAGTAGTCTCCTCCTATTCAAGGTAAATCCCTTTGAGCTTCTTTCAGTCACTTACCATCTAGCTCCTCTGGAAAGTTCATTTTCCCTGGGGGTTTCATCTCTACAAGGTCATGGGGGAAAGGAAAGCCACTGTTTTATCTTTTTCTAGCATCTCTCCTCCTTTTCCACTTCCCTCCTATTGAATTCTTTGGAATATAATAATCACTGTCTTCACTTGACCTGTTACTAGCTGATGAGTACCGACCAGCATCCATTGTGCTACTGAATCCCTCTTGCTCATTTTCCATCCTTGAATATTTCACTGCACCTAATGATGCTCCAAATTCATGTGTGTTTGCTTCCTCCTGGCCCATGCTGACATCTCTAGATATCTCACACATTGGAGTGGTCTTGTCTTGTCTTGTCTTTGTCCTTCATGCTGGCATTGAATGAGCCCTCCAATCTTGTCTATCTCTCTTCTTTCTGTCTCCATCCTGACTATGTATCTTTGTTTCCACCATTCATTAAGTCCTTACTGTATGTCAGGTGTCATGCTAAACTCTTCACATTTGTTGTATTGCTTGAGCCTCACAACAGCCCTAAGAAGGAAATATTGGTTTGATGTTTTCATTAAGAAAACAAATGCTTAGAAATATCATGTTACTCACCCCATACCATAAAGGGACTAAGTGGGTTAATCAATAATGAAGGCTTGGGCTGTGAGCTCCTCTCCCATCCTCTAGGAGGGTTCTCTGCCTCAAAGGCTTTGAACTCAGGCCAGCTCTCCTGATGCTCCCCTCAGAGTACAGGCTCTTGCCTCCTCCACACTCGGACTTTCTACACCTTTTCACACTTTTCACCTTTTCACACCTGAAGAGAATCCTAGTCTTTCTTCCATGACTCCTTTGGAGTCTGTGGAGGCTTCCTTCGGGATACCAGGACAATCACACCACACTTGGCAATTGGTTTGCTCTGAGTTTCTTTGTGAATTTCTTGAGATCATCTCGTTTCCAGAACCCAACATCATTTTTATGGCACATAGTATAAGAGTTGGGTGAGAGACAGCCTATAGACTAATGTTTTTGTAAATAAACATTAAACAAAAAATGTATTGAGATAATGCTACTTCTGGTCATTTCCATATGATTTATGGCTGGGTTTGCAAACAATGGTAAGTCTGTGCAGTCTACAATCCTACAATATTTACCATCTTACCTTTTATGGAAAATGTTCTTAAGCCCTGATATAGTAAAGGCTAAGCTAATGTTGAGAAATGAACAATTTTATGCAAGGCTGTCTAAATAGAATTATGGCTAAATGAATCATTCTTAAGTACAGTATATTTTCCCAGTGGGAAATAAGAATTTTAAATGCCACATCTATGTGTGCATTCAGAAATCATCATACTATTAGCTTTTTGAAATCGAGTTTTCTCATGTTTAAATGGATGTAATTACTCCCACTGGTAAAGTACAAATGAACCTGAAAGACCTTTTAAAAATGAACAAGCGAGGCTAGTGAGATGGCTCAGTGGTTAAGAGCATTGACTACTCTTCCGAAGATCCTGAGTTCAAATCCCAGCAACCACATGGTAGCTCACAACCACCCATAATGAAATCTGATGCTCTCTGGTGTGTCTGAAGACAGCAACAGTGTACTTATCTATAATAATAAATAAATCTTTAAAAAAATATAAAACAACAAGCGCCAAATGTGATTGACCTTATTTAAGGATGGGCTTTTGCATCAGCATCTAAAGTACAAAACCCCGCTCTGCATCTTTCATCTATTGGCTGTGTGGCCTTGTGAAACTATTTGAACTCTTGGCTCACAATGGCCATCGATGTGTAAGGTAGGTGTGACACACCATCCATAAAACGTGTTGCAGTGATTAACAATAACATTTCAAAAGTAAGTCATATAGCTTGGAATCTCAGCACGAAAGCTATGTGATCTTAGGCAAGTTGTTAACTTTAATATATTTTTTTATTTGTAAAAATGTGACAATTCCAAATTTATATACTTTGTAGGCACTAAATGAAATAGCACATATAAGTGTTTGACATAAACCTTGATATGTAGATAATATTTGTTATAGCTTGAAATTTTATGCTGTCTCTGAACTCATATACAAAATCTCTAATCCCAGGGGAGATATATTTGGAGGTGTGAAGCCTAAGGACGTAACTAAGGATAACTAAGGTCATGAGGTGGAGCCCTAATCAGAGCAGATTGGTGTCTTTCAAAGAATAGATCCTAGAGCAAACCCTCCCTTTCTTCCTACCTTTCTGTTTCTTAACTTTCAGCCTATTCCATACCTCCTTTGAGGGTGTGCACTAAGAAAGGGTCACATAAAGATTTAGCTAGGAGATACCATCTGCAGATGGCAGAAGAGATGAATTAGCCTTGCTAGCAAAATGATCTAGAATTTCCAACCTTTACAATGATTAGAAGGTAAACTGATGTTATTTAAACCAACTAAGGTATGGTGGTTTAACCAACACCATGTGTGTGTGTGTGTGTGTGTGTGTGTGTGTGTGTGTGTGTATACACATATATACTTATATATATGTACACATATATACATATATGTACACATATATACATATATGTATATATGTATATATATGTGTATATATATGTGTGTGTATATATACATCCAACACCATATATATATGTATATATATATAAAACATTTATATATACATAAGTGGTATAGATATACCACTATTATCTATTTTTATTAAAATTGACACTATATTTAAACATTATCTGGACAGCTTGAGTCAAAAGAATTTTCCATGTTTTAGGCGATCACCTGTATATCTGAGATAAATATGATCTTGTGTTAATCACAGTTGCTGAAGATGAACAAAAAAATAAGTGCTATGTTGGATCACAATCCAACACTTTCTTCCAAAACAGTAACAAAAGGACTGTGGAAGTAAATCTAGTTTTCTGTGGTCAGCTGGCTAGCTCATGCTGGAGTGAGTTGGGATAATCTTCTTGTGCACCGTTTGTCTTTGTATTGTTTAAATGTTGATTTCCATGCTAGCTGAGAAGTGAGTACAGGCCGAATTTTGGTATTGTTATTCCAATTGTTCAGCCCCTGCATCATATTTTGTAAACGTTCTTCTCCATCACTATCTGATTGGTTTAATGAAGAGATGATGGCCTATAGAAGGAAAGGAGAGGAAAGGCGGGATATCCAGGCAGAGATAGGAACTCTGGGAAGAATTGAGACTTGGATGAGATCAGATGAACAGGGACATAGTGAGAGGTAACAGGCCAATTGGCAAACCTGAAAGAGAATAGAGCAGGTTAATTAAATTATACAAGCTAACTGGGAACAAGCCTAAGCCATAACACCTAAGCTTTCATAAATAATAAAAAGTCTCCATGTTATTGTTGGAAGCTGTGTGGGGTCCAGTGATAAGTGGGGACCTGAACTCCATTATTTAAATCTCGGACTAAGAGCTCAACTACATTGTCAGCACTGAGTCTCCAAACCAACATGGAAGCCCATCTTACAAAACCCAGACTTAAAAACAAACTACGCCAGTTACTAAGCTCATGACACTAATCTCAAGCTTCTATTCACTCAGGAACCATAGGGAATTCTGATAATGGGGTCCTAGTGATGATGATGGATGAACAAGTGAAAGGCAATCTGATACTGGGTCATGTAGAATAGGAGCAGTGTGTGCTATCAGGGATCCAGGGCCTGCCCAGCTCACAAGACTGGCATCTTATTCCTGAGGAGCTCGGCTTGGAACCTGACAGATAAGGCTAATTGTGCTCAGTGGAGGATGTTTAGTCAGTTCACAGCCCAGGAGCTTAGGGACAAAGAAATAAATGCCTAGACCTTCTTCCCCTTTCTTCGACTATCCAATGGTGTCTGCATCCACATTAGCTAACCAAATGTATGCCCAGAATGCACAGTTGTCAAGTGTTGCCTTAGAGTTCCCTCTCCTACAGCACAAAGCTGAGCTCAAATGGCAGAAGACCTGCAGAAAGGCAAATAAGTCACCATTGACCATCATTTTTCTATTTACTGGCTCAGAGTGGATATGGGCCTTATCACATATATGGTATTTACCACTGCAACCATTCTGGAGATGATCAAAGACTTTTCTCCTTTAGCTCCTGTTATCTTTTCAACTGATGAAATGGAAACTTACACCCTCTCATTTGTCAAAGTCATCATCATCATCATCATCATCATCATCATAGCCATCATCGTCATTATCATTGTGAAGCTCAGCAATTATTTTAACCAACCAAATAACTTTAAAATGTTATCTCTACAGTCCAGGCCACCCCTCTCCACCCATGAGAACATAGCTCAAAGGCCACTCTTACATTATATGTCTATTCTTTTGCATCCTGCCATACCCTCCAGTTTGAGCCAATACATAGAAAACTTTTCATAGGTCTGTTTAATGAGCTTCAATTATTTTATTTACCCCTGCAGACTTCTTAGGGATAAATGTTAAATTAGTGTTTTGAAACAATCCCAGTGACTAGAGCTAGCCTGTCTGTTTGGATAAGGGGTGTGGAGGGCACCCTGGCCATATCACACTCATGTAGATAAGGGAGACAGGATGCCACATAACCTTCTGACATTTGCCCTAGCACGGCAGTGGGGCAGGGGAGTGGAGCATGTGGGTGTGCCTCGTTAATCGGGCAGAGCAGACTAAACAAACCCACATGTTCTGACCATTTCCTTCCTTTGGCTTTTTTAATGAAAGTCCTTTCTACCAGAGAGTGAAAACAGTCATTTGTTCATTCATGTAGCATGCACTGGGTACCTACCCTAAGACAAGCCTTATGCTAGTGACAGGGCTGAGGAGATAAATATAGCACATTTCCTCAAGGAGGGCAGGGCTGATGGGCAAGACAAACACATAGACATGGGAATGCAAGGTGGTGGACACAGTATTGCACCAATTCTGAATAAGGCTGGAAGAATAAGCCAGCTCCTCTACCAGGGACATGGAAGAGCCTCATAGAAGGGTCCTCACTGCCTCTGGCTTTTACAGAATAAACAAGAATTTAGCAAAAGGATAAGACACTAGTATGCCACTGACCATCTTTCAAGATTCTAAACTTACCTAAGCACTTTGTACTCTTCATTAGGAATTATTACTTCTGTCTCATTTAAGAAATAGAATTGGAGCTCAGCCAATCTTCGAGCGCTCAAGTCCATCAAGGTGGTGAGGGCCAGATGTGAAGAGTGACATATTCAGTAGATGGCAGGGCATTTTGAAGAGCAAAAGTGTATTACCACGGTACAAATATTCAGAAGCAAAGCTGGAGGGTGACAATGAGCTCAGGTGATTGAAAGGCTGTACGTGAGCTGTCTGTTTAGATGGGTTTCCCTGGTCATTCCTGGGAAGCTAAAATCAGACTTCTGATTTAGAAACAAGACTTGGGCAGAAGTGAGTAAAAAAATTAGTAGCAGATGGAAAGCAAAGCGATGAACCAAGAGGCTGTTGCCTTCATCCAGGCAAGAGGCACCAATGAAAGGAATGAAAAGCTTGTTCAATAGGGTCAGGGATTGCAAAATCCAAGTGAGCTGGGGCAGCATTCTGGGGTGGCTCCCTGGATGAGGCACAGCTTCATGCAAATGCTCTTTGTGATTATCTGAATTTTGCAGCTGGCAAGTTGAAGTTCAGAAGGATGAGGAAGGTCATAGAGTGTGTCAGCCCTATAGTCGTCCTCCCCCTTCACACAGAGAGAGTTAGAGGTCCTGTGTTTTCTTCCTGACATCCTCTCTCAGTTCAATGAACACATCTCTGGACACCCATCCTGCGGTACAGCCATGACTGCTTTCCAGCAAGTTATTGTGGAATATCTCTCAGAGCATGGACAAGATCCAGTCATGCGGAAGCCCCTAACAATGAGCGAATGTTCAGGGAAAGCCCCCGTGATTCCCCGAAGGAGCTCAGGCAAGGCCAGCCTTCCCTGCACACATGCTTCACTGAGCAGGCAGACTGAGCAGCGCTTGGGAGTGATGAAAAGCAGGATGCTGCAGCCTACAATGTCTGAGTCGAGCTTTGAAGCCTGAGTGCAGTCACTAGCAATAAGGCCTACCTTCCTCTAGTACTAGTTGGTAAGAAGAACAAAAGGATACTGTGCAGAGATGATGCTCCCTAACAGGAAGAGACCTGTGGCTTGTTACAGGGCTCGTTCTGTGTTAACAACCATGGCAGCTCTCACAGCCTGCACAGGCTCCTGCTGACCTCCCATGGCCACCTGTCTAGCATCCCAGGAGGCTATACTGACTAGTTTGCATTTCCTCCTAGTCAGCTTCATGACTCTGCTCCTCAGCAGAGAGGGATAGTCCTGTCTTCAGATCCATTTATTTGGGAGATAGCCAGCCACAGCGAGGGCGCAGGGGGGGGTCGGGGGGGTGGGGAGGAAGAACAAGCCACCAGGTGGAGGCTAGAGTGCTCTCATGTGACACAGCCACTGTCCCAGGGACCTTCCTCAGTCTCTAAGCAAGCGTGACTTAAGGGCAGTGTCACAAGCCCTGTCCCTTAGCATGTACAGACCTGACTAACAGCAGCCAGTATCCCAAGCACCTTGTGCTTCTCACAAGAGGGAGAGAGTCTATACTTGGTGATTAAGCAAGTGGAAGTAGTCCAAACAAAACAAAACAAGAATAAAATACTCAGTAAGAAAATGGTACAAACCAAAAGGAGCCAGGTAGCTTTGAAGGCAGGAGGTGATGCATAACGTAGCGGGTGACCCTCAGAGCGACATTCCACATGTCGGTGTACCAGTGTATTCAGATAAAGCAAGGAAGCAAGGCTTCCTTTCTGATATCTCTCTCTTGGAGCTTAACACCTAGAACCTTCCATGAGTATTAGCTTACTACATCACCCCTTGAAAATGTCCTCACCATCCCTGCCTCCCCTACTTGGCTCATAACCTTTTTCTGCTTGCCATGCCCTCTGACCTTTTCCTCAACTCTCAGCCATAGCCATTGTTCCAGCTCATTTCGCACCTCCATCCCATAAACTTTGAGTCTGAGTTTGAGTTGCCTAGGAAACAAAAGACCAAGTCAGAGACTTGGATGCTGGTAGTTTTGTTGAAACTGATCCTGGGAATCAGAAGTAAGAGAGTGTGGTGTGTGAAGGGAAGAAGAGAAAACTGAAGTAAGGTGCATGGGTCAGACTACCAGGCAGAAATCCCCAAGACAAGAGACATGTAGAGAATACCTCTTGGAATTACCTACCTGATAGGTGAAGACCAGGCATTTAATCTGCAGGTTTCTGTCTCCCTTGGTCCTTGCCTCACTCCCTGATGAAGACTGCCCTGGGCACTGTCTTAGCTTAGACTAGACTCCTAAGCTAAAAAAGGATGAAAAAGGATTTTAAAAAAAAGTCCTGTAATTGGAAATACAACAAAATGTGTTCCCAAAAGCAGACTCTTGATCCTGGGAGGACAAAGCCAAGAGAATACTCATTAGCAGGTAAGTTACCACTCTATTCCCCAGGGATTACCCCTTCTGAGACACTGAGGGATCCTGTGTAGAATGGAGCCTCAGGGGTATCTCTGCAGAGAAGAGAGAGTCCAGAGAGTCTGAAACCACTGATTCCATTAGTCATAGTAGGAGCTCGAAGCCTCTCCCTGGATTTGAGGTAGGGAGCTTCATTCTCTGGTCCTTCCAATATTCCCAAACATATAGCATACACTGAAGGAGGAGTTCAACTGTTTAGAAAAAAAGCCAAAGGGCATGGAATTTTAAGTACTGGTTTTTAGAAATCAAGTCTATATAAGCAAAAGGAAAGTGGATATGACACCACCCCAGGGTGTGCTTGCCTCCTAGGAATTAGACCAATGAGAAGCTGAAAATCAGCGACTCTGGCTGAGACGGGTGACTCGGAGCTGCCGATCAGAACTGCAGTTAAGCTGTGGAGGCTGGGAAGGTAGAAAATGGAAGACTGGGGTTGTCCAACACTGGTGCCCACTCTGCCAGGCTGACTGACCTGTCTTCTCAGGATGCTCCCTTCTGAGTGATCTCTAGATGCAGAAGCTGTCCCGCATGTGTATAGAAGATCTGTACTTGAAAGCAGACTGCAAATTCTAGGAGTCAGGGTAAGAGTGGGGGGATCGGAAGTTTTGGTTTTCATCATTCAGCACAAATCATTTTATCTGGCTGAGATTTTTTTTTAAGTTTTTCTATTTTTTTTAAGGAAAAAATAGAAAAAGTCTTGCATAATCTTATTCCCTTACTTGTTTATAAAGTAATCTTCAGCCACCCCATCTATCAATTTATGTATCTTGTATCTATTTGCCATCTGTATATCCATCTCAGGTCTTAAATCTGCTAGGTACAACACAGAAATAACAAGAATGTTGTCTCTCTTTTCTCTGAGTTAATCCCATCAACCAGGGATGCTACTGTCTACTCCAGTCTCCCAGGAATCCTCCCTTTATCCGAATCCTTTTCTGTCAAGGCATCTGTATACCAGGTATTTGGGTAAAGCCTGCAACCTAGACCATTCTTCTCCATTTTTTTTCCTGTTTGGAGCCACAGTGTACCTAAGAGAAGCCTTGGGATTCCATGCAGCATTTGGGGTGAGCACTTACTTCAAGCAGGACAGCCAATAAGCCTGCCTCCTGCCTGACTTGGCATGGGACCCCATTTTGTATGATCAATTGTGTAATATTAGCCTGGGAATTGGGACATCTGCTCTTTCCTTCTCCTCAGTCCTGACAGGATGAGGATAAATAGAAGGGGTTTGCAGGATTGGAATGAGGCGTAGAAATGCTGTAGTCATGCGCAACACACGCTTCATCAGCAGCATCCCTCTCCAATTGCAAGGGCTGTTGTTTCCATAAGCCTTCAGAAAACAAATTACCTCTTGTCAAAATAGCTTGGATTATTTCACAATTAGGAATATTTCTAGTGGCTTCCACTAACTTTCCAAAATAAGTTGGCTTGAAGAGCTAGAACTGGACCTAGTCTGTACAACCATTTTCTGCCACTTCTTCTACCTCATTAAATGTTTTTAAGAACTATGTTGGGTGTGAAGTAATAGCCAGACATTGTTTGAAACAATTGATCCAAGCAAGCTAGTTTTTGCCCTACTCTATTTTTTCTCCCAATCAAATCCTATTTCACTTCTTCAAACATGATAATGAGTTTGAAGTATGTCCTTAAATATGCATACACATGTGTAAACAATGTAATGTTAACTTTGGGTGTGTACAGGTCTTTATAGAAATCACCTGGTATTATAAAACTTATTCTAGATTTCACTTTTATTAACAACATTGGCATTTTGGTGTGGTGGGAGGGACTATTATTTGCTTGGTTGGATCATGAGGGCTTTTTTTTAATATATGGCTGTAGATACATTAGTGCATATGTGATAGCATATCTCTACCTATTGCCCTCCCTTCTAAAGAAATCATCTAAACTAGACTTATACAAATCACCTTCTTCTTTATTGCTTTATCTCTGCATATTTATGTTCTCTTGTTTGTCTTTATGTAAATTACACAACCAGAGACAGTAGAGTCCTATGTGGTTTATTCTTTTAACTGAATGTTATTGGTTTTGCTTAGATTTGTCTGTATGAATGGTGAAGCTATGCTTAATTGATCTTCATTGTTGGAGGATATGTTGCCATAGACTATTCCGTAATTAACTTATCCTCTACAGAGGGACATTTGCTTTTTTTTCCTGTTGTTGGAATTCCAAACTGCCTTGTGTTGAATATTGTGACCCTGATTCCATGTGTCACCAGGCAGGAGATCATCTAAGGAAACACTAAAGACTGGCTGAGTCATATACACTTCTGATCTGAGCAATGCCAAACCACTCTTCTACTCCCCCAATGGCTATGAGAAGTTCCTTTGCCACACCTTTGGAAAAACACTGTCAAAGTTTTTATTGTTAATATGTGGCCATGAGAAAGTTCTTGGGGGTTCCAGTGTCAGGAAATTAACTCAACTGCCAATAAACTTGAGTCACCTTTTTGGACAAGACATTCGCATCTTTTCTCTTAAATAAAATTTATATTTGCATTTATTTTTGCTCATTTGCCCCTCAAGATTTGGCTTCCTACTGTTCCCTCATGGATGAAGTTGGGCAGGATCACTGGCTCTCATTGGAGATCCCAGCCACTCTTGTCCTCCTTTGCTTCCCCACAGCTGCAGGTATACTAGAGCAGACTAATCCAGAACTCAGGGGATATAGGCAGGAGGACCAGAAGCAGAAGGCCAACCTCAGTTCATAAACAGATATAATTGTATTGTCATTAAGAGAAAGCCAGGCATGGGGACTCACATCTATACGCCAAGGAATCTAGAGGTTGAGGTAGGAGGGTTGCTTTAAGTTATAGATTAGGCTGTAGAGTGAGTCTCAGGCGAGGCTGAGCTAGACCTTCTCTCTGTCTCTCACTGTATCCCTCTCTGTCCCCTCCTCTTCTATATAGATCAAGTGGTAAATGGACCCAATGGCCCTGTTTGTGTTTCTCTTCCCTGAAATGTAGTTTGGAAAATACCATATCTTGGGAGTTTCATGACAAACGCGTGTGATGACTATCTAACAAAGTGCCTCACACAGGATTGGCCCTTGGTAAGTACTGGTTCATCCGCTGGCATGCAGCCTAGTTCCTGTTTCAAGACTGTTAGATTTTTACAAGTTCATTTAACGTACAGTTTGTGATAGCTGCATCCTGAACATTTTGTTGAATGTTTTATTGTTTGCTATAGCCCTATAAAGTGCATGGCATTAGCACTGTACAAATAAAGTAATTGAGGCTCAGAAGAATTTGTGATTAGCCTTCGGATACACAGTTGCTGACTGGCTGTATTTGTATGCCACATCCTTCTTTCTGGGAAGTGATTCATGGGAAGATTGGTGTCCTTGGTCTCCAGAAACTGGCACAACGCCATTGGGAAATCAATTATATCTATAGACCTGTGGTGTGTATCTGGGAGAACAGCAGAAGGAAGAATGATGAGTATGGATGAGTTTTATTTTTCATTTTCAGAACATGAGATGAGTCTCCTAAAGCAGCCACTCACCTCTGAAACTGTCTGAGCTGCCAGTCCTCCTGGTTCATATCCTTTAAAAAGTGCTCATAATTTAATCAACCACACTGCTCCTCTCGGAGGAATTCCACATCAAGTGGGACTTTTGCCCCAGCCAGGTAACTGGACCCCAGTGACTATCCTTCTGTCAGAATCTTGAGTCACCTAGGTTACATGTGTCAACAGAGTTTAAAGCACTGTTTATTTGCCTCCCCAGACAGAGGTAGAACAAGGATCTCCCACCACCAGTCGGCTGCCCAGACAGCCACGTTACTCAGTAACCACTTGCTAAAGCTAACACTCTCTTGGCATGTGGTTCCCACCAGATGAATTACAGCACAGAGTACACTGGGTTCATTCAAAGCACTGATGTTAAATCTGGAGGGACGCCTCCCATACTACAGCGGGAGGGAACAGAATCCAAAGGCTAGGTGAATAGGTATAAATCCCTTAACTGTGCATCAATGACTGGATGCAATTATATTATTGGGTCTCCCCAACCCACAAAACGAAAACTTAAACACCTTGCCTTTTCATTCTATACTTTGGAGTTTTGTGGGAAACTAGCAACATATGATGATTCTTCCTTAACCTAAGTATAAAATAGTATACGAAAAAGAAGAAAACGAAATTCAAACATTCTTCATTAAGTTGAGGATGTATTTTTTATTAGATATTTTCTTTATTTACATGTCATATGATTTTTCTTTTCCCAGTTTCCCCTCCCAGGAACAAACAAACAAAAACAACAAGAACAAACCCCTGTTGGCTCCCCCCTTACAAGCCCTGCCTATAAAGTCCAAGAGGACTCAATTCAGAAATCTGGCTGCTGGTGTTGGTTGTCAGCTGGGTGCCTCAGTTCTCTACATAGTCTGGCCTCTTATAGGAGACAAAGCTGACTTTCCATCAATGGCACCCCAGGGCAGCATTTCATGAGGGCAAGGGCTCAGAAGGCTGACCTTCAGAAGTCACATTGCTCTGCTTATACTATTTGTATTTAAGAATGAGTCACTGTGATGTCCTGGTTTGAGAGAATGCAAAAATATTCTGTTTTCTGGATTGGGGGAACAACAACGGCTCATTGGAAATGGGGCATGCACATGAGTATAGAAGCAATGTGTGACCATTAAATGATCGATTAGTGGCTCTTTCTTATTAAAATTTACTAACAATCATTCAATTTCTAAATCCTGTCTGATCCAAATTAACATCTGAAAACTCATACCCCAAGGGTTCCATTCACCCCCTGTGCAATAGAATTTTCTAGGGCTCAGCCACCTGAGAGAACACTAAATATTTCTGATCTCTCAAAGTTCTAAGTATCACAGTTCAGGGAGTCAGTTAGATGTCCTTGTCTCAGATTCTCTGGTGATGTTAGACAAAACATCCAAAGTGTGGTCATCTGTAGATTTGAATGTTGCTGGGAGGTCCACAAGATGGGTGTGGTCAAGAGGATATGGTTCTCATTTCACACACCTCCCAGTAAAGCTGTGTAGCTTTTCTGTATAGATGTTGCATTTCCCCAGAATAAAGGATATAGGTAGGAAGAAAACACCTGAAGCATCCCTTTGTGACCTTAGTTCACACATACATAGTTATTTCATAATACTCACGGATTACCCAGGCTATATATATGGTTGAAAGTGGACTATGCATTTGGTTTCTGGTACCACCGAAATTATAGAGCCAAGCTCAAAGTCTAGAATGCACAGGCTGTCTTGGGTCTAAATGAGCATGAAGTTCCTCAAGTGGGGTTTTCAGGAGAAAGACTCTTAACCAGCAACTTTTAAGCTTCATTCAACATTTGGATAGAGAAAGCTCATCTATAAAACACTATCTTATTCATAATGAAATAATAGGGAATATGGGTCACAGATAGAGTAATGCTGAAATCCAAATGATTGCTCATCAGAATTCCAACCCTAAGGACAATAAATATTCATTGATTGCAGGCCAACTCTTTCCTTACATGAGGCCTTGGTGTTCTCTCAGCTCTTTGCTCAAACTTTGACTCTAAGCTCCTTGTCCAGCTTTCTAAAAGGCTCTTCAGTTTCCAAAGGAAACGATTCCTGGGGTGTATGAGAAGATTTCTCCAAAATCAGCACTTCCTCAGGAAATAATGCTGAGAACTAACAAGTGAGACTGCATGAGACTCAAAAGTCCCATTTGTCAGTTCTCAGCAGAGGAAACAACCAGCAGCAATCTTACAGAACGGGAAAAAGGTCTTGGCCAACTACACACCAGATGGGATTATTAATATCTCAGCTATATAAAGAGCTGCAAAAATTGAACTCCAAAAATCCAAATCATCTTATAAGTAATTAACTGAGTAGACAATTCTCAAAAGAAATCCAACAATAAGTAAATTCTTTGAAATGTGTTCATCATCCTTGGACACCGAAGAAATGCAATTAAAAGTGACTTAAGCTCCAGCTCTTCCCTGTCACGTGGCTATCACAAGAGAAAATAAAAGACAACAAACACTGATGAGGATGTGGAGAAAAAGAGCTCATTTTCATTGCAGTTGGGGATAGAAAGCTGTGTGGCTACTGTGGAAATCGGAGGAGCAATTCATCAACAAACTAAAAGCAGAATTATCATGTGACCCAGCCATGTGACTCTTGAGTATATACTTGAAAGACTGTACAGGTGCACACCACAGATGTAATGCACATCTGTGTTTGTTGTACTGTTCCTAGAGCCAACTGAAATATCAGCCAGCAGAGTAATGTGTAAAGAAAGTGTGATAAATATATACAATGGAATTTTATGTAGCCAAAAAGGAAACAGAAATCATGACATTTGCTGGAAAATGATTAAAACTAGAAATCACAGTGTTAAGTGAAATAAGCCAGGCTCAGAAAGACAAATGCTTCATCTTTTCTCTGATTAGGTAGAACCTGGACTTAAAGATTATATGTGTGTGTCTTTACATTTGTATTATTTATAGACATATGTATATATGTATGTATTTATATGTATATATTTATATATGTGTATATTTATACATGTGTGTTTTAGGTCTTGATCCCAGAGAAGGGATCATGAGAGAAGAAGAAGAGATCTTAAGAGAGGCAGGAAATAGAGTAATTCATGAACAGAACACCAATGACTTATGTTCTAAGATCAAGAATTGACAAATGGGAGCTCATAAAATTGCAAAGCTTCTGTAAGGCAAAGGATACTATCAATAGGACAAAATGGCAACCAACACTGGGAAAAGATCTTTACCAATCCTACATCCAATAGAGGGCTAATATCCAATATATACAAAGAACTCAAGAAATTAGACTCCAGACAATCAAATAATCCTATTAAAAATGGGGTACAGAGCTAAACAAAGAATTTTCAAATGAAGAAACTTGAATGGTCAAGAATTACCTCAAGAAATATCCAACATCTTTAGTCATCGGGGAAATGCAAATCAAAACAACCCTGAGATTCCACCTCACACCAGTTAGAATGGCTAAGATCAAAAACTTGGGTGACAGCAGATGCTGGCAAGGATGTAGAGAAAGAGGAGCACTCCTCTAATGCTGTTGGGATTGCAAGCTGGTACAACCACTCTGGAAATCAGTCTGGCGGTTCCTCAGAAAATTGGACATAGTACTACCTGAGGACCCAGCTATACCACTCCTGGACATATATGCCCAAAAGATGCTCCAACATATAATAAGGACACATGCTCCACTATGTTCATAGCAGCCTTATTTATAATATCCAGAAGCTGGATAGAACCCAGATGTCCTTCAACAGAGGAGTGGATATAGAAAATGTGGTACACTTACACAGTGGAATACTACACAGCTATTAAAAACAATGACTTCATGAAATTCTCAGGCAAATGAATGGAACTTGAAAATATCATCCTCAGTGAGGTAACCCAATCACAAAAGAACACACATGCTGTGCATTCACTGGTAAGTGGATATTAGTCCAAAAGCTCGGGATACCCAAGATACAATTCGTAGACTGTTACATCCCCTCTTCACTTCAGTCATCCATCGGACTCCTGACAGCCTCTGTTTGAGGGCTAACACCTGAGAGCTAAGACAGATGCTCTCTGTTGACTGTCTTTGAAGAAGATGCCTGACCATGCCTACCACCTGAATACACCCATCACCTGAGCACGCCCACTTCCTGAGTACGCCAGCCAGCTAGCCGCTTGAAGATCTTCTGAACCTGGAGACTTTGGCACCTGAACTTTCTTTATAGTTAATCCAGAGACTTGTTTTCAGTTTCCCCTGTGATTATAAAAACCCTTGTTTGTTCTCAGTAAAGTGGAGCCTTGATTGGGACGTTTTCTCTTGCATTTCAAACCCTCTCTTTCAGGTTCTTTATTCCCTCCTAACTGAGGAGAACCCTGTTCATGAAACTTCGGGCAGTTTCAGTAGACCACATGAAGCTCAAGAAGAAGGAAGATCAAAGTGTAGATGTTTTGGTCCTTTTTAGAAGGGGTAACAAAATACAGTAGCAAATACTGAGACAAAGTGTGGAACAGAGACTGGAGGAAAGATCATCTAGAGACTGCCCCACCTGGGGATCCATCCCATATACAGTCACCAAACGCAGACACTATTGTGGATGCCAAGAAGTGCATGCTGACAGGAGCCTTATATAGCTGTCTCCTGAGAGGTTCTGCCAGAACCTGACATATACAGAAGCAGATGCTCACAGCCAACCATTGGACTGGGTCATGGGGTCCCCAATGGAGGAATTAGAGAAAAGACTGAAGGAGCTGAAGGGGTTTGCAACCCCACAGGAAGAACAACAACAACCAACCAGATTCCCCAGAGCTCCCAGGGTCTAAACCACCAACCAAGGAGTACACATGGTGGGACCCACGGCTCTAGCCGCATATGTAGCAGAGGATGGCTTTGTTGGGCATCAATGGGAGGAAAGGTCCTTAGTTCCATGAAGGCTTAATACCCCAATGTAGGGGAATGAGATGGCAGGGAGGTGGGAGTGGGTGGGTAGGTGGGGGCACACCCTCATAAAAGCAGGGGGAGGAGGAATGTGATAGGTGGTTTCTGGGTGGAAAATCAGGAAAGGAGATAACATTTGAAGTGTAAATAAAGAAAATATCCAATAAAAATTGTTAGAAATTCAAAAAAAAAAAAAGAAAGAAAAGAAAAGAAGAGAAGAGAAGAGAAAAGAAAAGAAAGCAGAATGGAGAAATAACTGGAGAAGCAATGGACCCACCCGAAATGGAAGAAGGAATATGGCCAGGATAGCAGGAAAGGAAAATGAATGTGAACATGGTATAATAAGTGACATCTAAGATTCGCAGTTTTATGCAGATGGTTCTTTGGTGGTTTTTGTTTTGTTTTGTTTTGTTTTGGCAAGCTCATTCATACATATGCATTCTGCCAGGGAACTGACTGTAGGTCTCAGATGGCCTCACTCGCATAGCCAGCATTTGGCACCAGCTGTCAGCTCAGAACAAGTTAATTTCTCTCAGTGTGGGGGAAATTGTGCCTCCAAGAGATATTTGGCAAGTGTGTAGATAGTTTCGATCATCACCGCTGTGTGGAAGAGGACAGAGATGTTACTGAGCATGCCATAATACGCAGATCAGCCTCCCACAATAGTAAGATCCCCAGCCTAAAATATCAGTAGTGCTGAGAAGCCCAGGGACGAGTACATTTACATAAAATGTCTTCTTTAGTGTTTACAACAACCATAACAGAAGAGTGGCACCCCCGTTCTCTACAACTGAGCGAGTACCACTGTGCGGAGGTCAGTAGTCTCACAGTAAGAGCTCACAGCAGCAAAGGGCCTAAATGTGCACATATGCACATCTGTGGGCTCTTAAAGAACACAACGGAGCTCTACATCCCACTTAGAATGCTGACCTGTGTAGAAGATCCAGTTTTCTAAAGAGTAAGATACACCCAGGCAACAGTCCAAACTTCCCATCTTCTGTTTTCTTAGTCAAATTCCCTAGAAACAGAGTCCGAAGGAAGGGTTCAGAGTTGGTGCTTTATGGAGGAGGTCCAGTCCTGGGATGACCAAACTGAGCAGAAGAGAAAGTGATGCAGAGACGAAGAAGAAGCAGTACAAGGTAAGTTGTTCCAGCAAGGACTCCTACCCACATGGGCAAATGCTTCTAAATGGCTGTGTGCTGTGGACGGTGCTCTCTGACTTAGGCTGCCGGAAGGAGGGAGGAAAAAACCTAGATTGCAGTTTGCGCTGTGCGGTGCTTGCCTTCTTGATACTCGCTTGCTCACACTCAAAGGTTATATCACCTACTTCCCATAACAGAAACTTTGGAAGCCACACCTTCTCTACAATTTGGTCTTCTGATTCTAAGAGCACGATGACCTTGGGGGTCAGGGGTCAGTGATGTTCTCGGCCTCTGCACCCACATAACTACAACAGCTCTGAACTCATCGGTGTGACGTAGTTAGGCTTTTCCTTAAGATTAATTGTCCTTCACAGAAAGTATTTCTTGGACAAGGGGTAAATATTAAAAAGAAAAAAAAGCCCCTTATTATGAGAAGGCTGAATATCACAGGAGAGACTGAAGCTAAGGTATGGTGGCACACACCTAATATTTCAACACTGGGAGGCTGAAGAATCGCAGTAGGTATCAGGATATACACTGAGCTCAAGGCAAGCCCGAAGATATGTGGGAAGGCATGATGCTTACCTGTTCTTCCTCGAGACAGTGTTGCCAATATCTGGGGGAAACCCCTTTTTACCTCCCAAGTCATCTGTCCTCCAGAATCAATGGCTCCAGATTTGGAATCTCACTCATGGGAAGCTATTCCAAGTCATCTCATGGATCTATTGTCCAAATCCTCGTTAAAGCAGCACGTGAAATGTAGTTCCAGGAAATGATCGTGATGATTCATACATATGTGTACATCAGTGAGAACAGGACTGGCCAGTGCCCCACCAGGTCACTGCGCTCCCAATAAGCTAGCTGGAGACCACATTCGCTAGTTGGCAGACACAGAACATCATTGCCTCACACTGTCATTAAACCTCTTCACTTTATTTCACAGGCAGCAAAAAAAGGCTTCTCTCTCTACTCTGACCTCCCCTTGATTGCTTGGACTCAACTCACACACTTCAAGTCATTTATTTCACTCTGAGATTACACAATTCTAAGTGCTTAGGAAGTGCGTTTCTGGGTATTCCGCATGCTCCCTGTTGATTGTAGAATACAAATAGTAAATCCTCCAGTAGAGGGATCACTCAGGTAGGTGACGCAAGCAAATGAAAAGGAGTCAGGTCGGATCCAAACCTGTGAGTCAGGCAAGAACTTTGGTGAGCTGGAAATTCAGAAGATAGCTTTCCTTAGCTTGACCTAACCACTGCCATGCAAAAATGAAGACCAGAGTTAATAGGTCGTCTGGCTTAAAAAAAAAGTTGAAAGTCTGTATGTTTGCTGGATATACTCCATCTTTTTATTGTTGACCCCTAATTCACAAAATTTTAACATACACTATTGGCCAAAAAAAAATAATAACAATAAATAAAAGAATCCGTAGACTGGGTTCAGCTCATGACAGGCTTCAAGTTTGCAAACTTCTGTGGGGAATAAGGACTTGCTCAGCACTGGTTTTAATCAGACAAAAATGTGAAATGACTTGTGTTATCTTGGATTTAAAACCATAGCATTTATTTTCAATACTCCCCTGTTAATCACAGGCTTGATACTTTTGAAGCCAAAAGAATTTTCAGGGTTACGCTGAGGATTTAGTCTTCTTGTTTCACAAAGGAGGGACGTGTGATTCAGAAACAAGAAGTCACTTGAATTTTAGATAAATTTCTGGAAAAACAGTTCTAAAGGTTCAGATTTCTGGAAGTGGAAGGAGCTATTCTGATCGACCAAGTCTTAATTTCACAATATGCGCACTAGTGCTGTTTTAGAACAGTTCTTGGCTTGAGGGTGTGCGTTCGTTAGGTGACCAAACACTTAACAAGAAACCACTTAGAGAGGAAAGACTTATTTGGGCTTACAGTTTGAAGAATCCTGATCCGTCAAGACAAGGAAGGTGATCCAACCTGATCCTTGGTGGTGGCGGCAGCAGGCAGCTGGGATTCTTACATTCCAGTGGGAAAGGATGAAGGGAGGCGGTGCTGGTGGTTAGCAGGCTTTCTTGTTCTCCCTTTGTATACAGCCTAAGATGCTAACCCCAGCTTGTGGGATGCTGCTGCCCACATGAAGTGGGGCCTGGGAGCAATGTTTCCCTGCTTAGTTAATCCTCTCTGGAAAGGTTCTGGCAAACATATCCAAAGGTAAGTCTCTCTAGTGAACAGTCAAGTTGACAGAATTGACCACCATATGTAGCTCTTGGACACACTGTGGGCTGTTCAGCCATATCTCCGGTTTCTACCCACTGGATGCCTGTACTAAGTCCTACAGGCATGAGTGATCCTAAAGAACAAAATCACCACTGCCCTTGGAAACTAGTGACCATTGGTTTCATATAGTCCCTTCATGTGATAGATGAAAAAAACTAGACTCAGAAAATTTCCCCCCAAGATCATTGAAGAACAGAATTATTGTATGGATAAGGCCAAGACTTAAGTCTCTTAATTCTTAGCAGTGTTTTCTTTACCAAGCCTGGAGGTCTTTCTTATTATTATTAACTTAATTTATATTATGACTATGTGTGTGTATGGTACGTATGCCTGTGTGTGTGTGTGTGTGTGTGTGTGTGT
>NW_022196900.1:64800830-64816676 GCF_008632895.1 Mastomys coucha | reverse complement strand
GTGTGTGTGTGTGTGTGTGTGTGTGTGTGAGTACAGGCATGGGCTTGCCATGGTGTGCATATGGAGGTCAGAGAACAAATTGTAGGAGTCAATTCTCAACTTCTCCCATGAGAATTCTAGGAATCAAACCCAGACATCAAACTTGTATAGCAAATACTTTTACCAACTGAGTCATCTGCCCAATCCTCAAGCCTGGAGATCTTAGTCACGAGTCATTAAATATCAGAGAAGTCTGAAACTGCATGCTTTTGATGAGAGACTAGGGATTAGGCCATTGACAAGAGACCCAGAGCCTAAGATTGGCAGATTAGGTAATCAATGCTCAGCTCATCTATTTACTAACTTTGTACCACTGACCAAATGAACATTCTAAGTCTTCGTTTATCACTTCAAAAATAGGTTGTAAAAATATATATAGTGCTTACCATATAATAGTAAACTGCTATTCAGTTACTATTATTATAATTAGCTGGTCCTGGAATCAGTAAGCTATATCTCACATAAGCCCCTGGCCTGCTTGTTTTTAAAGTCTGTGAGCAGAGAATAATTTTTTTTTATAATTTTAAATGTTAAAAGTAACACTGCTGTTTGTGACACATGACACATGAAAATTGTATACAGTTCATAGATCAGTGTCTATAAATAAAGTTTTATTAAAACAGTCGTGTCAGCATATAGAATCTACAGCTGTTTCCTGCTATAGCAGAACTGAATGATTTGCAACAGATGTTAGATAGTGTGTGGAGGTTGATACACTATCAGATGCTTGTGGGGGAAGACCACTAATCCCATAGCTCGACCTTTGGTCTCTATGAAGAAAAAATAATTACAACTTTCACAGTGCCCTCTGGTGTGCAGGAGGTAATATAGCAAGTGAACTCTTCACTTGTTTCTGATGCTTCTTGAAATACCTGTAACCATTGTATTTAAGAAATTTCCCAGGGTCTGTGTTCACCAAGGCTTTTCAAAATAACAGGCTCCTGAATCATCCAAGGGACATTAAAAACATTTACTTTTTATAGACATCCTTTCTTAAATAAGTCTCATTGTAAAATCGGTTCTTAGAGGTGTTCTTTCAAAATCTGGAATATTTATCAAAAAGAAAGGAAACGGCTTGCTCGGTGTTAAGCCAACTGCATATTTTAGGAGTTCCATGATTTGGACAGGACAATAAAGAGGGATATCCTGGAAAGGGGAAGACAGATACGAACTAGCTGCCAAGATTAAAATTTAAGGGATGTTGTCTGGCATTCTTTTTAATACTTTGGGCATCTTGGTTATGGTTTAATTTTACTGTAGGCCAAAAGTTTAGTTGTCCTGATACATGTTTAGAACCTTAACTCTGCCAATAGCTCAATAGAATTGATTTTCAATACAGTGAAATCTATATACTGATCGTCTAATACATGCCAGGTACTGCTCTGTGCATCAAGGGAGACAAAGAGAAGCATTAGTCCTGCTGTCAAATATTTCTTAGCAGCTCTGGTTCATCAAAGAAGCTATTGAGTAAACTTCTCTCAGTACAGAAGTCAGGCATTAGATTAAACGTTCTATCCAGCTGAAGAACTGAAGAAAGTTTTACTGAGGACCTTTGCCCAATGCTCTCTTTTCATGGAATCCATGTTACCCATACACACTAGTAGATAACTCAGAACTGAGCAGGGCTCTGCTGTTGTGATCATTTTGTTTCTACATGCATCTGCTCGATCATTTCATTTCAAAGTGCACCTACTCTCTGCCCTGGCAAGTAGCTCTTCAGTAATTACAACGAGATAAATGCTATGCAGATGTTTTGAAGGAAACCCATCAAGCCTTTCTGAATGAGAAAGAACAGACTTTACAAAGAAGCAACAATAGGGCAAGTCAAAACTGATGAACTCATTGGTGACAAGATACTCTGAGGACAGCATAAGCCTGACTAAAACAAATTAGAAACTACAGATGAAGACTGAGCCCAATAGAACCATGCCTTCCCCCATGGAGCGCCAAACCAAAACTCAGTCCAAAAGAAATGGACACTTGTCACTAAAATATCAAGCCAGATCAATAATCTGAGGGGCAAGAATGAAATGGGAACATCTCTTACTGTTGTTAGTGGCACACATAGACTGAAGAGATTCATTCAGAAGGAGGCAGCAGCAATGAGGCTCACGGCTTCCCAGGGGAAATGGATGGTGAGTACTTAGAATGAACCACACCAACAGCCAGCTGCTATATTTTAGGAATTGTTTGGACTTACTATATTCAGAATCTTCTCAATTATCAGGCATTTATGGCAGAGGAACTTTGTGTGGCTTGTCAGTCCTGAGAGATTGGGAGCTTGTAAGCTTAGGTCTCATGTAGCTGGGAGCCCAGGGAGCAGAGGGACAGCAGTCAGTCATGTGAGAGAAAATACAGTCTGCATGACAGCAGAGGGGCAATCCCACCCTCCCTTCCTTGTCTTCTAGGTTGCCATTTGCACATATGGCATCGAGAGTCCCATTACCTCTCCTGAGTAATTTGGAACAGAAGTAGGACTCACCCCCGTGGTCTAATGCAGTTTTGGTTAAACCTAATTAAGTCCCAAACTGTCAGTCCCACTGCAGGAGGTACAGGACAGAGTTAGACCCAACTTCCTCAGGAAGGATGCCTCAACATTCAGACCCGTGAGGATACAAAATCATGCACTCCTCTGCACAGTGCAATAACTGTCTCTTCTTCACATCCTAATCATACACATCTTAGATGCCAAGGATCCTCTGTAAAGGCCTGCTCCAGTGTGGCTAGTGTAAAGTACACCTGCCCATTGCTTATGGACCCTCCTGCCCACTTTGCTTGATGCTCTGGTTTCACTAGATTTTCTGGCCCACTGTGCCAAAGCTTACACACACACACACACACACACACACACACACACACACACACACACCACTCCCTCTCCTGCCCGCCTCCAACCCACTCTTAGCTGCAGTATGCTTAGGGGAAATTCAATCCATATGTTTCCTCTTGTTTCCTCAGAACGCATCCAGCCATTGTTTAAAGAAGGAGACAAGAGCCAAGAAGAGCCATGCGAGGCCTCCTTTGGCCTTCCAGTCCTTCATTAGGGAGCAGGGAAAAGAGGACTCTGCCAAGAGCAAACCTGAAACATTCTTTTGAGTTCAGTTCAATGCCTGCACATCACGTTCACACACAAACTTGTCCCCAGGACTATGGATGGGAGATGTTCACTCTTCAAGGACTCTCATGGAAGAGGAGGTGAGAAGAGCGCCTGGCACCACAGCTTACCTTAGCGATGTCCACAGGGAAACGGTTCATAGGAGGCCGTTCTCCTCTGTGACCTATGTTATCTGTATCTACCTATGACCCCTCTGACAGTAGAAATGCTTCCAAATAGCAACCCACACTAACTGAGAATCAATGATTTCATCTCTGTCTCAGTCATAGGAGAACTATCTTAAGCTCAGAGAGTACAAGGAACCTGCCCAGGGTCAAAGAAATAACAAGAATTTCATTTGGAAACCAGGACTTCTGATTTCACATCCACAGTGTTCGCCCCTGTGCCTTGCATCCAGACATTACAGAGATGCTAAGCACCTGGTATAGACTTTCTGGCTTGTTTTAAGCCGATCCTTTGAAGAGTTGTCTTTATCTACTCCTAGAAACATCTTGGGAGTTGAAGACCGGAGATCCTATGACAAAAATACAACAAAGAGATCTTGAGTGAAATCATATCACACCAGGGCTTCAAAGGGCAGTGGTAAGAATCTTAGTAAAAGTTAAATTTATGTTAATATATTACTTCATTAAATAAATTTTTTTCTAGAAAGCAAGGTCCTCATGAGCCTTTCTGAAATATGTTTTTAGGGGGAACTTCTTTGGCATCTTATGCATCACACATCTTTGAACTGCTAGGAATTTTATGAAAACCAAAAAGGCCCATGTGTCAGTTGTTTCTCTGTTGCTGTGGGGAACACCATGATCAAGGGAGATTTAAGAAAGAGGGAGTTAAGTTTGACTTATAGCTCCAGATAAGAGTCATCATGGCAGAGCATGGTGGCTAGAATAGAGAGCTGAGAGCTCACATCTTCAAACTGCAAGCACGAAGCAAAGAGAAACAATTAAAATGACTTTCTTTACATTCTGAAAGCCTGCTTGTTCCTGGTGTCATACTTTTGTAACAAAGACACATCCTCTAAACCTCCCCAAACAGTGCCATCAACTGGAGACCAGTGCAAACACATGTATCTGTGGGGGCCATTTTCATTCAAATCACTACATCACCTACTTAATGCAGTTCTTCCCAGGGACCCTCTCAGCCTTAACCAACTATGACTTTAAGGGAAACATTTAGGCAACAAGAAGGCTACTGCTGAGAGAGAGTATGCAAGAATAGGGTGGTGGAGAGCAAGAGAGTGAGTGTGATGCTGGAGGCTTTGAAAAAGGCAGGAGATGGGAGTATAAAGACAGAAGCCAACATCATAGTTCAATAAGCCCTCCTGGTTATACAGGTATAGGATGAGTTAAAAGTCCAGCAGTGTGAACCCAAGTCCAAAATTCTATGCAGCTAGTTGAAGAAGTTGTTTAACTTGTGACCACTAACAGTTCTCATCTATAAATCCATCTACAAAATGAGGATGCACACATATACATCTATGGGTAACCCGAGATCACAATAGACTTGAAGGACCTCATACTCATGGGACAACTTTCAGAAAGTTCCATTTCCTACCTATGAGATGAAACCTCCAAAGGCAGGTTGTTGGTCTGATGCTAGCCCTGTCTGTTCTGTTACCAGAAGACATTTTTCTCTTGAGAACAGTGTGTGGAAATCCAAAAGACAAAAGCGTTCACTCCACAGGCTCAGCACCATTGAATCATTCAAAGGAAAAACAGCTTTTTGCCTCAGCCAAGAAACCTGATTCCATTCGGCTTACATACACTTTGCCTTGGGTACAAGTGAGGCAAGCACAGGTATCCAGGCATTGCGGAGATGGCGGACATTGGTCTCCTCTTAGCGTGCTAGTCTGTGTGTACAGCTGCAGTCAATTATGCAAACCCAGAATTGTTTTGTTCTTTTGTTCCTGGAGAAAGAAGAATGGACAGTAGGTTTTTCTCTTTCATCTGTCAGTATTTTTGTTTTATTTTTATTTCTCATCATAATATTTAGATAGTATTTGTAGAAGGGAAGGCGATCATAATAAAGTGGTCATCAAACAAAGAGTTCTAAGGCATGGTCACCAAAACTTCCACCTCAGAAATGCTCCATGCAGGCAGCAGGCAGCAGAGAGCATGGGAAAGTGTGCTTACACAGAGAGGGGAGTGAGCTGTGCCGGTCGGCACCTCTTCCCCAGCTCTCCATATGGAAGGTATGATATAATAAAGCATTCCAAGAAACAGTCAGATATCCTGGTGGCTTCCCAGAGCTGGAGCATGCTAAGAGCACAAGGCGAATGATAGCAAGAACATAGCCCTCACAGCCAAGAGCAAAAAGTAAGGGGCTGCTAAAAACTCAATTCACCGCTGAATAAGGTGGCATAAGCCTCTAATTCCAGTACCCAAGAGTCTGAGGCAGGAGGATCACAGCTTCAGGTGCCTAGTGAGACCCTGTCTTAAATAATTATAAAGAAACATCTCAGTTAAAGAAGGTAAGTATGACGACAATCTAATATTTTTAAAATGAAAAATTAATTTAAAAGCCCACGGCACACAAAATATCGACAGTAACAAGCATACAGCTGTGAGTTCATATGTGTAACTGGCCTTCTGGGTCCAGAAAATGCATTTTCTTGTAGCTCCGCATCACCTCTAGCTCTTCTATTCTCTCCACCCATTCTTAGGGAGTGATCCCTGAGACTTGTGAGGAAATCTGTGATAGAAATTTTCATTTGTGGCTGAGCATCCTCCAGTCCCTTATTTTCTGCTCCTTGACCACTTGCGGGTCTCTGTGTTAATTACCATTTAAAATATGCTTCTCTGATGAGGGTTGAGAATTGCCTTAATTTATAGTCACTAGGAATGATTTTAATACTGTGTCAATTTAGCAGAATAATAGGAATAGTTTCTCTACTAGGTTTGCTCCTTGTCTAACTATAGGTTTCTGACCCCAGTAAGGATGTCGGGCATGGGTTGTGGAATGGGCTTTAAAACCAATTGGAAAGTGTTTTGTTACTTGCATGACATTCATGCTCCTACTGTGCTGGTAGGCATGCCTTGCCAAGTTTGTTGTTACTGTAGTTCTCTGGGTTCACAACTATGAAAGACTGATTATTGCTTTCTCCTTTGATATCATGCACAACACCCTTTAGCACTGGGAAAGCTACCTAGCATGGATGAACATGGACCAAAAAAAAGCAACGTGATTTCTTTATATTATACTAGTATAACTAAAGTACCCAGTGTTGACTTAGTTAAGGTTTCATTGCTGTGAAGACACCATGACCAAGGCAACTTATTTTTTTTAATTTTCTTTATTAGCTTTACATTCCATTTACTGCTCCCTTTCTGGTCACCCTCTCCCAAAATCCTCCTCCCCCCCATTTCCCTTGCCCTCTCCTCAGAGGAGGTAAGGACCCCTCAAGGTATCTCCCCACCCTGGTGCATAAAGTCTCTTCCAGGCTAGGTGAATCTTCCTCTCCTACTGAGGCCAGACAAGTTATCCCAGCTAGAAGAATATATCCCATTTACAGGCAACAGCTTTTAGGATTGCTCCCACAACCCCCACTCCAGTTGTTTGGGACCCACATGAAGACCAATCTGCTACATATGTACATACGTACAGGAAGACCTAGGTCCAGCCCATGTATGTTCTTTGGTTGGTGGTTCAGTCTCTGAGAG
Organism: Mastomys coucha; assembly: GCF_008632895.1. Lineage (NCBI taxonomy): Eukaryota > Metazoa > Chordata > Mammalia > Rodentia > Muridae > Mastomys > Mastomys coucha. The sequence goes on along the minus strand of NW_022196900.1, from coordinate 64,809,863 downwards.
CCCCAAGGATCCAAGTCAGTTGATTCTGTTGGCCTTCCTGTGGAGTTCATATCCCATTCAGGACCTGCAATCCTTCTTCCTTATTCTTTCATAAGAGTCCCTAGGCTCCATTCACTGTTTGGCTGTGGGTGTCTGTATCTATCTGAGTCCCCTTCTGGGTGGAACCTCTCAGGGGATAAACATGGTAGACTCCTGTATGCAAGCATAACAGAGTATCATTAATAGTGTCAGGGATTAGTGCTTACCCATGGGATGGGTCTCAAGTTGGGCAGGTTATTGGTTGAAAATTCCCTTCGTCTCTACTCCATACTCCATGCCTGTATTTCTTGTAGATAGGATAAATTTCAGGTAGAAGGTTTTGTGGGTGGGTTGGTGTGTCCCTATCACTCCGTTGGAGTTCCTAGACCAAGGCAAGTTTTATAAAGGACAACATTTAATTGGGGCTGGCTTACAAGATCAGTGGTTCAGTTCATTATCATCATGGCAGGAAGCATGGTAGCATGCAGTTAGACATGATGCTGGAGAAGAAGATCTGTGTGTTGATCTGACTGTGGCCACAAGGAGATGGTCATCTGTAGGCAGATAGGAGGAAGCTCTCCTTCCACATTGGGTGAAACCTGAACTTAGAAGCCTAAAAGTCCACCCCCCACAGTGACACACCTCCTCCAATAAGGACACACCTATTCCAACAAGGGCATACCTTCTGACAGTGCCACTCCCTATGGGCCAAGTATATTCAAATCACCATAGGTGTCTTTGACAATTGGATTTTATCATCAGGTTCTGGAAGATAACCAAGGCATTGGCAATAACCTGTAACATTTGGGAGTATATGGGACCTCACTGGTCAACAGAACTCTGTAAGATGTGACCCATTATTGTCAATTGGTTTTTTACTTGTTAGCATGTAGTATCAAGTAGAAACAGCATTGCTCTATTATAGAGAAACTCCGTTTAATCTCTTTTTATGTATGCTAAAGCATACCTTCTAGGAAGCTCCTATAGCATTAGTTTCCTTTTTTGAAAAGTCTTCAGTATTATTTATCCTTCCTCACATGCCCTCTTCAATTCCACCCTCCCATCTCCCTCTCCAATCTAATACTTCCTGTTCCATTACCCACATTTGACCCTTTTATGCCAGTATATTCCCAAAACACATACAAGCTCAAGACAGACAAAATTCAAGCATGGAGATAGGAGGCATGAAGTGCCACTTTTAGCTGAGAGCTACTGGTAATTATTGGATGATGGGAAAGGGAGAGTCAGTCTTCTTTAAGGAGGTGACCCCTCCTGACACACTGACAGGAGGAGTGTGACAGGCTGACACACTCCTGTGAAAGGCCACACACCCAGGAGTGTATCAGAAGCACTAATTATAATTGTTTTTTTTTTAAGTAAAAATCAAAACTGGGTGAGTAGGGAAGGTGATTTTGATATGAGAGAAGGGGTGAAACATGGTCAAAATATACTATATGAAATTCTCATTGTGTTCTACAACAGTAACTTGTCTGGCAAAACATGACTATTAGTGCCATAGTGACAAGAATGCCTTGGAAGTAACCATCCACTCTCTGATTGGATTGAAAGCCCACTTGACAAGATAAAACTTCACATCTGGCACCATTATCTGTCCAAGAACTGATGGTTAGAGAGATAATAAACCTTAGGAGAGAACCTGATACTATTATTCTGCTAAATGGTATTAAGCCAGCTCCCAATGACCTATCGCCACACCCATGGATTGCCATTTCAAACAGAAGCTTCTGTTGCAGTAAGTGATGACCAACAAAGAGAACACTTGGCCGATGTGCAGAGCATAAGAGACTGCAGAATGTCCAGCCCTAAATGAAAGTATACAGCATGCACACCCCTCCTCCAAAGACTCCTCAATCATTGCAGAAGATGAGGTAGAGAGTGTAAGAGCTAGAGGCAGAGGGTAACCACAAGGAAATCACATATGAACTCACAGCAGTCATGATATCATGCAAAACCTGTGCAGCCCCAACCAAGCCAATGAAATCCCAGCATGGAGAGCAAATATTCACTCTAGCCAAGGAGTGATCAGCAGTTTTATCAGCTATGAAAATAAGGGTCAGGCATTTTTTTGAGAGTACATCTCCAAAAGACTTGATCACACTCCAGGGGAAAGCCAACACTGAAAAATATTTGGGCATCTCAAATTGGCCTTGATGGGGTCGGGGAGAGAGGCACAAAGTTAAGTGTAAATAGAGTGAATCTATAAAGAGCTGAGGGAGGAGTGTAAAGATGATGAAAACATGCTGCATGAAATTCTTAGTGAACTAATACAAAATAGCAAGACTGACATATCAATTGTCAGTTAAATATGCACTAAAGTTGCATAACACTTTAGAAAAGCCAATAACACTGTGAAAGGTAATGTAATAATGATGTTTTAGTTATAAAAGCAAGGTCAGCACTGAATCCAAAAAACAGTAGATGGAATCGATAGAAAAAAATAGATAGGAAGTAAAAATAATATGGAACAAGGATGGGAAAATAATTGTATGTAATTAAAATATGTTTTTTAAATAATATGACTGATTATCTTTTGAAATAGAATTCCTGAATTTGAAATTTGGGAATAAGAGTGAGAGTCACAAAATATTCATTTCCTTTAACTTGACTCCTTGAGAATGAGATTTCTGGTCTAATCAGTACAATAATCCACTTATGAGGTCATAGCCAAATGTGCCACTTAATATGCCAAGGCTTATACTTACAGGAATGTGTTATAAGCACAGCCAAAATGTGGGAAAGAGTCAATTGTAATGGAGAAAAATCTTAAATAAGTCTCAAAGGAACACTATCCAGTAATTTAAAACAACGATTATGATGCCCGAGCAATTAAAATGATTAATGGACTACTTAAGGTGAAAAATAGGACAGAGTCTGTGCATCACACCCAAGAGTAGATGGGCAGTACCCATTAGAGTCGGTGGCTGCACTGAATACATTAATAAATAAGAACTAGACAGTAATGTAGAAACTGCCTCCCCAAAACAACATTTTAATTAGCTTTGAATAAAGAACACAAAAGTTGTGTGTGTGTGGAACAGAGGATGGATCTAGGAGGAGATTGCAAAGGGTGCATGTGACCAAACTACAATGTATGAAATTCTCAAAGAATTAATAAAATACAAAAATGATTACCTTATGATTCTGAAAATTAATGAATCAAATGGGGAAACATCTATACAACAGTAACAATGAAACAGTTCTATACAAGCAGCATATGAAAGAGCCATTACTGCTTTTAGAAGTCAAAGTGAGACAAGCTGGAGCGGCACCTGGAACACTCACAGGACAAAGGTGCTCAGAGAGGTAAAGCCAGCTCCACAGAGCAGTGAGGGGTGCAAATAGAGAAGCCAGTCTTTCAGTCCACCACTAATTTGCCAGACATTTGCATTGGCTGAATACTACAGGATAAAACACAGGCTCTTGAATCCCTCTTGGGGCACAAAGATGGTGAGGAACGGATGAAGACTGGATCTGAACAGTGAGCAGACATTATTGGTATTTTGTTTTGTTTTGTTTTGTTTTTTTGAGACAGGGTTTTTCTGCGTAGCCCTGGGTATTTTATTTCTATCATTAAGAAGTGCATACTTTTAAATACAGCTTGATAAGAGCAATAGGTAGTGTGTCGGTTTCCTACAAATAAATTGAAATCAAATCAAAACTCATTTCCTTCAGTAGTCAAATGCAATTTAAACAGAATTCAAACATGTAACACTACTGACACAGTGTCCTAGGTGATGCCTGTGCCCAGTGCCATGCAAGGTAGCCAGGGGACACATCTTTGAAAACATTTACTCAAAGAACAAACAAAGGCTTGAGGAAGTTGAAAGCAGCTGGATTATATAAAAGTTTCTTTTATTCTGCTGAATTAATTGTTGTCTCCAAGGCTCCGCTTGCTAACCTAGACCTAGGCCTGGAACCTCTAGCCTCCATACAATCTTCTCTAGGCCTAGAATGTTTTTAGCCTTTGAGAATTACTGCTGAATAAGCTGACCCCTTCCTAGTTCTTTCTGAACTCTGTCTGGCTGATTCAACTCAGCTGTTCTGGCTCAAACTCCTCTCCAAGCTGAGTGATCCAATCTGGCTTCTCACTCTCGGCCTCTCCTGAATTACTTTGCTTGGCCTCAAACTAACTCTAGCAATATATCCTTATCTTCTGGCTTCTTCTCTTTCTCTGGCATTAAAGGTGTGTACTAAGGACATGTCTAAAGGACTTTTCTTCCAATGGCCTGGAGATGGTAGCAGATGGTGGTAGTGTAGAGGGACACATTCTTTTATTTTTGATGCTGGATTTGTCACACGTCTGACAAGTGCTCTCAGCAGCAAGATCAAGTGAGCACCCCAGGCAAGGAGTAAGTCTAGCTTATTCTCTCTTCAACCTATCTCTGTACAACTCTCACAGTAAAATCCCCTTTTTCTTCTCTCCCTGTCTCTCTGCTCTGCTCTCTGAAGCAGCTTCCCTTTCTTCTCTCTTCTTGTGAGAGTTAGGCATATCATCTTCTGTCAAATCTTTCTCTGATTATTCACTTTGTCTGTCACTCAATTAGCCATCACTTTCAAACATGGGCACATCCTTCTACAAACTAACTTGACCTTTGGTTTTTAGCATTAAAAGTGTGTTCTAAGGGCATGACTGTAGTCCAGACAGAGGGTGCTTAGAGTGAGCCACACCACACCTAGAAACAGGATTTTTTTTTTTTTTGGTAAATAACACAATCTCAGGGTTCACAATGTGATCAAATATTTTGCCACAGGGTTATGCAAAGAATGCAATACTGAGCACTTAGCCATCTCAAGTACTTCGCAAGTATTCGCTCAGTAAGTGTAAGTCCTATGAAGCAGATATTACCATTCTACTCATTGTACAGATATGCTAGCTGGGGTCAGGGAGAACAGGCAAATGACTTGAAGCTGCATAGTTAGTGAGTGAATAATTTGAGTTTTGGGAAAACAGCTCCACATGCAGAATATAGGCTCTTAGTTGCTCTGTCCTTATGAAGGCTGCATGGTAGACAAGAAGTCTTCAGGATCAGTGACAGGTTTCTGGCTCAACTGCCCAGAGTCCTCTCTCCCATATGGCCTGGAGACAGAAGAAGATGTTGGTAGTGTAGATGGACATGTCCCTTCATTTTTGATGCTGGGTTTGTCACAAGCCTGACAAGTGCCCTCAGCAGAAAGAGCAAGTTAGCACCGTAGGCAAGGTATAGGAGTGAGCTTTGGTGACAGCTCAGTCCTGGACACAGAGAACAGTGTCCATGTCTATGTAAAGGGTCCAAGTGGCAAGAAGGCTCATGGGAGCTCATGAAAGCAGGGCAGCAAGATCCCAAACATAGGTAAAAGGAAGCCCAGAGCCCTGATGAGGACCTACAGGTAGTATGAGAGAGCCCCAGCTAGAGCAGCTCTGGAAGGTCCCCCACACTTCTTTCCAGGGTAGGCTGAGCAGACCTGTCCTGATGATTTCCTGTCCTCCAGTACCCAAGTCACAGAGCACCTTCAGGTTCAGCTACAGTCCATGTGAAAATTCCCTCTTTCTCAAGAAAGGAAGATGGGTGAGTAGAGGGAAATTCAAATCCCCTCAAGGTGAAAACTGCGTCAGAGGTGTTCAGAAACATAAGATTAAAAAATAAATAAATACAAAATAAATACTCGGTAGGTCATGCTTGTCTGTAATTCATTTAGCATGGTTTTTCTTTCAAGTAACTGTACCGTTTGGATAGTATTCTGAGTGAGAATCTCATTTGCACGGAGTGGCAGTGTTCGCAGTGTTTGGGCTTCCTGCCCTCAGGACCACTTGAAACCCAGGACAGGATGTTCAGTGTGGTTCCCTGCGATGAGCATTGGCTAGGCCTGTAGTTTGAATGGCTCAGCCTTCCTGGCTATTTCACCTCTTTGACAGGTGGCGAAGGCACTGTTCTAGCTCAACCAAGTCACCCCACTCTCCACTTGCCACAGTTTACTTACATAATGAATTTGGCTGCAACAGCTTATAGAACAGCTCTTGCCAAAGTGAGGGGACCAGTTCTCACCTGGGGTAGCATACCTGAGGGTGTAGAGTAGACCACTTCTGGGTACATGGGCTAAGGGTAGGTATTTCAGGTTCTCATAAATGAGGCAATTAGTGCTGTGCACATGTTGGAATTTTGAGAATTAAAGAAAATTTAAAGCCAATGGATATATTAATGATTTGCTCATAGGAAAGCATACATACACATGACCATGCTCACATGCATGCACATGCATGTACACACACACATACAATCACGATGCCCTCACACACCCACATATACATAGATTTCCTTTACTAAGAAACACACTCCACCTCACACCAGTCAGAATGGCTAAGATCAAAACCTCAGGTGACAGCAGATGCTGGCGAGGTTGTGGAGAAAGAGGAACACTCCTTCATTGCTGGTGGGATTGCAATCAGGGATAACCACTCTGGAAATCAATTTGGCGGTTCTTCAGGAAACTGGACATAGTACTACCAGAGGACCTAGCTATACCACTCCTGGGCACATACCCAGAAGATGCTTCAACATGTTATAAGGGCACATGCTCCTTATGTTCATAGCAGTCTTATTTATAATAGCCATAAGCTGGGAACAACCCAGATGTCCCTCAACAGAGGAATGGATACAGAAAATGTGGTACATTTACACAATGGAATATTACACGGCTATTAAAAACAATGAATGTATGAAATTCTTAGGGAAATGGATGGACCTGGAGAATATCATCCTGAGTGAGGTAACCCAATCACAAAAGAGCACACATGGTATGCACTCACTGATAAGTGTATATTAGCCCAGAAGCTCGGAATACTGAAGATACAATCCACAAACAACAAGAAACTTGAGAAGGAAGACCAAAGTGTGTATATTTCGTTCCTTCTTAAAAGGGGGAGAAAAATATCCATGGAAGGAGTTGCAGAGACAAACTATGGAGCAGAACTGAAGGAAGGACAATCCAGAGACTGCTTCACCTAGGAATCCTTTCCATATTCAATCACCAAACCCAGATACTATTGTGGATGCCAGCAAGTGCAGGCTGACAGGAGCCTGATATGTCTGTCTCCTGAGAGGCTCTGACAATGCCTGACTAATACAGTAGTAGAGGCTCACAGTCATCCATTGGACTGAGTACAGACTCCCCAATGAAGGAGCTAGAGAAAGGACCCAAGGAGCTGAAGGGTTTTTAGCCCCTTAGGGCAAACAACAATATGAACTAACTAGTACCCTCCAAGCTCCCAGGGACTAAACTACCAACCAAAGAGTACATAAGGTAGGACTAATGGCTCAAGCAGCATATATAGCAGAGGATGGCCTAGTCAGTCATCAATGGGAGGAGAGGCCCTTGGTCCTGTGAAGGCTCTATGCCCCAGTGTAGGGGGATGCCAGGGCCAGGAAGTGGGAGAGGGTGGGTTGGTGAGCAGGGGGAGGGGAAAGGAACAGTTTTGGGTTTTTTTGTTTTTTGGTTTTTTTTCAGAGGGGAAACTGGGAAAGGAGATATCATTTGAAATGTAAATAAAGAAAATATCTAATAAAAATTAGATATTAAAAAAAAGAAACACACTAAATAAAAATATGTGCTGACATTGTGAGACATACTTGAATAATTTTTTTCTATTGTTTTTTTACCTTAAACTATTATTTTTATTTAAACTATTATAAATGCTAAGCAAATGCCTTCTGTAATATCGGGCTCTCACTTAACACTATATACATAATAGTAACAAGTGCCAGAAGGATACATCTCTCCCCCAGTAAGCCTTATTTCCAGTGAAGGAGCAAGCATTAAAGAAACCAACCAACTAACCAACTAACTAGCCAACCAACCAATACAAATTGTGATAGACACTATAAAGAGAAAAGAAGAAACCCTTGGGAAAAGGCTCTCGGGCTATCAGGAAAGCCCATCAATGTAACATACGGCATGATTGAGCTAACATCTAAACACTGAGCCTGAGCTGCCTGGCTGGAGAATGGCAGTGGGAATATTCCAAGTAAAGAAGACATCATGAAGCAGAAATGCACCTGGCAACGAAGAGGTCTGTGTGACTGAAGAGCAGGAAGCAAGGACACCTCACAGGTTGGAGAGCTAGAAGGAGGAGAGCCATACTGTACCCTTAGGGGACCTGAAGGTCTGAGCTTTACTTCAGCTGCACTGGGATTACAGAAGAGCTCCAAGGAGGGGGAGACACTGGCCTTTGGGAGCATAAACAACGAACCAGTTAGGAGACAATAGGCTGCGGCGACCTCTGCGGCACAGTGGTCTCCAAGACTGTGATAAGTTGGAGCAGCGGAATATTTTTAAGGATTAAAAAGCAAAGGGTTTGGTGACTCATTGATGTGGGGGAGTGAGAAGATCTGGGACGAATGTCCAGAGCTTGAGTGTGAGCAAAAGGCCCACACTCAAGCTTTTTGTTTTGTTTCTTTTATCACTTAGTTTTTGAGATTATAATATAATTAATTCATTTCTCTGTCCCCTTTTCTCTGTCCCCTCAACTCTACTATATACTCTTCTTGCTCCCTTTCAATTTCATGGCCTTTTTTTATTAGTTGTTATGTATGCATGTGTATGTATATGTATACATATACATATATACAATACACTCCTAAATACATAAATACAACCTGCTTATACTTTGCAATTTTATTTGTATGAGAATAGCTGTTTATTGCTATTTGGAAGCTGTCTTGAGGAACTCAACATCTGACATGTGAGAAAACTTTATATACAACGTAAGTGCTTAAGTGTCACACTCAAGAAAGGCACAAAGGACCCACTGGCGCAAAAAAAAAAAAAAAATTTAAAAATGGAAGTAATATTATGGGAGTAACAACTAATTTTCTGTGTGGATTTAAGATTCACTTTAAAGAAGGAGGTACATGCTTGGAACCTCTCAGTCCCCAGGGGTCAATATACTATAGTTATTTTTTTTATTAGATATTTTCTTTATTTACATGTAAATTTCTCCTTTCCCAGTTTCCCCTCCAA
>NW_022196900.1:64773154-64798833 GCF_008632895.1 Mastomys coucha | reverse complement strand
AGAATAGAGTTGGAATTTTGATGGGGATTGCATTGAATCTGTAGATTGCCTTCGGTAAGATGGCCATTGTCCTTCTTAAGTTCCTCTATGAGCATTGTGAGATATAATTTTAGATCCAATTCTTGCTTTTCCAGCGTTTTGGGATATCCAGGACTTGCTGCAGTGGGAGTACTAGGTCCTGATGAAGCCAAGTAGTCTTGGTTTCTGTTGGTAGGATTCTTGCGTTTGCCTTTCACCATCTCTTGATTTTTGGTGTTAGATGTTTTTAGTGTCTCTGACTAGAGCTTGTCCTGTCCCTGCATCCCTGCAAGTCCCCTGCGACTCATGGGGCCTGTGCCTCCTGGCTGCCTGCTCTGGTCTTAGAAACTCACCGGAGAGAAAATGGCGGCTCTCACCCGAGTCTCTGGGTTAAGGCGCTCCCTAGAGGTAGGCCCTCCACTTGCAGGGAAGGGGCAGAGAAGGATGCTGATCCACCTCTGTCACTCGGAAGCTGAGAGGATCCTGTCCCTGCTGCCCTGCAGCTCCCCTGGGACTCATGGGGCCTGTCTACTATAGTTATTTTACTAAATGGACTTACTATCAAACTACTGTCTTAATGCATATCCTGTACCAATAAATTAGTGTGGCTCTCAGACCTCATCAGAGGAGTTTCTTAATGCAGTGAATGGTGGTTAATGCAACAAAATTCCCAACTGGTCAAAGTATTTAGAATAAATGACTGTGGAATGCTCAGCTACAAATGCACATCTACACACATCACTGCCTTCCACAAACTCAGGAACTATGGCAGAAAGGGGAGTGGAAGGGTTGTGAGAGCCAGTCAGAAGGAAGAAGCAGGGTCAAACAGTGACTTTTGGATAGGACACAACAGCTGCACTCATGAACATACAGCAGACGTGGCTGCCTGCACAAAGTAAAGCCAATCAATATGAGCCCCATCCCTCACCCATAACCTATGGATGAGATGACGGCTTCTACAGGAAGATAAGTCAGTTTTTTTAAGGGTGCAGCTTCTGGTAGGTCAACCATGATTCAATGGAGGAGTCTAATACACAGCAGTATATGGACAGGGCAGATTGGAGTTGACAGGTTATTAAATGTAAGAAATAAAGAGGACTGGAAGTTGGATGGTGAGAGTGGGTCTGGAAGGAATCAAAGGGAGGGCATAGAGGTGAATATGACAGATAATATGCTGAGTGAAAAATGGCCAGCACTCAGGATAAATCTCAAAATTATGCTATATGTATATGTATTTGTATTTGTATATGTTGTATATGATGTATATGTGTATGTGTATGTATATGTTGTATATGTTGAATATATTGCATATGTTGTATATGATGTGTACATATATGTATATATACATGAATTATCAAATAGCTAACAAAAATATTTACTTTTAATAAAAAGAAAAATAAATGGAAGAAAGGTTTTCTAGGAAGAGGGCGAGCCTTTTAAGTGGGAAGATCTATGTGAAAGTAGCTACAACAATGCCACAAAACTCACTGATGATGCTTACACCATTGTCACCAACCCATCCATACCCAGGACCCTATGGACTCAATCGTTCCTCACCGGCTAAAGAAGAATGAATTGACATCAGCCTCCCAGCTTCTTCCTCATGTACCTGAGATGTGTTTGAAAAATTATGTGTTCCTTGAGTTTACAAAGAAGGAAAAAGTTTGCATAGCTAGGTGATTTGGGCCTTTTGCATTTTTTCATTGTACTCTGATGAGCTCGAATACCTTCCCATTCTACATTTGTCTCTGCACCTCCCCCTGCCGCTAGCACAAAGCCTAGCACAAGGAGGTGCTCAACAAAAGGTCACTAAATAATAAGACTCAGTAGAGCATCCATGGCAGGATAGACAGATAAATAAAGTGAAGCCTTTGCCCTCGAGTTAGTCACAGGCATAAATCTGAAGGAATAAAAACATACATATACATGCCTGTATGTTGTGTGATAAATGTGTCCAGATAAATATATATAGTCCCTCCCTCAAAATCTGAAGTTAACAGACTGCAACCAAACCCACATGTTTTCCGATCTATAAGCATTTGCAGGCTTGAAATTTCTAAAGCAGAAACCCGAGGGCACAAAAGCAGATTTAAGTACAGTCAGTGAAGTTCCTTGAAGTGACCCATAAATACTCACTGAGCCTTTCCCCGGCCCTACACATAGTCATAAATCCCCATTTCTTTTCAAGAACTTCTACATTTGATCAACAGTGCAGGGTGATGTTTAAACCAGGCCATTTGGAATATTTGATTTTCATGCATAGTTTTAAGATTTTAATTTCCACCCTGCAAACTGGCTCAGATTTTCCCTGTCCTGAAATAAATCAGGATTTCTAAGACATGAAAGTGGGCTCCGAACACAGAAGGGCTTTCTGAGCATTCAGCCTGCCTGCATCACTCAGGCAAGTCATATTTATAAACGACTCACCTCTCACCTCGTCCACCCTGGGGGGGAAAAAGCCTGGAAAACTGGCAGCTAGTGTGATGAGAGAAAGATGCCCAGCACTCAAAATCAATCTGTCAAAAAAAGGCTGTGACTACTCATCAAGAGAGAAGGGGATAAACCCAAAGATGCTGTGAAACATTTATTCAACCAATATGAAATTAATTGGTCCCCTACTCAGTCTCCTTTCCTTTAAGCCTTCCCAATGGCCATGTGCCCCAAGTGGGTAACGAGCTCTTGGCAGTAGAATGGATGGTTCATATATGATAGTGACAGTGTGTCACAACATGGACCATGGTTGAGCAGTCTTGGGATTTTCTTTAGCCAACTGCTTGGTTTAGAAAGACAAAGCAGAAGAGAGACCTGTAGCAGACATCAGGGAGGAGCTGCATTCTAGTCTCCACTGGATTACACTCGAGCTATATGACTTTAGCATAATTAGTAATCTCAACCAATCTGGAAATTATATTTTTTATCTGATAAAAGAAAAACATGTCTGCTTACTGGGATTCCACAAGAGTGTGGTAATGTGAGGGAATTCACTTTGGGAACTGGACTAACCAAATACAAACATGGGCAGGAAATTAGTATCATGAAGGACTCAATGTGGGCTCCGCAAATCCAGTCAATGATACGAGACATCCTCTCAGCTTCTCATCAGAGTCTTCACATGACTTACTGGATGGAATCCTAATAGATTCCATTCATTTTATAAAAGACTGATTCTAACGCTCTAGGAAAGATTCTAGTATGCCAGGAACTTGCCTCCCATCAATAAGTGTTATTCCATCAAAAATCCATTGTATTTATGTTCAGACTCTCTCTAGTTCTATTTCCGAATGTAATTATAAGTTTTAATTAAATAACACATAATCCAATAATATTGTTCTGTAATTGTATATTTTAATTCAGTACATAATACAATAAGCTAGATGCTTAAAATATACATAGAAATACCATTGATAGAACTATAGATATGTGATACTTTTGTTCAAATTGGTGTGGGTGAGGCCATTATAAAACAATGGAAGAAATGCTATGAAAATCTAGAAGACTTCTCTCTTTGGCTGTTTTCTCAAAAGCCTTTTATGTCTTACTTCATTTTAAAGAAATTCAAATATCAAACAACTTGTGAGCACAACTGTATAAGAGAGACATTTGGAATTTGGCTTTCATGTAGGAAAGCAAACCCACAATGTGAAACGATATGAGTTAACCTGGAGGACATTGTGCTAAGCAATAGAAGCCAGAATGAAGGAGGAGTTCTGTATGCTGCCAGTTGCACAAGGTAAAAAGTAGACTTTGACAACCTCAGGAGTGGCAGAGTAGATACAAGCATGGGACATGGAGAACAGTTAATAAAAAAAACCACAACACACAAGATGAAAGGATTTTAAAGATCTGTGCAGCACCACTGTCCTGGTTGGGTTTTACTAACTTGATACAAGACTAGACATACCTGGGAAGAGGGATATCGTGTTGATTAATGACTGACATGGGAAGGCCAGCTCACCGAGGGCAGTGCCACCCTGGGCAGGTGGATCTGCATTTAAGAGGGCAGGTTGAGGAAACCATTCGGAGCAAAGCAATAAGTAGCCCTTTTCCATGCCTTCCGCTCTTGTTCCTGCCTTTAAGTTCCTGGCTTGAGTTCCTGCCCTGACTTCCCTCAGTGATTGAGGGTGACCTGATAGCTGTGAGCAGAAGTAAACCCTTTCCTCCCCAAGTTGTTGTTGGTCATGATGTTTTATTACAGCAGTAGAAAAGTAACTAAGACAACTGTGCCTAACATTAACAATATTGCGTTGTACCTTTAAAATATTGTTGAGGGTATATCAGGTGCTAAGTAATCTTAGTATAGAAAGTAGAGCTTAATACAAACAGAAGAAGGAAAAAGATGCAGGGAGATAGAAAAAGAGCCAACTGGGAAATCAATGGATCTACAGACGATGCCAACACCTCAGCCCTACACAAAAAGATGGTTACACTAGTTCTGCAACACCATCTTTTCCTCCTAACAAAATTTAATCACTCACCAATGCCATCCCCAGATCACTTGTCCATGCTTGTTGGCTGACGTTTATATGCCTTCTCAATTATTGATATACAGGAATCCTAAAAGCAAATCATAGTCATTGCCTATCCATGGCTAACTATCTAGTTCGACACTGATAGTATGTGAAGTGTGGATAGGTCAGGAACTGACATGTAATGGAATCTACAACTATCCTCCAAGTGTAATAAAACCAAAGGTGGAGCTAAGGGATTTTCCTAAATAGCTCATGTTGGTACCACTTCTATAAATTCTCTCACTCCCTGTCCATAACAACCAAATCACCTTCAGCACTTAATACAGAGTAAGCTTTCCATTGGTCTGACAATCTCAAAGATGTGACATATGACCAGGACTTTGGAGGTGGGCTTAAATAATAAAAATCCAGAGGACAGGAAGAAATAGAGAAGAATAAGTCTGGAATTCCTTTATCCTCATAAACCTTCTCCTCCTCTTCCTCCTCTTCCTCCTTTTCCTCCTCCTCCTCCTCACTCCCCTCATTTTTTATTTTTATTTTTATTTTTTTTGGTTTTTTGAAACAGAGTTGTCCTGTGTAGCCACAGTTATCCTGGAACTAGCTCAGTAGACCTGGTTGGCCTTGAACTCAAAGATCCACCTGCCTCTACCCCCTGAGTGCTGGGACTAAAGGCTTGCACCACCATCACCCAGCTGTAAATATTTCTTGAGCATCTTCTTAGACATCTTAGATATTTGAACCCCTCTGCCTGTGGACAATAATAGTGGTAATAAATTATAATAACCCAAAATGCAGAGTCACTGTGCCAGGTGCTGTCTAAGTGTTTTATCCGTAGTAACTTATTTTCATAACATAACAACTAGATAGGTATTTTGTGATTATCTTCCTTTTACAGATGGAAAAGCTGACATAAACATGAGTTAGAAAACTCAAGATTTCACAACTAGTAGGCACTAACACTGAACTCCTACCAAGGCCAGTCTCAATTAGCAGTTTAAACTGAGCCAAGACAGTTCCCCCACTCTCATTGAAAAATTCAGTGCTTACATTACGTCAAAAATCTAGCGTCTCGGAGTTTTCGGTCTTTTAAGAAAGGCAGACTTGGGACTCATGGCTCCAGCTGCATATGTAGCAGAGGATGGCCTAGTCAGTCATCAATGAGAGGAGAGGCACTTGGTCCTGTGAAGGTTTATGCCCCAGTGTAGGGGAATGCCAAGGCCAGAAGTGGGAGAAGGTGGGTTGGTGAGCAGAGGGAGCGGGGAGGAAACAGGATTTGTTTTTTTGTTTTTGTTTTTATTTTTGTTTGTGATATTTTTTCGAAGGGGTAACCAGGAGAGGATATATCATTTGAAATGTAAATAAAGAAAATATATAATAAAGATAAGTAAATATAAATAAATAAATAAATAAATAGGCAGACTCATGCACCAATACTTCAGACTAGTAGCCAAGTATGATCTTAGAGATAAGTAAGATCTAAGCTTGGGTGGCATGTACCAATCAGTACAAGTGAGTCTCACAAGGGGATAATTCAAGGTGACTTATCCTGGAATAGTGAATACAAATTTTCCAGGCAAGGAAGAGGAAAGAAGAAATATGGACATATAAAGCCTCCTTAAAAAACACCAAGTTACTGTTTTCCTCTGGATGGCTGGGAATCTAGGGAGGTAGGAAACAGAAGATGATGGAGTTTAGGAGCTGTGAAGGATTCAGAGTCAGGCTTGAGCAGTGAAAAAAAATGCATGAATAGCTAATGCTATTCATGATCCCTGTCCTAGAGAAGGAGTGCATTTCAGGACTGCCGATCATGAGAGAAGATGAGAGGATCCTGCTTGGATCTCTGTAAAAATGTCTTTCAGGCAACGTGGTGGACTTCAGGCTGTAAAGGGAGTAGACATGCTGAGAAGGTACACTTAAGAAACTTTCACAATAAACCCAATCAGCAAAGATGAGGACCTAAACTCAAAAGGTGGAAGAAAAAGATTAAAAAGAAATTCCAGAACCCTGAGATTAACATGTTGTGGAGATTCACCTTTGCAAGGGGGAACACTGTAAGACTACGCATTAATCATTCAAAAGATAATGCAGAGAGATCACCCCTACAAGGCCAATTCATCTTGGCTCTGCTGAATAAATCATACTTGATTGAGAGGAAAGTTGCTATTTTTATCCCTTATATTTATATCCACAAACTAATCTTTCCATGGAGGATTTGAGGTGTCTGGAAAATCACCAAATGAAATGCAGCATCCGATGACAAGGGGCTTACTGAAGGAACTCTTGCGGCCATAAATCAGCCACTCCTGTCAAAGGAGACAAGTTCAAGTTGAAGATAGCAAGAAGCATCCTCTGTGGCAGCTCCGGACTCCAAGTTGCTCTCCCTCCCTTTATCCAGAGAAACAAAGGTTCAGGATGTGTCTGCCTCCTGGGCCACCAGCTTGAGCCTTTCTGTGGGAATAAAAAGACACTGAAACAAGCCTTGAGTTCCAAACAGAGCCTGCCCACCCTTTCCTGGGGACACCTAAAATTGCACATTCTTGCAAACACGTCAAGACTTGCAAAGAGATGGCATCTTACTCTTAAAATAGCCCCAGGAAGGTGAGGCCCTGTGGGTTTTCCTGGTGTGCTTGGACACAATGTTTCTGTCGCTCTTGCTGATGCGGTCTACAGTCTTAATCTCATTCCTTTCATCCTGGAGACAAATGAAGAGGCTGCAAAGAAGTGGTCTCCATTTTACAGACGAAAGAACTGAAATTCAGAATGTCACTTCCTGAAATGACATTGTGCTATTGCGGAAGAACTAAATATAAACACAAATTTCAGTAATCCTCATTTCGAGGAAAGTAGGTGTTACAAAAATAGGAAGACCTTACCTTTACAGTGCCAACTGTGTGTTGGACACTATGCTACATCTACATTTATTTCTGAAGCCCTGCTGTGGAGACATAACAATGACTTGGTGTTCAGAACATTAAATGTTATTATGAATTAATTTTAAAAAGCAGACTCATAAAAATATGAGCAACATCAAAAATGTTCCTTGTAAAAACAAAAGAATTTAAAAATATCTCCTGTCATGAGTAAAGAAGGGTCATGTTAGGTCGTGCTGATTTTTATAATGTAGATGTTTTAAGTTGCCAAAAGGGGGTTGCATTCATTAATATATAAATTAATTTCCATGTTGCTAACCCTCTAAGTATTTATATACACTTAGCTTTTAAAAAATGAAAATACAGGGGCTGGAGAGATGGCACAGCAGTTAAGAGCACTGACTGCTCCTCCAGAGGTCCTGAGTTCAATTCCCAGCAACCACACTTTGGCTCACAACCATCTGTAATGGGATCTGATGCCCTCTTCTGGTGTGTCTGAAGACAGCTACAGTGTACCCACACACATAAAAAAATTTTTTTAAAAAATTGAAAATAGTTTGAAACACAGAATATTGTATCTCTACAGACTTACAGATTTATTTTAGAAGATTAAAACCTATAATGTCTGACAATATTAATTCAAATGTGAAAGCAGGGGTGGGCTCATTAATTGCTGAGCTGTATGTGGCCTCAATACTCGTTTGCTTCCTGTGCTCCGGAACACTGGTTTCTCTCCAGTGGCTCACTATGGGAACTTACCCAGATACTCACATGGCAAAGTAGTATGGGCAATTATTGAGACAGTTGAAATGACAACCTCAAAATTCTCATTGTCATCTAAAAAAGATGTTTGCTTGTTTGTCTGTTTTTGTCTTTTTTTTTCCTTTGTTAAGACAGAGTCTCATTGTGTAGCTCAGGCTGGCCCAGAACTCAAGGCAAATCTCCTGCTTTAGCTTCCCAAGTCCTGAGATTCTAAGTGCGCACTGCCCTGTCAGATTAATCTTCAATTTGAAATAATTTTTTTCTCAGGCACTACAAAGTTTGACTTTTGTATATATTCAAAGATCTTTCGTCATTTTCTCTTTATCATTTTTTTTCTACCGAGAGCTCAGTAGTCATCACATACATGCACTTCTGTTCACACACATACACCTCTGTCCTCATGCATACACATATAAGATGTCTCTTTTCTCTCACTCCTTTTAAGGTTGTCTTCTTTTTTGGAAATTTAGCAACTGGGCTAGAACAGGACTCTGTACTGGTGTCTTTGCACTTGTTTGTTGACATCCTCTGGCTTAGGAGGGGGTTGGTAAATGTCTCCTACCACCACCACCACACTCTGAGTAGTTATACAAATATTGTTTTCCCAAGGTTTCTGAGGTAGGCACTTTCTTCTGTATGTGCTTCACTGAATGGCTTTTAGCTCTTAATCTTTTATGTGAAGTTTGTCAGTCAATATTTTATTTTAGGCACTACTGTTTCATCACTAGAACTTTAGTTTAGTTCTCTTTATGTCTTTTATTCCTTGGCTCATCCTGGGTTTGCTCCCTCCACCCCTTCGATGTAGTGGTTTCAGCAACCTTACCTGCCACATCCATCACTGCTGTGACTTCTGGGTTTATTTCCACTGACTTTTTATTTTATTTTATTTTCCAGTTATGTGTGGCATCTCTGTTTCATTGGTAACTTACATTGAATGCTAGACATTGGCAAATTTATAGTTTTGAATATCTGGATTTGTTGTCTTCCTTTAAAAAGCATGGAATTTTGTCAGGAAATCCATCTGGGAATCATTCAAGGCTTATAATAGCAAGGAGCTTCTTTAGCCTCTGCATAATGCCGTGGGTCTTTGGCGAGGTCCTGCAGTCTGGATGCTCAGAGTTGCTAGCCCTTATTGGTTCTAGAAATGCTTTGGCCTCTACATCCTTGGATAGCTCTTCTCCGGACTCTTTTTGTTTGCTTGCTTCTGAGAGTCCTATGCTAGACATGCCGAAGCTCTCAGTGGGACACTGCATATTTCTTGATCTTTCTGGCTCACTCCTCTCTACTCTGGTATTCCACACTTCAGTTCACACCACTCAGATCTCCCAAATTTCCCTATGCTTCCACAAATGATGAAGGTGCCAAGCTGCTTTTAGATTCGCTCTCTGTGTTACCATGTCCAGAAAGTATCTCCATACTGTAAGCTGACTTTATGGGAGCGATCCCCTCTAGTGTTAGCTCCTCTTACAGAACAGTCTGTGCAAGGGATAGAAACAAAGCTGTCATATGAATTATTCAGTTTTCCATGTCAATGAAGTAAGCAGTCCTATCATCTGTTACCAAAGACAGACACTTTTAATATAGTAACAAAAGGCCATAAGCAAATGCGCACATTTGTTTACGCACTACTTTGACAAACTCCTATGGAATACATAATGTTCCTGGCATCATGTTTTCCTCAAGGAAAAACAAAGTGGTGGCTGGGAAGTGTCCGAGGTCTGGACCTCATCAACTCTCCTGCGCTCACTCAGTTTGAGAAAATTCTTTTTTCATCTCAGTTCCCTTATGGTTAGACCAGAATAATAAAATGCCTCCCATATAAGATTATTGTTAGGATTAAGTATATTGTCTATAAAACAACCAGCCAATCCATGGCTTATGGACTGAGCCTGATTGATTGCAATTATTATTTTTATCAAAGGCGCCTCTGGAAAGAATTGAAGTGACAATAAATCACTGGATCTGGGTGAACGGCCTCCATTGGTGGCTAGTAATAACCGTGTGCCTCGCAGGAAAGGGATAAACTGGGTGACATCCAAGAGAAAGAATGAACAATGAAAACTGAGAGTTTAAAGAAATAAACTTTTCTCTCCTGGTTAGTAAGGGAGCGTCTCGTATGTAACCTGAGATTTCAGAATAAGTAATACAGGCGTGCTCCAGCACTGAAAGGCAGACTAGTCGCTACTGATAGAGCAGTCAGATTCCTTAGGGACAGGAGATGGAGCTCCAGAAATGATGACGAGGATCGCTCTCTGACAGAAGCACTGGGGATGGGTGAGAAGAGATGTCCCTCTCAGCTAAGTAAGTCGGACAGAGGCTTCCAGCTGAAGCTGAGACTTCATTATACATAGAACAAAGATTCTTCCAATCCGCGCCAGCTGCAAAAAAAAAGAAAAAAAAAGAAAAGAAAAAGAAAGAAAGAAAGAAAGATCACATCAATTAAATGTAGCAGCAAATTACTTTGGTGGTTTGAGTGTATGCTTAACTTCTCAGAACAGACTGAGGGTGAATACTCACTCATAAATAATCCATGATGCTAATCACGGGGCTTGAGATGAGGCAGATGCTGCTGTGTTGTTAGGCTTTGCACCAAGCCAGCCCTAAGGCCACCAGAGTGCAGATCTGGTGCTTTCCACACCGATCTTTCCATACCACTTTCCCAAATAACCCTGAATGGGTAGTATGTTTAGGTCAATTAACATTATGCCAATATTCTTATTTTTAGACTTATTCCTAACATAAAATCCAAGTACCTTGAGCTCAGTTAGTGCTAACTTTTTTTTTGAACCACATCAGCAAATAAAATACTATGCATAACATAGTTTTAATAAATACATACCCAATCTAGCAATTAGGCCCATAGTAGATATTTAATAAGTATTTAAGCCTACAATTTTGATTGAAAGCACATATAGCAAAAAGATAAGCCTTTATGAAACAAATAACAAGAAAAAAATATTCTGATAAACTGTACTGGTTAGGTTTTGTCAACTAGAATCACCTGGGAAGACTAACGCTCAGTTGTGGAATTTACTTCATCACTGGGCTATGGGCATGGCTGTGGAGCACTCTCTCAGCTGTTAATTGAGGTAGGCATGTCTAGCCCACTGTCTGTGTTGCCATCCATAATCGGGAGGGCCAGGACCGTATAAGAAAGATAGCTGAGCAAGCTAGTGGAGCAAACCAATGAGCAGTATTCCTTCATGATTTCTGCTTCTAGCTCCTGCCCTGACTTCTGTCAGTGATGTAATAAAACCTGTAAGCCAAACAAATCTTTTTGTCCACAAGTTAATTTGGGGCCGTGCTTTATTACAGCCACAGGGAAGCAAAATCAACTTTTTCACTTGAAGCTGATGGCTGACCACTCAGAATGGCAATGCTTAGTGGGGTTGGTCCTACCCTTAGGTGTACACGTTCCACCTCCATTTGGTTTTCTGAGACAGTCACATTCCGTAGCCTAGACTGATCTATATAGCTCCTGACAGTCTTCCTGCCTCAGCCTCCTCCTGAGTGCTGGCATTACAGGCATGAGCCATCGTGCCAGGCTTGTACAAGGCTTTTGAATGACTATCCTCCTCTCCAGCCTCCTGCTGTCTAGCCAGAGAGAATGTAAATAGTCATGGTTACTTTGAGGAAAATTCTCACAGGCACCAGCAGTGGGAAATAAACCAGGGTTATTTGTGGTATGATAACTTAATGCAATTTGGGAAATTTTATATAATATTCCCATTTTGGTTGGTTTCTACTTTATTACATTACAAGTCTTTAAAATGAGTGACTATGCAAACAAACAGACTCAGTCACAGAAAAGTTCTTCTTAAGTATCAAGGTCTAAGGGAAACTATTTGTATGAATGTTTTTCAGAAAATTAGTTTTCTTTTTCTTTCATTCTTTCTTTTTTTTTTTTTTTTTTTTTTTTTTTTTTTTTTTTTTTTTTTTTTTTGATTTTTCGATACAGGGTTTCTCTGTGTAGCTCTGGTTACCCTGGAACTCACACTGTAGGCCAGGCTGGCCTCGAACTCAGAAATCCGCCTGTCTCTGCCTCCCAAGTGCTGGGATTAAAGGCGTGTGCCACCACTGCCCGGCGAAAGTCAGTTTTCTTAATGGCATCCCTAGGAGTATTTCTTAAAATGTGTTGAGAGTGACCAAATTTCACCATGCACTGATGGACAATGATATATGACATTCTAGAAATTATAATTCAATTGGTATAAAAGCTACAAAACTTAGGGGCAAAAAGTTCTCCACTTGTGGGTGTTGTCCTCAGACCATGTTCATCATAGCGTCCCTCACAGCAAGGCAGCTCTGCAAGAGTAAAGTTTCAGCTCCTCTGTAAGGAGACCTCTGATTCCCATAGCCTGCTGTATATGTTCAGAGCTCATGAGCTACGTTTGTGCTTTGAGTTGCATGGCATTATGTATTGAGTTGGTCAGGACAAAAAGGGGATAAAGAAAGAAAAGACACAGACACAAGTATGGAAAAGATGGGATCAGGTGGCCCACGCCCTCCAATGGAGATACAACAACAGCCCAGAAGTTCCATGCATTTATTACATACCACCGAACAAGGAGTCAGGTCTATTTACACATCAGAATACTAAGGAGGCAGGTTAGCTAACTTCAGCAGGATGTCTCTGGAAGAAGGCAATCTCAGGTGGCAGTCATCCAGGAGAAGAAAGACATGGTTGATAGTTTAAGCATACACCAGTTTTAGCTACAGATCATTCATTCCTAACACCTCTACTTGAACTAGAGGAAGACATTGCCGTACCTCTAAGCATGACCCAGGAAAGGCTTGCTATTCCCATTGGTCTAAGGCACTGGAGGTTTTAATATGGATGTGACCATGTCAACAATACACATTCAGTCAAAACTGTATTTGCTCCCCACAAGTTTATATGAAAGGATCTTGAAGTGACTTGGGGACACATAGAGACACCCTCCAACATACCTATATTACCTTATTAACCCAGGGACAGCATCTTTCTCTTTTCATTACCCCATAATATATGCTTCATGCTACCTTATGCATCCCATCCTCTCTGAAATTAACTCCGTCCATACATAAAGCCATGGCCTCTCCATGTTAGCTGCATCCTAATGATGTGAGCAATATTTACAGCCCTTTCAATGAGCACTTATCTCTTTGCTGAAATCTAAATTTTAAAAATTGTCATTTTCAAAACTATAAAAAAATAATGCTTCAAGTTAAATCTCCACTTTGTACATGCATACTCAATATATCATGGATTGAACTTCAACAACCGCATATATCTGTGTTGGCAACATTCTCACCAACATAAACTGAGTTTTCCCATTGTCTACAAAGTTCTCTCCTCCCATTATCAGGCCCAAAGTAAGGAATGGCTATTCCAAAGTTTGAGTTTCAACCATAAATTAGTTTTGCCTACTTTAGAACCTCATATAAATTGAACAATATAGAGAGTATTATTTTTATCCAGTTTTCATTGAGCTAGGCAGTGTGTGTAAGACTCATTCATTTTAAGCAGTATTGAAATCTTTGAATAGACTACAATGGGTTTCTTCACTCATTTAGTGGTGGTCAAAACCATTGTTTGTAGACACTCTTGTGAAAGAACTTCTATGGGCAATGCTTTCATTTCTCTTAGAAACATACTTAAGAATGAATGTACCCGGGGAGGGGAATAAAAAAAAAAATGAATGAATGAATGTACCCAGTTACAGGCTAAGCACATTTGAATTTCATCAATGACCTAACTTTTTCACAATGGTTTGTTTACAGGATGCTAGATTTCTCCTTCCAGAACTAAGTTATGAGCTCCCTTATCTACTGAAATGTTGGCAATAAACAATGTCTAACTAAGTTCCTTAGTGTTCAAGTTCTGAGATGTGTCTCAGGTGCACAGAGTCATTTGGCATGAGGCAATCCCCAGGAATGGATGAAAAAATGTCTGGCAGGTGAGGCCATAAGTACAAAGTTCAGGGGACAGAGCTCTAATCTTTGAATCAGTATGCCTTCTTTTCATCAGCTGCCAACATACATTCACAGGAGATTTTTTTTTAATTAGATATTTTCTTTATTTACACGTCATATGATTTCTCCTTTCCCAGTTTCCCCTCCAACAAAAACAAAAACAACAACAAGAACAAACCCCTGTCCCCTCCCCCTCCCTCCTCCCCCTGCTCGCCATCCCACCCTCTCCTGCTTACTGGCTCTGGCATTCTCCTACACTGGGGCACAGAATCTTTACAGGGCCAAGGGCCTCTCCCCCCATTGATGATCGACTTGACCATCCTCTACTATACACATGCCGCCAGAACCATCAGTTCCACCATGTGTACTCCTTGGTTGATGGTGGTCCCTCCCTGGGAGCTCTGAGGGTACTAGTTAGTTCATATTGTTACTCATCACAGAAGACTTTTTAAAAAGCTCTCTTCTCTACCAAGCCTGAGAGCTGGGCACACTATCTGATGAAGGTCACAGTTTTTCATTTTTCACCATCAATAAGAACTTTTCAATTTGTAGAGTAGTATGCAAAGCACCAAGCAATTTCCTAGTGTCCTTTTCACTCTGTAGGAAGTTCAAAAGTGACAGTAGAGGTAAAAATGACATTAGTTTGTAACATGAAGTGACATTGCCATAAACAAAGCTGGAGTTTATGTTCAAGACCTTATTCATCTGAAGAATACCTTCCTGGTGTGCTTCAGATCCTCCAGGACAATATGGTTTGTTGAAAAGAGCAAGTGAATGGAAAACGCGGGGTCCATGATGCCGTGGATGTCCCTTTTGCCAAAGCAGTGCTGGAGCACATGGGCTCTGCATTAGCAAACAATGCTGGAAGCTGGGAATTCTCAAACATAAGACCATTACTTCTTTCATCATGTGCGACTCGTTTCCTAACTTGGCACCAAATCATTCATCAGTAGGTCTAGGGTTGACGCCTGATCCTTTAATAATAATAGAGTAAGTCATCTTAAGGGACTCACATTACTTCATTGAAGTGCACGTTCCCATCTGCAAAACTGGTCTGCAGAACTTCTGATTTCATTAAGAGACAGAGAGAATGAGAGAGAGAGAGAGAGAGAGAGAGAGAGAGAGAGAGATTACCCTGCTCTTTTTCATTGTCAAAGTATTATTTCATGAAAAGCAAAACAAAAGACATTCTTTCAAAATAAGTGCACTAAGTTAACTTGATGAATAAAATTCATCATGCCCAAACCTAAGCCAGAGCCTGGCCTTGGGGAACTACAGTCCTGGGTGATCCCGAAGGTTTTTAATTTATGAAGTTATGAGCTTCTTTGAAGGCAACACAAGCCGTTTTGTGAGAAGGATCTCTTGGTGGTAGCAGTTTACAAGGTTTCTGGTTTTCTGGGAGAATTTCATTAAGTTCATAGCTTGCCATTGGGAGCAGAGCATCACAGAAGAGGCCTGACCTAAGGAACGCTGCAGATGAAAGACCCTGTTTGATTGCCAGCAGGTTCTGTTAGAGTGCAGTCCACACCCAGCAATGGCTGAGGTTGTAAAATCCCCCACAAACATCACCCTAAGCCCCAGCACTGCAAGTCCAGCAAGACCAAGTCAGTGTGCAGCAGGCCACACAGAAAAGCCCCTTGCAAGTGCAAAGGCCAGTGCTAGCAGCTTTCAAGCCCCATCTGACAGCAAAACAATTTAACTTTATGATTTACATTGATTTGTTTTTAGTCTGCTGCTTTTAAAAGTTATAACCTATTGCGGGAATATCACACCATATTCACAATATGTAGGCAATATTCTTTAAAAGTTTTAAAATCTTATTTTTAATTAAATTATAATTATAACATTTCCTCCTCCCTCTTCTCCCTCCAACTCTTCTCATGTCCCTCCCGTTCCCTCTCAAATTCATGGCCTCTTTTCCTTCAATTATTATTGTTTTATTTATCTACCTATATGTGAATAAATGTATAAATTAAACTTGCTGAGTTCATTCAGTATTGCTCATGTGGTTTTAAAGCCAACAACTTGCCACTAGATGACAAATTGGAGGCTAATTCCTAGGAAAGACTAATTCCCCATCCCTCGGCAGTCATTAGTTGCTTAGAACTCTGGAACTAGAGGTAAAGCCCCGTGAGATCTCCCCCATCCATGTTGGGATGCCAACTAGTGCTGGAATTGTCCAGGTCTTAGGCAGCCATAAGGTTGAGATTTCATGGGCATAGCTTTCCTGTCATATCTACAAGACATGATCTGCAGCAGACTGCCTGGGTCTCTGGCTCTTAAAGTCTTCCCACCCCTTCTTTTAAAATATCCCCTGATAATTCCTAACTGTGTCATAAATAAGCATTATTTATGCTTATTATGCTTATTCTCATATCCACAGATAAGGGTAGCTTTTACTTCTCATCAATGAAGCTTCTTTATATAGCACAGGCCATTACAGAAAGACACAGATGGTCAAAATGCAAAGAATAGACCGTCAAGTGTCTGCCCCCAACTGCTACACCTACAATAAAAAAAAAATAATCTTATATTCTCATAGTAGTTCACTAAAATATATTCATCCTCCCCATTACAAAAAAGACTCACTGTAGCATAGACCAGGGACAATTTTCAGAAAACAGTATAACCCAGGCCCAGTTAAATCTGACTGTCTACCTAGGTCGTGGGACACTAAAGTCTTCATAGTGTCCCATGACATCAAAGACATCAAACTTGCACCCACATTCAATCCCAGCACATAGTATATGAATTGCAGTAAGTAAGTTTGAAATAAGGAATAACAATCAATTGGCAAACAGCCAAAACATTGGACTTACTCTTCTGTCTAGGTGACTGTATTAGCATTCCTTCTAGGCTCTGCCCCACAGTTACCTGCCAATAGTCAGGTATGCCTTACTCACTATACAAGGGGCTGCTTGTCCCCTCCTCACTCTCTTACCGTCTTACTCTCTTACATCATACTCTCTTACTCTCCTACTCTCTTACTCTCTTACTCTCTTACCCTTTCTGTGTGTGTGTGTGTGTGTGTGTGTGTGTGTGTATTTCTCTGTCTCTACTCTCCCTTCAACTCCCCTCCCTATGCACTAAAACTGTATTCCATACTATATCTGTTATACAGCTGGTACCTCATGGGGAAGGGATACCTCAGTATGGGCCTGCAGAGACACCCCCTTTCACCTCACTATACCATGCCTCCACAAACATATCCTGGTTCTTTCTTTCTTTTTTTATAAAACACAACAGTAAGTAGTCAACATGAGCTTTTTGAATCATTGCAGAATTGCAAACAATTCTATAAATATTGCTGAACATTGTTGTCTCATATTTTACTTATATAATTACCCCAGGAAGTGCAAAGTATTTAATAATATGAAAGATTTGTGCCAATATGTGCAAACCTTATCTATGTATGGTTTGAAAACACAGCACAAGGAAAAACAAATATACCTTCATGAAGTTCTTACAGCACCATACTTTTCCCTCCTTTATTTCCAACTTGCTTCCTACATCAGTAAGCTTGGAAATGCGAACACTAGCCTATAGGGACAAGACTGAGATTTCCTGTTAATCATGTCAGATATCCATGGTAGTCGGATAAACACGGAAATAATAGGAAGGTTCGAGAGGTTTCCCATCATTATCCTGTTCCTGGTAAACCAAATATGTCTTCTATCTACCACAAATGTTTTCACAGATTGGCTTCCAAGAAAATTAAGGAATTTCATCTTTGGCTAGTAATAGGCTTAACCTGAAATCTAAAATTAATAGTCCTCAGTGTTGAACCTACTCACCAAGGGAGTCTTATAAACATATAATGCAATATCCTGACTTCACTCAAGATCCACTAAAACTGAATATCTTGGTTTCACTTTCAAATTGCTTTTCCAAAAGGAGTAGGTTAGGAGCAGACATGTAGTGTTGCTGTGTAGGGAGCAAATAAAAGAAAGAAGAGGTGAGGGTGAGAGTAAAGAAAGGGTTTGTTTTGAAGATGAGCTATTTAACACTGTGTTTATATGTTGATGGGAAAGATCCAGAAAGAAGGAGACATATCAGCGAAACAAGAGGGGACACAGGTACTAAGAATGAGTCTTCGTGCAGGGTTAAGGGTTAGGATCTGGTGTTAGGAGGGGCTGCATGGACAACATCCAGGTGTCATCTATACTTAAGGAAGAAAAGCAGAACATGCTGGGCTAGGAGATGCAGTGGAAAGAGAATGTTTTGTAGCTCTGCTCCCAGTGAAATGAGAACCAAGGTCCTGAAGAAAACTGTGGGAGGAGACAGACATCTGGTATTTGCATTTAAAAATAAGGGAGAGAAAAGAATGAGTTATAGTGTTAGGAATTAAATAAAACTGTCTATAGATAAATTCTGTAAATCAGGAAAAGCACTATCAATAACTTTGTAGTCATAAATTTTAGAATGTAAATGAATTCTGGCATTATGAAAATTATTACTTAAAACTGACCTGAAAAAAATTAAACCTCATTTAATGTGATCAAATACAGAGTACTGAAACATATTGTGATGAAAACAAATACAGTTAAAAACTGGCTGTATCTCATTTACTGGAGACTTCTATCCATGTTTCAAAAACTAGATAAATCCTTCAGAGAATATGGAAGTTGGAAGTAGCCCCAACTCACTTCTGGAGATAAAAAGCTTGCTCCAAAGTCTGAAGGGGAACTCGAAAGACAAGCAAATTTTAGTCATTCTCCAAAAAAATCATAAATACAGGAAATGTTAGCAAATAAAATTTAAGACATTAAAATAGCATAATAAGTAAGAGGCATGTACATATGTAATATGTTTATGTATGTTTGAATATATGTATAGGTTGACTTCAATTCCAAACTTTGAAAGATAAGACATTAGTAGGACTGTGATGAAAATAAAAAGTAAAACAAATATTATTTTCCATCAGGAATTTATAATCAATAAGTACTAAACAAAAATAAAGTCTTTATCTTACTCTCCTTAATTTTTCACCAAAGGAATCAGACAATGCAAAAAGACAGGAAGTATAATGACAGTTGACAAGGGATTTACAAAGGACACACATTTTTCTACATGGAAAATATAAAAGAATGTTCAGATACACTCTTACAGCTATTAAGAGAGTCAAGCACACATCCTGAGTACTGAATCACAATATGGATAATATTATTTCTGACTTCTAGCCAAAACAGTTAGAAAATATACTTTATAAACCCTACTACAATAGTAATGGGCAACATAATTACCTAGAAATAAACTAGCAAGCTATAGCTGATACCTTTTGAAAAGAGTTACTAAGATTTATTGGAGTTTCCTCAGTATACCGAGGTAAATTAGAAAATTTCACAGCTGCTGTTAAGAAAAGTCTAAATCCAAACTGTAACCTTCAATTAATCTATACTCATTCATAAACTCCATTATTACTATCAAAATTTAAGCAATAAATTCCAAAGAACTGGACAAGCTGATTATAAAATCCTCATAAAA
The DNA here is from genome assembly GCF_008632895.1 of Mastomys coucha. Classification (NCBI taxonomy): domain Eukaryota; kingdom Metazoa; phylum Chordata; class Mammalia; order Rodentia; family Muridae; genus Mastomys; species Mastomys coucha. The sequence goes on along the minus strand of NW_022196900.1, from coordinate 64,779,275 downwards.
GAATAAAGAGCCTAGAATAATGAAAACAAAATACAAAAGAAGAAATTAGTAAAGCAGAATTTACTGCACTGTCAAAATTGAACATTATCTAAATGAATTATGTAGGGTAAAGTTTTCTTAATTATGATGTTATAATAATAAGATTAAAACATTCTGGGCTGAAGATGATCACATGATCACTGAAGATCAGTGATAGAGATCTCCTGAAACTGAAAGACCTGGGTTAAATACACAGCACCATAAAAAGAATAACTAATTCTATACAGTACAATTAATAATCATAGTTAATTATATTAAGGGCATTTCACGGTCTAAGTAAAAAATGTCTGACAAAATATGTCAGTACACAGACTTCAAGCTACAGACTAGAAATATATATATATTCATAATCAGTACAAGTATTACTACCCCAAAATTATAAATGTCTTTTATGAATCTATCAGAGAAAGATAATTCAACAGAAAAACAGGAAATGATATGTAGTTTTGGTTCATGGGTATGACTGACATAAGAGGGGACAAATATTATTTTCTAGATTTCAAACTGATGAAAACAAATTTTAAATCACAAACATCTAAGTTTTTAAAATGAGGTAATAATTTGTATTTAAGTTAAGCCAACATTAATAACTCTAGGAAGACCTTTTGGGAGAGGATATACTGAAAAGAAAGAGAAAATAAGTAGGATCATTAATTTGTCCCAATGTCTTGGAGATTGATTAGATAATCCAAGGTCAACTTGAAAATTCTTTTATTCTTACAGCCCATGTTTAGGTTTCTGTCATATGAAAATACAGCTATCAACAGCAATGAACTATATGCCATATGTCTAAAGAGACTGTCAAAAATCAGAAACCCAAATCTTTCTTGGCAGTGGTGAAAGAAAGGATAGACTCACACACATTCATCCATAAAGCACAGGACTGAGAACATCCATGAGGGGTTGAATGATATCTCCTTAAAATTCACATGTTGGCATCTTAGCCCAAGGTGATTTAGAATTGGTACCTACCTTGGAGAGAACATCTTCTCCGGCCCACCTCACCCCACCCTGGGTACTGCAGGTCAAATCCAAAGCCTTCTGCATGAGCATTCCACTACTAGATACCTGGGGAGGACATTTCCAAAGAGGCAGCTAAGTCACAAGAAGACCAACAGAGTAGCCCATGCCAATGAGACGGGTTTTCTTATAGAAAGAGGGAACATACAAAGAGATACCAAGACTGTGTCCACGGAGAACAAGGGAGGAAGGTGACCATCCACAAGCAGTTCATTCTTTTTGTCTCAAATATATACTGTGAATAATTCTTCTATCATATTATATTGGTTATTTTTTCAGCTAGAACATTGACTAGGCAGTTTTCTTTAACATATGTTGATTGTTTGTCTTTCAAAATAGTCTAGGCCTCTTGAGAGTCATGTTGCCAAATCAATTGCACAGAGAAAGACTTGAGTCAGTGATTAGAAAGAGATGCTATGTGTTGGTTGGTTGGTTGGTTGGTTGGTTGGTTGGTTGGTTGGTTGGTTGGATTGTTGGTTAGTCTCACTCTATACCCCAAACTGGCCTGGGACTCTGTATGTAGTCCAGGGTAACCTAGAATGTTCATATATGCCCATCCCTGGGCATCATAGATGTTCTTCTTAAAAAAACACAAATGAGACAAGAAAGTGGCGGGCCTCAGCTGGCACTAGCATGTTCTCCACAGACATCTCTGTCTTATGTAAAGAGATGGCACCATCTTCCCCATTCAGATTTTACAAGTCTATAGAAAAGACAGTCTCTCCATATGGATAGAAAAAGATCACTGATCCTGAAGCTTATCACTCTGGTACACAGTTAAGACTCAGACCGACGCCAATCCCTGACACTATTAATGTTAAGCTCGAAGACAGGAGCCCAGCATGGCTGACCTTTGAGAGACTCCACACAGCAACCAACTCAGACAGATACAGAGACCCATAGCTAAACAGTAGGTGGAACTTGGGGACTCTTATGAAAGAGTTGGGGGAAGGATTGAGAAACTCCATAGGAAGATTAACAGAGTCAACTAATCTGGATCCTTGGGGGCTCTCAGAGGCTGAACCACCAAGCAAAGATCACACAATGTGCTGGACCTGCACATCCTCCCCTCAACCCTACCCCAGTACATAAGTAGCAGATACGCAGTGGGTTCCAAATTACTGGGATGGGGGCTATCTCTAAAACTATCACCTGTCTCTGGAACCCATTCCCCTAACTTGCTGTCTTCTCTGGCCTCAGTGGGAGAAGTGCCTACCCCTGCAGGGACTTGGTATGCCAGGGTGGAGGGATATGGGGTGGGTTAGGGCTGCACTCTCAGAGTAAAAGGGGGAGGGTGGAGGAGGGATTGTGGGAGGGGGTGACCAGGATAGGGGACAGCTATTGAGATCCAAAGTGAATTTAAAATAAAAAGATTCAGACCAGACTCAGTGCCTAATTAGAAGAAGAAAACATTAGTAAAGGATTTATCAGTTAGGAAACTCTATAGAAAACAAACAAACAAACAAACAACAGGAAACACAAGTAAAATCAGAAGTCTTAAGAAACCAGAAGTGGTCATTATAAACCATGAAACAATGAGTTCCTCCTGTCTCTGGTCCGGGAGTCTTATAACCTCTGTCAGGTTCCACAAAACTGTGGCAGAGCCATATATCTATTATCTTGCAAGTGGGACAAAACTTTAGATCCATCACTTTTCTTAACAAGTGTTGGCTAATGAAGGAATGTCAAGCCCAGATTGTGCAGGTGTGTGTTGATGACTTACCAGGCACTGTGCTGAGTCATCATTTAGTATGTCCTCTCAATTAATCCTACTGGTGGCTCTATGAAATACCAAGACATTCTGTTAGCTAGCTGAAGTGGACACTGATGGCTTTGGCTTTGGGACTGCCAGTCCAGGGAAGAGTCTTTGTTGATTGGTTTGATTTTGAAGGAAGTTCTCACTCTGAAGCTTCCAGAACACACTACATATCCCAGGCTGGCCCCAAGTTCTTAGCTCCTAAGTGGTAAATCAACTCTTAATGACTTGGTATTCCTGTAGCCACTTGTCATTACAGACTGCTATTATAGCCCCTACATGGAACACTGAAGTGAGGAATCTCACAGGATCCCACCCATAGACAATGAACCAAAAGCAATTACAGACTACTAAGAGTAGAAATGGTTTTCCCCAGGGATGAGCTCCCAAACTGGTTATTCAATATCAAATGGTCAACTCTGAAATTTTATATTCATATATATGAGTATATATACATACGTACCTACATACGTGTGTGTGTGCGTGTGTGTGTGTGTGTGTGTGTGTGTGAGAGAGAGAGAGAGAGAAAGAGAGAGAGAGAGAGAGAGAGAGAAGCAATAAATGAACTCAGCCATTCAGTCATCTAACTGTCAAGGAAAGAGAGGCTGGGGAAATGGCTAACTGTCAAGAACATAGCAGGCATGAGGACTTGAGGTCATTCTCCAGCACCCACATAAAAGCTGGATACAGCAGCACACACCCCTATCCTCTCCTCTCACAGTGGAGGCAGAGAAAGAAGGATCCTAGGGGTTTGCTGGCCAGCCACAGTAGTTGAGTCAGTGAGTTTATGTTTCAGTGTGACGTCCTCTGTCTCAAAAAGTAATGTTGGGTGCCACTGAGAAAGATAAGCAGACAGAAGCTTCTGGCCTCCACATGGACTGCACATGCATGCACCACACGTATATACATGCAAGCACATAAACACACACAAGGAAACAAGTCAATGCAAGAAAATAAAGTCAAGGACATGGAAGTCAAAGGGAGATATAAATCTTTCACAGTCTGGAGAGGGTCAAAGGTGAAGAAGCAGATAGATGAACGCAAGATCTTGGGTGAATATTCAAATACACAAAAAATGTGGGTTAAAGTATACAGATCAGAAAAGGGATGCATCGAAAAAATATCAGCATCCTCAAGTCAGTTAAGATGTTAATGGTGGAGCCAGGCGGTGGTGGCGCACACCTTTAATCCCAGCACTTGGGAGGCAGAGGCAGGCGGATTTCTGAGTTCAAGGCCAGCATGGTCTACAGAGTGAGTTCCAGGACAGCCAGGGTTAAACAGAGAAACCCTGTCTTGAAAAACAAAAACAAAAACAAAAAAAAGTTAATGGTGGGAGCAGGATGAGGAGAACTGAAGGAATTATTTACATTTTTATTTTAATTCTTCTATATCAAGAATATGTTAAAATGAATCATTTAAAGCTAAGTAGCCATGCTGATAAGACAGTGTTTATGAGAGAAAGTGCAACACTAAGAGCCTGTGCTCTGAATTTAAACCCCAGCTCTATAACTAATTCATTGCATAATTTAGGGCAAGCTGCTGTGATCATGCTGTGCCTCTGTTTCCTCCTTTTAAAAAGGAGTGTTGCCATAATGCCTACTCCATGAGACAGTTTCCAAGATTAAATAAGGACCCCTTGAGAAAGGTGAGAGCAGAGCTTAACAATGAGGTGCACACTCCATCACTTCCCTCTTTTATTTATGCACTGTGGTCCAGGACAGGCAGCCCTGGGATTACCCTTGCCAAAGGATAGCCTGATGGAAGATGTCAATCACCTGCTGAGACTGGAAAATAAAAGAATATAGGGGCAAAAGTAGAGCCTCATTCATGTGCTTAGAGCTCACCAGTTCAAGGGCTGAGGAGAGCAAAACCAAGGTAGTGGGTGGAGCCACTCAGATGGAATGGTGATGGGCTGTTTCAGACAGGTTTCCTGTCCATGATGTACACCCATGTTTCTGAGGAGGTTATGGCAATGTTTCCGAATCAATCTATCTTCCTTCCTTTCTTCCCTCCCTCCCTTCCTCCCCACCTTGACCTCCCTCCCCCTCCCTCCCTCCTTCCCTCTCTTCTTCCTTCCTTCCTTTCTTTCTTTCTTTCTTCCTTTCTTTTCAAGAAAAGCAAGTATCTTGATTCTTTTTAAGAAAATTCATGCTGGGTGGTGGTGGCACATGCCTTTAATCCCTGCAATTGGGAGGCAAAGATGGGCTCTCTGAGTTGAAGGTCAGTCTGATCTACAAAGTTCCAGGACAGCCAGAGTTACACAGAGAAACTCTATCTAGAAACAAACAATCAAACAGAAAAGAGAGAGAGAAAGAAAGAAAGAAAGAAAGAAAGAAAGAAAGAAAGAAAGAAAGGAAGAAAGAGAGAAAGAAAGGAAGGAAATTTATGATTTCTAAATGTCAGTGATTCAAGGATGTAAAACAGCCTGAGCCAGCATCACAAAGCCAGACTCAGCACATGACTGAACAAGATATAGTCAGTGGTTCCCACTTGAAGTGGTTACCTTCTTAGAAGGTACAATTTGTAAAGTACCAAGCATGTGGGGTCAAGATACCTGCCACAAATCCACTCTGATATTAATTAACACAACCCCATACACGCACACACACTCACACATTCTTATACATAATCACAATACATGTATTTACATAACATACATCTGAAAAACTCAGAAATAAAGTTAAATGTAAGTCTTAAACTGAAAGTCTCAGAACCATTTATTAAGCCCAAGTCTATTAGGAATAAATACAGATTAAATTCATGTTGTGGCTTCCCCCTTATTCATGTGCCTCCAGGCCATTTCCTGTCAACTGTTCTGGGAAAATGATTAGAAAGACTCGGACAGGTATCATGCATGTTTAGCCCTCCTCAGTCTTGAGCTCATCGCAATAGTCTTTCTCCCCTTACCACTTAATGTTGGTATCTGGTAGACTCCTAATAAATAATATACAGGATTCACCTACTCCTAAAAAGAGATTTGAGGATCACAATACAGTCTGAACTTCAGATGAAGAGGGGAAAAAATGAGAAGTAAAGCCAGATACCACATGGGGTGGAAACCAGCTCCCAGACTCTGCCAGTTGGTTTTGATTGCTTACCAAGGGGTTAGGGGAGGGACAATCAAAAAAGAGGTGGAATTTATTTTAGCAAACAGCTCTTTTCAAAGAAAAAGAACTCAGTTACAACCTGAACACAGCTGCAAACAACCACCTAGTTAAAGAAATCAACATGTTCAAACAACAGAATGTCAGGGTTGGTTGAAGAGGCGTTTGGTGTTTGCATATGTGTGTGTGTGTGTGTGTGTGT
>NW_022196900.1:64741355-64773090 GCF_008632895.1 Mastomys coucha | reverse complement strand
CATTTAATACCTCTGGAAACAGGCTGGGCAGTGGTGGCACATGCCTTTAATCCCAGCACTTGGGAGGCAAAGATGGGAGGCATTCTGAGTTTGAGGCTAGGCTGGTCTACAGAGTAAGTTTCAGGACAGCCAGGGCTACACAGAGAAACCCTGTCTCAAAAAAAAAAAAAAAAAAAAAAAACCTCTGGAAACTAAAGTAAAAATACACACTGTGCACTTAAAGTACTGAGGGATTTAAGGTTGTATTTTACCAAACAACTCTCAATCAGCAAGTGATGGACACAAGAGCCAAAGATGATCAGTTCCTCTTTGCCCCTGGGCCCCCTATTCCTATCTTCCCTGTTTTCTCCCCAGCACACTGTTTCTTAAAATATATGTACATTAAGAAAAGGTTAAAGTGCTCAGAACTCTGTATAGTAAGTTCCAGCACCAATAAATGAACTTGGGACATTTGGACATATGGAAACATCAGAAGGGATAAATATTGGTCAAAGAATAATAAAGGCATTAAAGTCAAATGCATACTGATGCATACTTCAATGCATGGAGACTCTAATACTGCTGAGAGGTCTTAGAAACTGTAAAGATACTGATGTCAGCTAACAGCAAGCCTCTAGGGGAGCTCTATTTCAGTGTTTCTATCCACCATTGTTTTTAAGCTCTCAGTGAGTTCCCACAGAAAGATGGCACCACCAGATTCTAACAGAATGGAAGGCAGGTGCCCTAAGTCAGTATCTGTCAAACAGTTTTCAAGCAGATATGTTGGGGATCCAGTCCAGATCTCTGATTCCAAAGCTTTGAGCTGTTCAGTCAGACCCAAGGACAGCTCAGCTAGGAACCTGTAGAGGAATTTTAATCCAGCAACATGATGGCTCTGGCAAGGAGTCACATCCAAAGACCTTTTAGGCATAGATGATCCAACCAGAATGTTGGAATACAGACACACCTTTAGTACACACCTTTAATCCCTAACATTGAAGATAAGGGTAGTAATCAGCTATCTTTGAAAGTGACATCTAATTGAGGGACAGACAAAGTACTGAATCAGAGAAAGACTTGACAAAATGAGTCAGAGATAGGATACACCCAATTCCACAAGAGAACAGCACAAGGAAGAGAGGCTACTTAAAAGCAGAGAGGGGGGGAGAGAGAGAGAGGAAAAGAGAGAGGAAGAGAGAGAAGAAGAGAGAGAGAGGAAGAGAGAGAGAGGAAGAGAGAGAGAGAGAGAGAGAGAGAGAGAGAAAGAAGAAGAGGAGGAGAAAGAAAAAGAAGAAGGAGGTAGAGTGTGTGTGTGTGTGTGTGTGTGTGTGTGTGTGTATGTGTATGTGTGTCAGTTTTACCAGGACAGTTTTACAGATACAGGGTGAACAAAGACACAGGTGAAGACAGAACAAGCCAGAGAATGAAAAGAAGCCAGAAGATAAGAACATATTGCCAAAGTTAGTATGAGGCCAAGCAGAGCAATTCAGTCAGAAGCTGAGAGAAGCTGTATTGAATCAGTCAGCTTGGAAGATTAGATTATATGGAGGCTAGAAGCTTCTAGGACTAGGCCTAGGGATAGTTAGAACAGAGAAGGAAATGTCCTGGGATCAATCTAAGCCATGTATTCATACAGCTTGTATACAGCTCTCATCTCATCCCAACATCTGAGGAAATAAAAGCAACATTTACAGAAACCAAGCACGCAGTATGATGCACAACAGAGTATATAAGCCTAGAACAGTAACTCACATTTTTTAATCCCAGTACCTGAGAGGCCAAGGTAGGTACATCTCTTAATTTGAGCCCTGCCTGTTCTAAACATTAAACTGCCAGCTAACTAGATCTACATAGTGAAAATTCTTCTCATAAAAGAAACAGACAAACAAGGGTATATAAAACACTGAAAGAAAATTCTTGTCCTGTGTTTTTTATGTGCTCAGAATACATCAAGCCACTGTGAGCAGCATTGGGAATGAAAACATAAGACCCTGCCTTGGTATCCACAGTGATATCAGGGGTAGAAGGGATAGGCGAAATAAAAAAAGATGTAGCCCAGGAGTTCATGAGAGACCATTGCATTCAAGAGGTCCTAGAGAGGTTCCTGGAATTGATCCCATGTGAGGTGAACCTAGGAGAGACAGGGTTTTCCATGGGAGATAAAGAGGAAAATACTGTTATAGATATAAATAGAAGGATTGGAAAGCAGCAGAGGGTTCAGAAGCAATGGTATTTGCTGGAACACAACAAGGTCCTGAGTTGTGAAGTAAGAGGTAGAGAAAAATTGATCTAGAAACCTGGAGGACCTTGAACTTGAGGCTAAGCTATTTGAACTTTATGTTCTGGGTTATGAGGGGGGATGGAGTAAGTTAAATAGATATGGGACAAAATAATTCTAATAAGAGGGAAGTTGACAGATGGTGAACCTGAGTTGGAAGGGGATAGTCCATTAGAGTCAGGCCTGCAAAGGAATTCCAGCTCTGCCACCAGCTGGATAGACTTATCTTTAGGTAAGTCTGCACCTTCCTGAGTCCCAACATCTTTAATTGTAAATGCAAATAAAAACAGTAGTCTGTTTTACAAGGATTTGTGTTAAAGTAGAATGTACCTTTGAATGGGTCTTCAAGTGGCAGATCCTGATTTACATAATAATTGGTCTCTCTGTGGTTTGACATAAGAGAATGACACAAGGTCATTTCTCTTTCAATGTTGGTACACGGCTGTGTTACACAAAGAATGTATGATATAGAGGGGAGAGCACCAGTTTTAGTGGTAGGCTTGGCCCCTGGATCTGATTCTCTTAGCTAATAGAAGAGCTCACTGATTGACATCAAGCCAGATGTGACCCCTCTGAAATCCAGGGTCCTCTCAGCACATCACAGTCAACACCAGCAAATAACAGTGTTGTGCTCTTCCTTAGGTGTTGAGCTGTGGTATGTTTCCAGAATTGCCTGTAACTACATCACTTTTTTCAATAGAGGAATGAGAATGGGAATGTTTGCTGGACACACGAACCCGTTCTAAAAGTTAAACAGCAGCAGAGATAATGTGGAATGATGATTTACAAACATAAAGAAGCATTGTGATGAGCCCAGACAAGTTCAAGCAATTCTACTGAAATGTTGAATTCCTGAGGCTAAAAAGAGTTAATATTTGAAGTGACCACATGAGCTCTCAGAAGGAATAACAATGATGCTTTCATCTCCTGGCCCCACAACAGTGAAAAGCAGTTTACCTTTATGGGCCAGTTCATTGCTACCCTGTGAAAACTAAAATAAGGCAAATTAAATCTACACAACTCTGCTTCCTGCCCCTTCAAATTTACATTTCTCTTTTTCCTCATGTACTTAATAGCCTCTCCCTCACCTTTCTTTCCTCATAGCATAGTTTCGCATCTGTGCATATCATAAAATGTGTAATGTGCCCTGGAAAAAGCTCACTCCATCCTGCGCACAAACTGGCGTTTGCACAGGAGCACATACGTGGCACACCCGCACACTCCTGCCTTCCTACCTACATGCTTATGAAAGAATTGCTTAGGGGTGTGGCTGATGATGTCATTGAGCAGCCCTGATGACCTAACCAGTCACTGCATGGCTTCTTTCCACATGTTATGACACAGACACCCAGGCATAGCTACAAGTCAGCCCTCTGAATAGAGACCCAGAACCCAGACTCCCTCGAATTAAAGCCAGCCCCAGAGCACTTATTCCCAGGTCTATGAGGTCTCTTGACTGGGGGTGCCTGGTGTGCTTCTTTTCCTATCTCCAGGAGTTGGATATTCTGTAGATGCTTATTGACCTGTAACTATGTGTTTCTATTTTTAAATCCTGTTTCTTTGGGACAATAAGAAAAACCAAGGTGTTAGAAAGAAGAGGGACCTTGAGGTGAGGCTACCAGAATGGAAATGTTTCTTGTGATTCTATGGGCTGTGGCCCTTTGTGAGTGTCATTTCTTGTATGGGTCATGCCATGGTTTGAAGAGTCAACAGAGCTCCTTGCATTGCATGTTTTAGTGAGGGGTAGGTATGAGCATGAGTTGCTTTCTCTCTTAAGGTGCTGAGTGAGTGTCAGGAGACACAGTGCCTACATTACACCTTTGCTACCTCACATCAGATTTCACCTTTTGGAGACCTGGTGTCCTCATATCTTCAATGTTCAAGAAATATTTACACAAAGCAGCTATTATGCCTTAGTCAAGTAGAAGGCCTGACACTATCTTCTAAAATATATTCTCATGGATTGTAAAAGTCATATAATTGCATCATTGTACTGAGGAATCTTCCCTTTTAATCTGTATTGTTGATGGAGACAGTAGCTTTGTATTTTTTAGGTTCTGAATATTGTCCATGGCCATACCACCCTGAACCCACCTGATCTTGTCTGAATATTATATAATTTCCACTCCCATGCTTTAGCAGAAACATACATGGAGAGCTACTCCAATCCTGGGTAAAGTTCCAGGATTAACATATTCTTGGTTTCACAAGGCAATCTGGTTACTATTTTCTGCCCACTTATCCCAAACCTCTCTCAATGTGAAGGTTGAAGTAAGGATAGAACTTCCCTTGTAAGATTAGATGCTACTACTCTGGGAAGGTTTCTAAAACTCATACACTGTCAAGAATGATAGCAACTGTTTTCTTGATGGCTGGTTTTGAAGTCAGAGGAGGAAATTGAAATCAAAACTCTAATGAGGGGACTGGAAAGATGGCTCAGTAGTTAAGAGCACTTGCTGTTCTTATTGAGGACCGAAGTTCAGTTCCCAAAACCCACAACAGGTAGCATGCAACAGTCTGTAACTCCAATCTAGGTAGACCTACTTCTTTCCTTCTTTCTTTCTGTCTGTCTGTCTGTCTGTCTGCCTGTCTGTCTTCCTTCCTTTCTCTCTTCCTTTCTTCCTTTCTTTTGATCCTGCCTCAAGTTTATGTGTCAAAACAGCATCGGACACTAGACATCTGCAAATAGTGTGTAGGGAGGTGTGTCACAGCAGTCCCTCTGTCTTCACACTGGCAGGAGCCTTTTCTCTGGGGCCTTCACAGGGGTCTGTGCACCTTTGGGAGCCATAGGTAGAACTGAAGCCTGGGCCTTAGCTGAAGTTGTGGCCTCTGCCTTGGTTTGAACCTTAGGCTTTGATTGGCAGAGCTCTTGACCCTTGGCCATGTAGCTTCGAATCTGCTTCCCAAGCATGGGGGGAGCAATGAAAGCCAGATAGTTGAGTTTGCAGCTGGGGCCCTTTGGCATCTTGGCCTTGATGGTCTAATGCTTCACAAGGGCCTTGATGGCCTCTGCGCATGCACTCACTGCCTCTGCTTTGTTGGCCTGCATCTTCTTCAGGCCTTTCTTGTTGTGCTTCTTGGCAAAGCTCATGTTCCTCAGAAACTTGGGGTCAACCCCCTTAAGGAATTCATATCTTTGTGACTGGGGTTTCTTGATGTCATTTCTGTGCCATTTGTGGGACTGGTTGTATGTGGCGTGGTTACTGGATTTGGCCATGTCTTCACAGTCACCCATGGCTCCCACAGCTCCTAAGACCAGTAGAGAAACCTAGGTGGACCTTTCTGAATAGCACATGCACATATACACACACATGTACATATGTTTTAAAGTCTAATAGCATGAGGCTGAGTGGAGAGAAAAGAGCACCCAGATGGCCAAGGTCAAGTGACTTAGCTTTGCAGACATACTGAACATTATAGCCAATGTTTTGAAGCTACTGTTAACAGGTAAATCACACACACACACACACACACACACACACACACACACACAGTGGCTATTATTGAGGAGGTACCATCTCCTCTGTACAATGTCTGTGTGGATCTCAAGCTATTGTGAATTGTCTGAATTGACTGAATTGTCACACCTTCCCACTCCACGTGACAATCGGCTTTACACTCCTTCTGAACTCCATTGCATGCTAAGAATGCTCCTGGTGAGAATATTTGCCCCAGAAAGACTAGATATCCTTTTTGTGCACAGAGTGAAAACTCTGGTGATCCTCACTGCCTCAGGGGGTAAGTACAAGAACACTAACACAGATGGGAGGGGACAGAGGTATCAGAGGTGTGGACCACACAGAGGTGCCCTTCCAATGTGTTCTGTTAAGCTCTCTAGACTTCTCTTCTCCATCTAGGTTCCTTGCCTCCTCCTCTTTTCTTCTGGAATTTGCCTCCATGAAGCACTTACTTTCTGCTTGCTGTGGTGCTAATGCTTCACGTGTAGATTGTTTCATCTTGGGCTCTTTTTTTTTTCTCATTTCTTTCTTTGGCAGAGTCAGAACTTGAGATTCTGCTGCTGTCCCAGGATGTCTCCAAACCAGAGGTAGGAGGCAGGTACAGAAAGGCCAGCCCATTCATCCTTCTTTTCCTCTTTTAATATAACTCCTGGTCCACAGCTATTCCATGGAGCCCAATAAAAGACAAAGTAGACTTAACTAAGCTTCCAGGTATTCATCATCCTGGATGAAGGGAGAAGACTGCTAGTGATTCCCAGGATGATCTCCTTAGATGCTTATATGACATGGGACAACAATTAATGATGGGGAACAGCATGATCATTAAAAACTTTCATTGAACTGTAGGCTATTTAACAAATAGTAGAGTAGTAGAGTAGAATTTTCCACACAAATGAAAATGCTCTCTAACTATCCTGTACAAAATTGCAACTGTAAGAACTGTGTGCAATAGAGCAGGTAGAACATGGCTAATACAATTGAGTGTTTCATTTTATTTAGTTTGAACTAAACAAGCTTTAAATTGCCACTAGTGGATTAAACATAGAAGCTTTAAACAGTTCCTGGATAAGTGACCTTACACAAGTTACTTCATCTCTCCGACCCTACAATCCCCCACCTGTAAAGTAGGTATCTGTAAAGCCGCCTCACAGCTTTATTGGATTGACAAAGTCAGAAAGAGTGGCACTGAGTTGATAAATGCCAAGTATTGGCTTTGATTTTTCAAAAGCAACTTTGATAAGGGTTATTAAATGCTTCAACCTTCTTTCTAGCCCACTACCCACCAGAGGTAGTAGGAAAGAAAGGTTAATAGGGCAAAAGGTGTGTGGACTTGTTTAAAAATAGTTCTTTTGGGCTATTCCAATCTTCACTGTCAGCAGTCCAGTCCTCTAGCAAAACACCACCACATATCAGCAGCTGCAGTCCAGTCCACACGGCAATCACCACTCACAAGTCAGCAACAGCAGTTCAATCCAGAAGAAACTATGAGGCTCTACCAATCAGCCCAAATCCACAGAAGTGGTAAGAACCCACTGGAAAATCACAAGAAGTTCTTTGAAGAGTCACTCTCTATGAAGTCACGCCACAGCAAAGATTGCTATGTTTACTTAGCCCTCATTGTTTGCCAAGAGTGTCCTGGAACAACAAGAGGCGAAGAGGATCATACCCATAGATGTCCTACCTGTCATTGCAGTCCCAGGCTTGAAGAGAAGGGGAAAGGTGGACTGGACACCTCTCTCTATTTCCAGATGACCAACACACCCTGCCACCATGCCTTCCCCACCATGATGGACTGTACCCTCAAACTGCTAGTCAAAACACTGTATCTCTCAAATTACCTTGGCTAGTGTACTGTCACAGCAGTAAGAAGAGTCCCTGATGTATCTTGTAACCACCTCAAGTTAAATGTGTTTAAAAGAAAGATTAATAGCACTTGCTTACAAATTGTTCCACTTCAGTGTTCTCTACCTCACAGAAGAATGTCATCCACCAGTGGAACTGGGAGATGGTGGGTCTGAAGATATGAGTTCAACTATTGTGGATCCCTCAGCTTCCTACTGAACCCTCTCATGAAGCCTGGAGGTGGAATATTTTCTCATCACTTATCTCTCACTCACTGACCTTGCCAATAATAACTCAGACTATCTTCCACAGGCTTGTTAATTCAAGAAACTTTAAGAAGACTTATTTTTCTTAGACTGTGATGCCTAGGGAGGGCAAAGAACACATTCTATATATAATATATTCTTAATGTTCAATAGGTATAGCACTCAGTGGCAATTTTTCTGGAGCCTGGTCACATAAGCTTTAACTGACCACATTTATTCTCCTTTGCTGGACTACCAACCATTGCTTTGTCTTTGCTGTTTCAGGACCTCACTCACAACCTGATACATAAGAGGTATCAGGAAACTATGAATGAATGAATGAATGAATGAATGAATGAATGAATGAATGACACAGTAAATTAATGAATGGAGAACAAAGAAACAAAGGAAGCAATGGAATTCTTTCCACCAGGCAGCTCTGGAAAGCCCTGAGTAAGCCACCTCCAGTGGAAGTCTAAACAAATACTCACCCCCAACGTCACAACCCAGGCGGGACTCTAAAAGAAACCTCGGGAGCAGCCTAATGTTGAGCGAGAAATTCTCACCAACAATCAACAACCAGCTTGACCTTCAGAATTCCCATCCTCTCTCTCCTCTCTTTATCGTTCTCATTTCCCACCTGACCCATTATTTCGATAATGACTTCAAACGCCAAGTTTTGCTATTCAGGGCACTGTGGAAATGTGTTTTTCTCATCGGTTCTAATGAAATAGTTTCCACTGTCTGTTTCCCTTGCAGATAGCGATCACAGTCCAGCCTCAATAAAAAAAGAAAGCCCAAACTCTTGACCAATATAGAATCCGAAACTTGTCCTTGGAAAGCAACACCCTAGGGGATTCTATTATAACTGCTCTGGATTTGGCCCAGCTGTTCCTGTTGAACACAAGGTATTTGGAATGATCCGTTTCTATGACCTGACTTCCCGATTCTTCGCTCTAAGTCTTCCCAGAAAGCCAAAAGAAGATGACTTTGAAGAACGTCACTCTCTTAAGACCTCCAGTGGAAGGCTTCCCAGGGTCTAACAATAGGATTTAAATGCCCCTATCTTCTTCCACCCCTCCTCTGGCTATAGCCCCTCGTTTCTGATCGCACTGTTGCCTGGTCATTCGCCTGACTCAGGCTGGCTGACTGCATCAGTAGGTCAAAACCTGCTCCCACCATGCGCAAGATAAATGACCTTGGACGACTGTTTTACCGTTTGATTTCAGTATCCCATTTATGTGCTTCATAGGATACTACAAACTTAAGCTACAGAATATACCAGGTGCCTCATGGGAACAGGTTCCAGGCCAACTGGAGGAGCATGTGCCATGCCTCCATCTTGTCAGTATTTGATTTCTCTGAGCTCTGAGAGGACGATGCTAGTACAGTTTATAGCTGGGATGGCCTTGAGAGATAGCCAAATAGAATTCCCATTTCACTTGTTTGATACATATACATGCTCACCTCAACACACTATCCCCCCATTCAACATACACTAACCATATATGTGCCATACAAATTATATGGATAGTATATATCATATGTACCAGAAATGCATATTATACTATGCAAAATACTACGTGCATATCAGATTCACAGATACTATACTACACACACACAATTCAGTTCAACAAACACACACTGGGAGGGGGGGTGTGGTGGGTATTTGGACATTTGCCAATTAAAATTCCCAGGGTGGCTTGTCCCCACTGCCCTTCGTTGTGATCCTAAAGAGGAAACAACTCCTGTGCTCCATCCAAAGGGGTTGGGAGGAAATGCTTTAGGAAACATAAAGAAAGCGGATATGCTGTCCTTTTAAAGCTTTTGATCTTTGCTGAGACCCTATTTTCAATCCTGGCTGATAGCAATCAGAAGCAACAGACCTGGATCGTTCACTCAAGATCAGGTATCATTTAGCACACACTTAAGATGTATTCAGGCCATCCAGCCAACCTCTGTGTGTGCGGCTGATAGGCAGTCTGGGGCAACCAAGCAGTTATCTTAGCTGATCTCTGCCACCATTTCAGCTTTGCTCCTGAGTAGTAGACTAGCTACAAGCTGACCAGACACTGACGGACCAAGGAGCCTCATATCTACCTTGCTGTACTGTACCAATATATGTCTCAAAATTAACAGTTGAGCCACCATTGGTCTGGGGTATGGACCTTTATTCTATTTCATCCACCTGTAGATGTGGCTACCATCTGTGTTGTTAAGGTTTGACACCTTCCAGCAGCCTACTAAGGTATTTCAGTTCTAAGGTCCATGTGATGGTTAGTGCCCTCGGCTATAAACCAGTTCAGTAACAGCTTTGTTTAGGTTTAGTTTGGTTTGGTTTTTTTTGTTTTTTTGTTTGTTTTGTGTTTTGGGTTTTTGTTTGTTTGTTTGTTTTTCAAGACAGGGTTTCTCTTTGTAGCCCTGGCTGTCCCGAAACTCACTCTGTAGACCAGGCTGGCCTCGAACTCAGAAATCCTCCTGCCTCTGCCTCCCAAGTGCTGGGATTAAAGATGTGTGCCACCAATGCCCGGCTCAGTAACAGCTTTGTTATTCAAATTGAAAACAGATTTCTAGAGAGACCAAACCAGCTGTTCCCTTCCAGCCTAAGTTTAGTCGTTGCTTATTGAATTCAACCTAACAATTCCCCTACAGAGCCATTTACCATCAGGATAGGACATAGCCACCCCAGCCCCGGTGATGTGAGAAGGTGATGGATTCCATGATGTCAGGCAAGTGGAATTTCAGTGACTTCATTAAAAAGAAGCACTGTCTCCTTTGTCATGACGGAGTTGGGCAGCTAATGATTAAAATCTAGCTCTTCGTGCTTTAGATATTATAAAGGAAGCATATATATTAATGACAAGAATATGACTCCAGAGTCCAAGCCAGGGTGAGTCTTTGAAAAGACTTTCTAATGGAATCAGCATTTCCTACCCCATGTTTCACCTTGGTGCTGGATCAGATGACCTCCCAGCACCTTCCCCTCTTTACTTCGTGTGCTTAGCAGTTAAACTAAGTTGTGTTCATTGTCTCATTAGTCATTTACAGTGGCCTGGAAGATTATCACTTTTGTTTCCCAAATATGGAAGTTATGGATCAGATAAATCTCATAGCCCACAGAGGCAAAGGCAGAGCGTGGAGACTGCCCCATGCTCAGGACACCACACTGGCTTGCCTCCAGCCATCCCACATGTGTCTATAATTTGATAATGATAGACTTCCCCAGGATGGCTTGAGACTTTCTGGTACATGTGACAGAAAATATTAGAAAAGATGTCCCTTGTAGGTGTAGGCTTGACTGCAGAACTTCCCACTGGTTAGGAGATACCAGCTGGTCAGTTCACCCTCAAGTTCCAGATATCACTTTCTCAAAGGAGCCTTCCTTACACCCTTGACTCAGGATCCCACTATTACATGTTACTACAGCATCTTATTCTTTGTACTTTGTAGTACCATATTCAAAGTAAGGTTCCCTCACTGGTCTTCCCGTGGCTGAGTCCTGAGCTTCCTAAAGATAAGGATGACAGTCAGTATAGCTTCCAGCACTGGAATAAAAGAATCAATTACCCAGTCTCTTAGGAAAGTCTCTACAGGTATAGAGAGTATGAGCGAATCAGTCAGAAAGAAAATGTCCCAGAGTTATCCAGAACATGCCCACAAAAGAGAATAACAGTGGGTCAGATTCCATTGGCTGCTTCTCGGAGTGATAGTGAGATCAGGCATCAGATAGGAGGAGGCATTAGGATGAGAGGGCCAGGAACCTTTGCTCCATCTTGATGAGTTACACCACTCTGGGACATCTCGGCAACCGGGCCAGGTGGACAAAGTTTTCAGCTCTCTTCAGAGCTCTCACTAGAAAAGATGACTCTAAAGTTGAGAAATGTTTTCCTTCTTCCACATCAGGAAGATGGAGACTTGTTGAAAGGTGCTAAGGGGTATGAAAGAATTCCATGAGCAAACATGGCAGGGGGTCTATATGAATGGATTCCATGAGAGAACAGGGGCAGTGTGGATGTAAAGCCAGATTCCCTGACCTAAAGAGAGCATGACAGGGGTTATGTAAGGATAGATACCCTCTTGGAACTGTAGAAAACCCACAGCACATCCAGGAAGGCCAACCAAAATGCTAATAGGCCAAAGTGAAGTGATGAATATATAAATTAAAATGTGGCAGTTGGACCAAATGAACAAAATTGAAATAGGCTATGGAGGCTCACTCTGTAGAGTTCACTAGTTGATAGAGCTCAGCCGTTTCAGTGCTCCTTTGGCCCGCTTCCTAGACATTAGCTACTTTGACAACTTTAGCCTTCTTTGAGGCTCATAAAAAAGCATGTTCCATGGATTAGGAAACAAACTCGTAAGTCACCTGCCTAGTCACATATCTTGGAGCAGCTGGCTGGATCTGAAGTTTGTGTCTCTTGAGCAGCAGCTCCCAGTTCCTGTCAGGGCATCAGGCTGTTACAGACTAAGATTTGTTTGATTGTAGGATGATCTCACCTCAGTTTTTCCAGGACCAAGGTGTCCTTGATCTTGCTTAGATATTCATTCAACAAACAATTAGAGTTTTGCATTTCCTAGAAGAGAGATTCTAGGCATTCCAGTTAGCAACAGTTAGTTAATAATAGTGGTAGTCTAATAATAGTGTTACCAGTTGCTGCTCACAAGCACGCTACATTCCAGCTGGCTCTATCATCACAAGGTAGACATGTTTGTCTGCTTTACCATTTTTTCCTGATTATTAAAGAAATTCCACAGCCATGGTAAAAACATCCAAATAGGAAATACTTAAAAGGATAATCTCCCCTATACTTTGCTACAGTATATACTTTTTTCCACAATAATAGAATAAAATGTGGATTCTATTGATGATTGACAAGCATGGCACAAGATACCCTCATTATACGCACCTCATTTTATATTGAGAATAACCTGGTCACCTGCAATTACTATTGAGGAAACAGAATCTTCCAGAGAGAAACTTTTCCAAGTTCACAGAACCAGAAGTGGCAAAGGAAGGAGTCTGGTCCAGCCCTCAAATCTCAAAGCCCAATGCACCTAGCCACACTCTCCTTGCACCAGGAATCTCTTCCCAATGCCTGTTGAAATCTTGATTCTTCAAGATGATTTGTTATTTCCTGATCTCTAATTCTACTTTGGGTCCATTACCAGAGCAAAGGGGCCAATCTGAAATTCATTTTAGAAAGTCAGTGTCACAGGGCATGTTTCAGGAGATTCTTTCCTGCTTGTTTGCTGAGCCAGAAGTCCTCAGGAAACACCGGGCCAAAGTCAGGAAACTTGAATCTTGAGTCCGGTCCATGCTCTTGGGTGTACTATTTAGCCATCTCAGCTCCTGCTCAAGCCCCTCTCCTGTGTGTTTTCTTATCTCCAACATCTAAACATTGGGTAATCTTTGAGGAGCTTCCAGCTCTGACCTTCTCGCTTCCCCCCCTTGATATCCTAGAATACGGATGGACTTATTTTGTAAGATCGTTTGGTAAAAAAATAAAGCTGAAGTATTCATAGTCCTGCTCAGACAAGTGACGTTTGGGTAAAAGGCCAGATGATGTTTCTTTTTTTTTTTTTTTTTTTTTTTTTTTTGATATTTTCTTATGGATGATGTTTCTTGTGGCAGTAGTGGCAAGTGATCACAAGCACCGTGACTTAAAACAACAGAAAGTCCTCTGTAAACAAGGCAGATGTCACGGTGTCTGCAGGGCTGTGTTGTCTCCAGACAGGAGGAGAACCAGTACTTGCCTTTCTGTCTTTGGTGGCCAATGACATTCTTGACTCTGTTTGTGTCACTCCAATCAGCTTTAGGTCTCTGGTGGCCATGTTGTTTCTTCCTCCCCCTATTCTGTGCTCAATATCCATTTGTTGCTTTCTTGTTTTTTAATTGTCTATGGTGTGTGTATGAATATGTGTGTATGTGGTTGTGTATGTGCTTATGGAATACATGTGTGTGAATATGAATATGTGGGTGTGTGCATGGTTGTGTACATGTGTATGAAATACGTGTGTGTCTATGGTGGGTATGTGTGTATGTAATGTATGTATATGGGATATGTGTGTATGGTTGTGTGTGTGCGTTTGTGTATGGTGTATGCATGTGTGTGTATGGTGTGTGTGTGTGTGTGTGTGTGTGTAGTGGGTGTGTGTGTGTATGCCCTGTGTGCATATATAGAACCCACAGAAAGATGTCAGTTTTCTTCCTTCATAGCTCTCTACCTCATAAGGGTCAGTGAACCTAAAGCTCATCACTTCAATGAGGCCAATGAACTACTAGGATCCTCCTTTCCTAACCTCCCTGAACACCTCTGAAGAATGTCCTGGGAATTTAAACTCAGGTTCCCATGCTTATATAGCAAACATTCTTTTCCAGTGAGCCATCTTCACAAGCCTTCTGTTTTTCTTTTATATGAATTTTTGAAATTTTATTAAGGGTCACATAGAAAACCTATGACATCTCCATCACAACCTACCATCTCCATCACAACATACCATTTCCATCACAGCCTACCATCTCCATCACGGCCTACCATCTCCATCACAGCCTACCATCTCCATCACAACCTACCATCTCCGTCATGGCCTGCCATCTCTGTCACAGCCTACCATCTCCATCACAGCCTACCATCTCCATCACAACCTACCATCTCCATCACAGCCTACGATCTCCACACGGCCTACGATCTCCATCACGGCCTACCATCTCCATCACAGCCTACCATCTTCATCATGGCCTACCATCTCCATCACAACCTACTATCTCCATCACGGCCTACCATCTCCATCACGGCCTACCATCTCCATCACAACCTACCATCTCCCTCATGGCCTACCATCTCCATCACAACCTACCATCTCCATCACAGCCTACCATCTCCATCATGGCCTACCATCTCCATCACAGCCTACCTCATGGAATCCCATCTCCAGTAGTCATGGACCAGATGTAGTAGTATTTAGAGGCTCTGAGGATGAGGTGCCTGTGTCGTGGAAGACTTATTCAGCCTACTAAGGAACACCACTGTGATTGCTTTCAGATGGTCAAAGTAGTCATTCAAGGACATCACCATGCACAGGGACAGTCACACCCTTGCACTCTAGATCTAAACCACCAACCCACCTTAAGTGGGCCAACAGATGACAATTTTATGACACTATTGGTCATAATAACAAATTTCCTAATGCCAAAATTCTTCTTCCATTACCCATCCAATTTCCTGAAGTACTTTTCATTATAAAATTTGAAGAAAATGAAAGACATTTTATAGCAATCGCACTATGAGTGTGCTCATTATGCTAGCATGGACTGCCCTGCCTTAACTCTCTCACTTAAAAAAAATCTACTGTCAATACATGTCCTTGAAATTAAAAAATGCATGGAATAATATACAGCACAAAGATGATGACCTTTAGGCTTACTAAACCATTCCCTGGATATTTGTAGAGAAAGAATGCTTCCTTAAGCATTCTTGAAGGCTTGGGTTCTATAACCAGTACAGACAGAGAAACACACAAAGATTCCCACCTTCTTCGAGATGCCACAGGAATTCTACAGTTAGGAGATCATTCGCTGTGCCAGCTGTGTGTCTTTGACTATGCTACGCCTTGCTCAGAACCTGAAGTGAGCCCTTCCCAGCCACATAACCATTTTTTTTTTAATTTAGAATATTCTTGGAAAACGTTTTCACTCTACTTCTGAACTGTGAGCTCTGAGAAGGGAGGAGACTGTCATAAAGGACATAATGGCTGATTTATGATGGAGGCATATGTTTCCTCCATCCCTTAGCAACATTCCTGTGAAACATGGGAAATATTCCTGTTTCACAGATGAAGAAATAAGGAACTTGTACCAAAGCTGCATAATCAGGATCTCACATTAGGTAAACCTAAACCCATCATTGTTGAGGATAGCCCTGGGGCTAATTATATTTGATGTTAATTTTATTCTCCTGTGAGGGGCTTTGAACAAGGTATGAGTCAGCACTCAGGTGATTTCCTGTACACCTTCTACCCACCTTAATTGATAAAATAAAGGCAAGAGCTGGTGATTGGGCTGAGAAGGAGGGGAAGGTGGAGCTGAAGGTTGTGGGAGAGAAAAGGAGGGAGAGAGAGGAGGACAGAGGAGGACGTAGAAGGAAAATGGAGCAAAAGCATGTGGCCTGGAGAAACCGCAAGTTATAAGAGGTCTCATAAATGGAGAAGATGGTAGTGTGGTGGTAGATCTACCCAATCTAGGTGCTCAGCTTGTATTCATATTAATTGAGTTGTGTTTTCATTGCTGGGGCATATATACCACAATACTTCATCCTCCCCCAAATTGCATATCCTAGCTCATCTCTAGACTGTTGATCAGAATCTAGAATGTTGGAAACTCATGAAGTAGATGGATTTATTTTTTCCAAAGGAAGACTAGAAAAGACTAGGAAGTGTAAGAAAAAAAAAAAACAGACTTCCATGTTGTGTGTGCTATATCACTCCTGAAGGGCTGGAAACCACATGCAGGTGTGTCAGGGGACGACTAAAGCTGACTGAGTAAATGATGGCACCTAAAACAAATGAACAACGCTCTAATGCACTTAAAGCAATGTCCCTAAAGAGTTAGTTGTATTTGGTCCCCAAAGACCATCCTAGAGGCATGAGGTATAAGGAAGTAGATTTGCCACTATAGTAACAGAAATACAAGCTAAATTGTTCAGTGACTGAATGGTAGAGCTAGGGTGGAACCCAGGCCAGAGGACTTTGTCTATTTTTCCCATCATCTAGCACTGCTCCTCACCCCCATGAACTTTCCATCTGAAAATCCACTGCCTACAGCCTGCTCATAGGCTCTGAAGCCAGCACCTCTCCATCGGCTTCCTATCAGGTGCTACATGGTTGCCAGTGTGGCTGCATGACACTGTTTTGGCTTCTGGAGCACCATCAACCTGAATAATGCATCTCTGGCTTCCTAGTATTCAGACGTCACTGCTCTTTCTTGTACACTTGCCTGTTTTGCCTTTTTCTATACCATGTTGCCCTCAAATACAACTCTAGGAAAGATTTCTGGGAAAGGGATTGAGGGTATTACTAGAGAAGGGAATGGCTTTGTTGTCTATTAGGAACAAACTGCTCTGGCCTTGGCCATTCAAGCAGTCAACCCAGGCATACCGGGGACAAGGGGTTCTGGATGTGAAGGCTGACTGCCTTAATTGTTCTCTTCAAAATTTCAGTCAACTCATGATGATTAAATTGTATCAGGAAATATTTGAAGCAGGAAATGTTTTTTGAGAAACCTGAAGCTCTAGTAATTAAGAGTATTGAAGACCCCAAGGAAAAAGAACACTGGGCCTGGGTCACTAAGGACAGAGATGACCATATAAAATAAGGGACAAGACAGAGGAAGAAATAGCTGTGTCAACTGGATTAGCAAGCAATGGTGAAAACCCCCAAGAAGGGATATCTCTAATAATAGAAAGCTTGATTCAGAAATATTATTGGGAAAAGCTGTAAGACATATGTATAATAAAAATGATAAAGGATGGGTAGAAGGGTTTGAACCTCATGAAGGAGCCATTGGATTAGTGAACTGACCTTCCTGGAGAGATTGGAACTTACTGATTTGGCCCCCTGGCATGTCCTACCTAAGGGAATTAAGGTACAAGTTCTAAGAGTTAGATTTGGGGCTTGTGAAGGAGCCCTGGGGGGAACCGCAAAAGATATTAATATTAATATTAATTAATATTAAAATTAATTAATATTAATATTGCATATGGAAAAGAGTTTGGAAAGCATTGTAGAAATAGATATTCAAATGAACTCAATAAACCAGAAGAGATTCTGCAAATTTAGACAAGCTAAAAATATTAACATTAGCCTGACCTGTTTAACACCTTTCTGTTCTCATGTTAATTCTGTAACTGCAAGATCAAGCCCAGTTGACCTGTGATTTGGAGGTTTTTCTGAGAGTTAAAAATGAATGTATAACTTGCTTTTGTAGATATTGAACCATGACTTTATGTGTGCATTGTGCTTTCTGGTGAAATAATTACATGGGGGTTTGAGGAAAAGTTTTTTGATTGTGTATTTTTGTATAACAAGGAATTATGTAGCCAATAAAAGACTGAGGTGAATTTGGAGAGAGAGAGAGAGAGAGAGAGAGAAAGAGAGAGAGAGAGAGAGAGAGAGAGAGAGAGAGAGAGAGAGAGAGGCGGGGGGGAGAATCTGAAAGCTGTCTCCGAGCACAGCTTTGGAACAACAGTAATTTACCTACCAGCTTGCACCTGCATTCTTACCTGAGCCTGATTTCATGCTGATCCAATCCTCCCATTCTGGAGATACCTCCCACCCCCGAAACAACTGAGGCTGGTCCTCAGCACCTATCCTCACTGACAAGAGAACTAAGAGACTGGCTTCACTTATTATATTTACAACACCACATGGTGAATAGACAGGAGGGGAGTGCCTGGGGAATAAACATGATTCCCTAAGAGGATATAAACTAAATGTCACGGTCACACAGCTCATTTTGGGTATGCTTAAGGATTTTTCCAATGACTTCTACAAATAAACCTCTGGGTGGGGACATGTGTGCCTGTATGTGTGTATATTTGACTAATACCCAGGACATAAGAGAAGTTATGCATCGTTCAGTATATGTATGATACTCTTGAAAGGCTTAAATGCTGGAACTGAAAAACTCTTTGTCCCCACTTTGATCCTCTTGCTGTGAGACAAGTGAGCCAATCATCCTACATTAGCAGTTTTAAAGATGTAAGTGGGTACCGGAAAAATGTCATCCATCAATTCAAGACAATACCTTTGCTCAATTTATTCAATCGATAGATGTGCAGGCTTGCTCATAGAAACATAGGTGACTCTCTAGCATATGTTCAGCCACTCTAGAAATTTTCACATCATTGAAAAGTTCCTGCATGGTATAACCTTGGTGGCAAAGGTATTTCTCTTATTAACAAACAATTACCAAAGAAAATTATACTGTCTAGTATAGAATTAGTGGTCTATGGATTGTTGAAATGGCTGAGAATCAGTAATACATCAGACTGAGCAAAACTAAAATGGTAGGCAATTGTGACCTTTTACCCAGGAACATAAAGACTTTGAAATAATCTTTTACAATGTATCTTCAATTTTGGAGCTGATAAGAATCTTGTTGCATTTATCTAATCCCACAAAAATCAATTTTACCAATTCAGCGTAGCAAACTTACAATGTTTAGGTATGTCATGGTCAACCTTTGTTTTGCATGTTGTCTCTCTTTTCTTTCAACTGGATGTGTCAATCTCATGCTCTGTGAGAAACTCCTGTTGAGGTTTAGTCTATTGCTATATATTGCAATGCTAAGTACTGTCCCTGGTTCCTCAAAGATGAGAAAAGAATCCTCAAATATACCAAGTGATAATATGTGGCCTTGTTTCCTAATTTAAAACTATTGGTTGACTTAAGATGCCTACAGTCTATAGCTGGGTAGAAGAGTGGTATGTGAAGTTTTGGTTCCTGGCCTTGGGGTCAGAGGACCAGTGGGAAGTGAGTGAAGGTAGAGAGAGAAGAAGATGCCATGGGGTAGGTGAATCATAGAAACATAGGCATGAGGACTGGCCAATTGGAGTTAAGAGTAGCCCAGATGAAACATGCCAAGTTATAACTCAGGGTTATTGATAGGAAAGAAGATACTAATAACTTAGAGGGTAGATATCTGCCCACCTCCAATGCTTTAAAAGCTTATTATAAATATAAAAGTTTTGTGTCTTTAATCTGGGAACTGAATGATCTAAAGCAGAGTAGAAATCCTTGACTAAGATAAAATTATTACCACAACAAACTCCCTCTTGGGGTCTCATACCATGTCCTTCAGGATGGCTCTTCCTACTTATAAGTTTCCAGATTGGCCATGTGACCCAGACCTAGCTAATAAGAGTTCAACAACTGCCTGACTACATGATGGGCCCAGGCATAAGTACCTGGAAGGCAGTCCCAAGACCACTACAGAGGCAGATTTATCTTCCAGTTGAGATGACCAAACTGCTCAGATGCTTTCTTGGCGATGCCAGTGGCCATATTGCTGTCACAAGAGCTCTCTGGAAAATAAAACCATCCAGAGAAAAGCAGCCAAAACAGTGACAGATGCAGGATCCTAAATATAGCTTTATAGTCATAATATTAAACTGAGCCACCCTATGAAGCAAGCTAATGCATTTCCCCCTTTTTTTCATGAGCCAGTTTTAATGGGCTTCTCTTTCTAATACTTAAGACTCATGTTGACAAGGGAAAATATTAAAAACATAAAATTTAATAAAAATGAAAGAAAAATATTTAAATGGAGAAGTCCTATCATTGATTTGTGTTTCTTTGTAGTATCATACAATTGCATACATGTTTCAGAAGTAACAACAATATTAACTGAGATTAGACTCAATATGTATGAGCACTTATGAGTGCTCGGCCCTGCTGCACTCTGACATGGATATGCTCTGGCTATCAACTGACCCTGAAAGGATGAAGTTTTTAGCAACACCCTTGTGCCAGGAGAGTGGGTTTCCCTTCAAAGAACCATTAAGCTTCTTTCCTTGGGTCTGGTATAAAGCACAGACTGACTTTGGAAGGTCAAAGGTGTGCATGTTAATCTCATGTTTGTGCTAAAAGAAGTAGTAGGAGGGGCAAGACGTTCCTGATACCAGATGAGAATCTATGGTGGCTAGAGTGGCTGATGAGTTGTACTATAGCACTCTGTCAACTGGGTCTGGTGGCTGATGCTGAAAGAAGTGGTTTCTTCTCATTGTCAGAGAAGCTTGCCAAGAAAAGAACATTGCTGAAGTCTCATTAAGGATAAGAGATGTCGTACATTGAAGAAAAGTTCTGATAATGCAAAAGTTTTGAATGACATCATAGTTAGCATCAGTTGTCAACTTGACAAGTCTAGAGTCACCTGGGAAAAAAAGAACCTCAACTGAAGAATTGCTTAGATCAGATTGGCTTGTGTCCCCATCAGTACATTGTCTTAAGTGCTAGTTAATATGGGAGGATCCCACCCACTGTGGATGCTACTGTCTCTAAACAGTGGATCCGAGCTACATAAGAAAGTTAGCTGAGCAAGGCAGAAGAAGCAATGTAGTAAGCAACATTTCTCCACAGTCTCTGCTTCAGTTCCTGCCTTAAGTTCCTTCCCTGACTTCCCTTGGTAATAGACTGTCACCTAAAAACATAAGCTGTCATAACCCCATGTTCTGTAAGGTTTTTTAATTATATTTTTCTGTCATGGTGTCTGTCTATCACAACAACAGAAAGCAAAGTAAGACAGATGTTATAGTTAGTTTCTGCTGTCAACTTGGCACAGGGTCATCTGAGGCAAACTCAGTTGAGAAATTGCTCACATCAGATTGGACTTTAGTCATGTCCTAAATACATTGTCTTGACTGATGATTAATGAGAGAGGGCCTGGTCTACTGTGGGCGGCACCATTCCTATGCAAGTGGATCTGGACTATATAAAAATGCTAGTTGAGCATGAGCCAAAGAGCAACTGGGCAATCAGCATTCCTCTATGGTTCCTGCCCAGGGATCCAGGGATCCTACCTTGAGTTTCCATCCTAACTTCCCTCAATGATGGACTGTGACCTGGGAGTATACAATAAGTAAAACCTTTCCTCCTCCAGTTGTTTTTTATTATGGCATTTGTCACAGCAATAGAATAAAACCAGAACAGAATTACTCTGTTATCTGTCTCTGAAAGACTACTTTACCACACTGGAGTCTTCCCTAAGGACTCACAGGAGTCAAGCTAATTTGAGATGAAGCAAAAGTGAGGCTATATATGACGTACAGTAAATTGCAATTCTCTGAGCCTCATTTTGCTTTGTTAAAACCAGAGCATCAGCATCTTACTCAAGGATGGCTCAAGAACTGTGGGAAGACTATACTAAAGTATCTTAATAAGGCCCAGTGTGTTGCATCGTCACAGAAAATGTGAGCTTTCTTCCTTTCTCTCTCTCTCTTCCTTCCTCCTTGTCATTGAGAAATGATAGCGTGTGCAGCAGAGTGGAATGAGACAGACGCACTGTTAGGTCAGTTCAGATGAGTGTCTTATGCCTGCCATTTATTGTCTATAAGACCTTAAAAACAGTTTTTCCTCTTTAAACAATTCTAACTTCATAGCACATTCTGCAGTGGGATCTGGAGGAAAATTCCTTTGTCGTTTTCTATTCTTTCCTTCTTGCTACATGGTGGTAAGAAATAAACCTACAAAAGCTACTTGCTGGATAATACAACACCCCAACAATCCAGAAGAGACAAAAAAAAAACAGATACAAGCTGTAAGGAAAAAAATCTGAACTCTTCTACAAAAGCAGAAACATCAGAATGATTTCAGGTCCTTTATCAGAAATCCTCTAAGCCACAGAAGCATGGAATGATAGATTTCAGGCTCAAAAGGTAATTGCCAAATGAGAGTGCTATATGGAGCAGAGCTATCTTTCAAAATTGAGACATTTGAGGATAAATATAAAGTCAAGCAACCCATGATCACCAAGAGTGTACTGCAAACGACACTTAAAGAGATCCTACACACAGAGGAGAAGGAGAGGGAGTCTCAATAATGAGAACACAAGAAAGAATAAAGTTCACAGGGTTAGACTGATGGTTCAGCAGTTGAGAATCTTGCTACCCTCCCAGATGTCTATGTTTGGTTCCCAGCACATACATAGTCATTTATAACTCCAGAAGGTCAGATGACCTCTACTGGTTTCTCTGGGAACCCACAAACATATGACCTGCATATATATATATATATATATATATATATATATATATATATATATACACACATATGCATGTATATATTTATATGTATATATTTATATGCATGTATGTATGTATATATATTAACATAAATATGTTTAAAAGAATAAACAATAAATAATAAATAAAAGAATAAATTTGTACATGCCTTTAATGCCAGTGGTAGAAAACTAGAGGCAGAATTCTGTGAGTTCAAGGCCACAGTGTTATTACAGTTTCCAATGAAATACAAAGAAACATTAAAAAGTACTCATATTCAAAAACTGGAAAATCAGGTTTGGAAAAAAAACTGGAAAATCTGGAATAAATGAATAAATGTCTACATATATATGACACACAAAATGAAGTTAAAAAGGCACAAATCACTTAAATCCATCCTGATCACCAAAATTGAAGCAGTAATAAGAAGGCTCCTGGCAAAAAGAAGTTAAGGATCAAACAGGTTCATTGCGTAATTCTACCAAACCTTTAAACAGGAGCTCGACCAGTGCTCCTCAACCAGTTTCATAAAATACGGGAACACTAAGCTCATTCTATGAAGCCAGCATTAGCCTGATGCCAACCAGATAAAGACAGAACAAAGAGAAAAAGCTGTAGGCCAATTCCCTTCATGAAATACAGATGCGAAAGTTCTCAACCAAAATTCAAAAGTAGAACTCAAGAACTCATCAGAAGACCATACTCTTAAGTTGCTCTTCTTCCAGAGATGTGGGATAATCCACTATAGCAGAGCCCATGTGGCTCTAAATGGCTTGAGTAGCCCTTAGCGGAAAGGACCGTGCTGGGGGAACAACAATATATGCAGTCCTAAATTCTATTAGGGAGCCATGTGAACAAAACCAGCATGGTGCTGTCTCAAAAACAGATAGACAGGCTAATGGAAAAGGATAGAGGACCCAGAAATAAACTCAGTTGTGGTCACCTAAGTGTCCAACAAAACTGTTTGGAGTGAGTTCTTTGAATGAGCAATGTCCTCCGTAGATTTGTGTATTTTTAATGCTTGGTCCCCAATGAGCGGCCCTGTTTGGGAAGGCTATGGGGAGGTGCACCCTTGCTTGAGGAAATACTACACTAGGGATGGGTTTGGGAGCTGAGAGTGCCTCTTCCAGTTAAAAGACAGTGTTTGAATTAAGATGCATCTTCCAGGTTCCTGCTCCAGCTGTCTACTGTCATGCCCGCCCCACCATGGTTAGGCTATCCCTCTGGATCCATTAAGTGCCAAGTAAACTCTTCCTTTCATGAGTAGCCTTGCTGAGGATGTCTGACCACACTAAGAGAAAAGTAATGGTACACTCTTAAAAGTATGTATTGGAGAAAAGACAGACTTTAGGAAACAATTCTGAGAAAATGTATAGAAGAATTAAACTAGAGTCCTGTCTCTCACTCTCCACAAAAATCAAAACAAAACTGGATCAAAAACCTTAATGTAATACACTAAATGTAAATTGCTACAAAAATATAGGTAAAACACTTACTTCAAGCTGTGTTTTACACTTCAAGGATTTTCTGAACAGGACTTCAAAAACAGAAGAAATAGTCCTAAGAATTAACAAGGTTATAAGAAATTAAGAAGCTTCTGAAGAAATGAAGGAAACAATCACCGAAGTGGAGACTCTGACTACAGAATGGAGGAAAGTCTCTGACAGCTACACCTAGGACAAAGGGTTAGTGCCCAGGGTTTGCAAGTAACTGTGAAAATAAAAGCCAAAGAAAAATCAAATCTCCAACCAGTGCCTGAGGTAATGACCTGAATGAAGGGCTCTCAGAAGAAGAAATAAAGTGGCCAAAAACACTTGAAAAGAGCAACATCCTTAGCCAGGAGGGGGACACAAAGAAAACTACTTTTGTATTCCATTTCACCCTAGTCAAAAGAATATCATAAAAAATCATTACAAATGCTGGCAAGAATGCAGGGAGAATAGAACCTTATCACTACTTCTGGAGAAGTGAACTGGTGCAGTTACTGTAGAGATCAGTATAGACCAGTGATTCTCTACCTCCCTGATGCTGCAACCCTTTAATACAGTTCCTCGTGTTGAGGTAACCCCCAACCATAAAATGTTATGTTGCTACTTCATAACTGGAATTTCGCTAGTTATGAATTGTAATGTAAATATCTGACAGACAGGATATAGTATGCAACTCTGAAGGGGTCAGAACCCACAGCTTAAGAACTGTTGGCATAGAGTTTCCTCAAAAAAAAAAAAAATGAAATTGTTACTACAACATAACCCAGCTTTACCACTCTGGGAATACACTCATAGGACTTTAATTCAACATGCCAGAGACACTCAAACATCTAGGTTTATAGCTGTACCGTTGATCATTGACATGACACGGAACCAACCTAGATGTCCAGTTATAGAAGACTAGAGCAAAAAGGCATGATACGTATGAAAATTTGTGCAACTATATGAAAAGGTGAAAAAAATCACATTTGTAGAGAAATTATTATAAGTGGAAATTGTTGTGTTAAAAAAAAATAAGCCAGACACATACATACATACATGTAAAGCAGGTAAAGTGTCTTTTTGCCAGTCTTGAAAACCACAGAGTAAGTCTTTTAGGTCATATACAACTTTATACACATATGTATCACAGACACATACAGAATCTGAATATATATACATACACCTGTGACTGTGCATATATAAGCCACTAATTTGTTTTAAAAGCATTCAATTTGTTGATTCAGTTATATTTTTAGTATAATAACCTAAACAAAATGATAGTTATGGTCATCAAATGCATTGAACAACTTCTGTAGGTTTCTTTATGAAGATGGGTCGCCATCTTCATACATATGTGCCATTACTAGAATTGTGGGTTAAAAATGGGCTTCGTGTCTGGCCCAGGGCTTGGGCCACTGGGCAAGGTGGGAGTAGGGAAGTCTGACAGCACAGAATACACAGAGCTGCAGGATCACCCTCCAGGAGTCGGGAAGGCACAGTTTGGGGTCCCCATGGAACTGCCAGAATTGGCTCGGGCGTTCCTGGGCCTGCATGGAGGATGAGGACGACAGGTTCTCAGGTTCACAGACATCCCAGATGCCACAGAAGAGCTGAGAACATAATGGAGGACCTGGGGCAGGCTCTGGCCTTGGACTGAAGGGAAAGGGGCAGGGGGAGGGAGCACTGGCAGTGAGGAGAGAGTCTCTGGCTTGCTGGGATGGGCAGTTTGGGTTGGTGGCTAAGAACACAGAGAGGCTTCCCGCTGGGGACTAGAGAAAGACCAGCTCCATTGCTCCAGCACAGCAGATCCCCATGAGAAAAGACAGTCCATGGTTTTCAAAGAAAGGCATTCAAAAAGAAAGGCAGAGAAAGGGAGAGCGTAGGGAAGTGGAGGCTAGCCATGGCCACATGGAGGAGGACAGGGAATAGGGGGCGCGGGTGGAGGGCAAGGGAGAAGCAAGCAGGAAGCAAGAGTAAGAGAGGGAGGGGGGCAAACATCCCCTTTTATAGTGAGCAGGGCCTACCAGGCTGTTGCCAAGTAACTGTGGGGAGGAGCATGCCTGGCTGTTGCCAAGTAACTGTGGGGGTGGAGTCCAGACAGTATACCAGGAGCTTGGGGTATTGCCCTGTGACTGAAGGTCACAGAATTATTGGGCAGGGGCCTCCTGTCAGGAGCCTGGTGTCTGGGAGTGTGTGGCAAACTTCCTTCCATCCCTTGCAGAGTAATCTGCTGGGTCTCTGGGGTTTAAACCTAGCTCGACCAGAAAACAGGCTGCCTTTCACAGTCCCACATAGAATGTTGTCCCCTCCATCACTCCACCCTACCCTGTGCTCTCCCCACCTGGTTCCATCCTCTCTCAGCTTAGTCTCTGCTTTCCTAGTGTTTTATTATCTGTCTACTTGACATCTCCTTAAGTTTTCTTCCTCCTTTCATGGTTTCTTCTGTAGTTTCATGATCTTAGCACACATAGAAATGACACACACACAAATAAATATTGCTTTAAAGTTCTTTCTTCCTTTCTGTCTTTCTTCCTTTCTTTCTCTCTTTCTTTTTTCCTTTCTTTCTTTCTTTCTTCCCTTCACTTTCTGTTTTGATTTTTGTTTTTTGAAACCAGGCTTCTCTATATGGCCCTGGCTGTCCTGAAACTCACTCTGTAGACCAAGGTGCCCTAGAACTCAGAGATTCACTGGCCTCTGCCTCCTGAGTTTTGGGATGAAAGGTGTGCACCATTAAGTGTGCCACACACTTTAAAAGACTTTCAAATACCGATGGATTGTTATGCCCTTGAATTTCACAGGAGACACATAGATGTGATGCCAAAACTAGGAGCCATGAAGCCATAAAATGGATTGGACTTCATCAAAATTTAAAACGTATCTATAGCTAAGAACAGTAAGCGAGGAAGAGAAAAGGCTGCCTATAGGCTGAGAAAAATATTTGCAAAAGGCAAGCCTCATAAATGCTTAGTATGCACAATATCTTAGCTCACATTAAAAAGGGAAATAAATACAACAGACACGTCATCAAAGATTGTCATGTGAATGATCCATGAAACACATAAGAAAATGATTAACATCATTAGTCACTAGGGAAATACAAATCCAAACCACAATGAGGTATGGCTTCACACCCACTGGGAAGAATATAATAATTTTATTTTGAAAATGAAGAAAAGAACAAGTGTTGGTCAGGATGTGGGAAAGTTGGAATTCTTGTGCACTGCTATTAGGAGTATAAGATGGTTTGCCACTACAGAAAATAGTTTGGCAGTTCCTCAAAAAGTTGAACAGAAAATTACCATCATAACCCCACTATTCTATGCTTTAGACTCTACCCAGAAGGATTGGACGGATGTAGGTATGCGAACAAGTACAGGCTCCCACCTCCATAACAACCCCAAAGTGGAAGCACTCCAGATACCCAACAACAGATAAAAGGATAAACAGAGTGAAGTATATCCGTACAAATGGTCATCCCTCAGGCATAAATAGAAATGAAGAGCTGATACCTGTCACAGCTGAATGAACTTCAAAATGTGACAAAACCAGGCAGAAAATGCCTTGGGCTGTGTGGTTCCTTTCAGATGAAATGTCTAGATAGGTAAATACTCAGAAAACAGAAGGAGATCCACTGTTACTAAGGCTAGGCAAGGGGAGGAGGAGAGTGTGCTCAAGAGGCCAAGCATTTTATTTATAGTAATGGGAACTGTTTGAGGGCTGAAGTTAGGTAATGTTGAAGACATATCAAATGCCACTGCAGATTCGTAGTTGAATGGTTAGCTTTGTTACACGGCACTCACCCAAATGTATTACTTTCAAATAGACATGTCTGCTCCAACACTATTCAAAGCAGGATCATCCAAGAGTTGCCCTGTATCTACATATTTTGTTTTAGAACACACAGTAGCAGGCTGCAGTGATGGTTCTGAGGTTAAGCGTGCTTGCTGCTCTTCCAGAGGACCTATGTTCAGTTCCCAGTGCCCATGCTGAGCAGCTCACAACTGCCTGCAACTCCAACTCCAAGGGATTGAACATCTTCTTCTGGCTTCCACGGGTACCTGCACTCGTGGATGTACACATGAATACACATAAATAAAAATAAGATAAATCCTTAAAAACATAATAGTGATCCTATGTGTTTTCAATAAACTAGTAAGTACATTAATCAATTAATTCCTACTAAGTTTATCTTGGAAAAACATGTTTTTTGTAAGAGACACAGAGATGAAGCCACATAAATGTTTTAACAGCAGAGTAGATTCATCGCCAGTGACATCGCTGTTTTGTATAAAACTATGACAGAGTGAAATAAAAAATTAAAACTATCCATAAAATGGCCAAGATAGCATGTAATAC
Organism: Mastomys coucha; assembly: GCF_008632895.1. Lineage (NCBI taxonomy): Eukaryota > Metazoa > Chordata > Mammalia > Rodentia > Muridae > Mastomys > Mastomys coucha. The sequence goes on along the minus strand of NW_022196900.1, from coordinate 64,744,686 downwards.
TATGACAGAATGGCAAGCTTTTTCCAAAATATGTTACTTGTCACTCTAAGTTTTGTGTATTCTTGTCTCTGTCTCTACTGAAGAATGTTTCCTCTTCAAATTAAAACTAGCTAAACTCTATTTAAGGAACTCAAGCAACAATATTTATTTCAACTCTGAGGCTCCAGTCAGCTGAAAAAATAAAATTGAAAGGAGTAGTAATAAATATCTCTATTGACAAATCATAACAGTTATAATTTTGAGTCTCTTTATATTTATAGGATATTATTCTCCTTAATATATTTTTTCAGGTTTCAAAAAGTAGATGACATTCACCTACTGAAAAGACAGATATTTAACAATTGGAAAATTTGATCTAGTTGAGTGTATCTAGTGATATTGTGACCTGTTAAACAAAAGTCTTTAAGTATCAAACTAGAGAACTGTCATATGAGGAGGAATTGGTGGTCGAGGTGAGGGATTGTTAGAAAGCCACACGGCATACCACGAGACACACCAGAAGGCAGCAACAGAAGGGAGTGGAGCCTTGTCCAGGAACTGTGTTCACTAGGCATACAGGATAAAAACAGAATGAATCATCCTTCAACCTAGATTACTACTCAAGACACACGGGAGAAGACCTGGCTTTTCCCTTCTTCCTGGCCTCAAGTCTCTCACCTAGCTAGATGCTAACTAATACAGAAACCAGGGAAACAGTCTCTAAGTTGCCAATCTCCTGCAACATAAAAGCAAGCTGGAAAGAGGGGGGACTGCAAAGGAGGGTATGAAGGTTAAGGTGCTACACAGAAGGCACAGCTGGGTATAATGGGATGGATACAGGATCATATGAATTACACACAAAATAATTTCTTCTTACTTACTGTCCTCAAGGATCTGACTATCTACTTTGGGCAGCAAGACATGTAGTAATTGGCCTGTTAGTGTCTACTTGTGAATATTTCCACAGATAACAACAAACAGCAGCACCTTACAAAGCATGTCATGGGGTTTTTGGTTGTGTGTTTTTAGCATGAAGACACGGAAAGAAGACACAGAAGACTTGGAAAGAGTCCACAAACTTGAAACTGCATGCTCCTTGTGGTCCTTGACATTCCTCTCTCCATCAGAACCTGATCCACACCATCATGGACTCCTTCCTACATTTCTAACAGTCTCTCATAATTCACCCACTTTTTCCCCACTGAACAGATAATCTGAGGCTAATTAATCTCTCACTTGGGGTGTCCAGAGCAGACCTTGGGCACAAGCTCTGCAGCCAGTTCCACAACACCCAGAGGAAGCTACACTCTCAGGCACTCTGACACTCTAAGGATCAGAGGTGAGGAGGAAACAACATTTGTCCCAACACCAGGAATAACTGGGACCAGGAGGAACAACCACACAGGAACTCAGCCAGCCCAGTGGCTGAGGTTCCTTCCAGTCTCTCTGGACTGGTGTCCTGAGCAGACCTTGGGCACAGGCTCCACAGCCAGTCCCACAACACCCAGAGAAAGCTGCTGCACTCCCAGATGCTCTAACAAGCCCAGGGTCATAGGATCCCAGAATCACAGGATCCCAGAGACAGCTTGACTCTGAGGAGTTCTGGCACAACCAGGATCACAGGAAGGACAGGCTCCAGTCAGATTTAGCAAGGGCAGGTAGCACTAGAGATAACTAGATGGCAGGGGGCAATCCTAAGAAAATAAACAATACAAACCAAAGTAACTTGGCATCATCAGAACTCAATTCTCCCATCATAGCAAATCCTGGACATAACATCACACAGGAAAAGAAAGATTCAGATCTAAAATCACTTCTCATGATGATGATACAGGACCTTAAGAAAGACATAAATAGCACCCTCAAAGAAATACAGGAGAACACAGGTAAACACCTAGAAGCTCTTAAAGAGGAAACACAAAATTCCCTTAAAGAACTACAGGAGAACACAATCCAACAGATGAAGAAAATGAACAAAACCATCAGAATCTAAAAATGGAAATAGAAACAATAAAGAAATCAGAAAGAGAAACAACCCTGGAGATAAAATACCTAGGAAAGAAATCAGGAGTCATGGATGCAAGCATCACCAACAGAATACAAGAGATAGAAGAAAGAGTCTCAGGGACAGAAGACACCATAGAGAGCACTGACACAACAATCAAAGAAAACGCAAAAAGCAAAAAGATCCCAACCAAAAACATCCAGGAAATCCAGGACACAATGAGAAGACCAAATCTAAGGATAATAGGTATAGAAGAGAGTGAAGACTCCCAATGTAATGGGCCAGTAAATACCTTCAACAAAATTAGAGAAGAAAACTTCCCTAACCTAAAGAAAGAGATGCCCATGAACATACAAGAAGCCTACCGAACTCCAAATAGACTGGACCAAAAAAGAAATTACTCCTGTCACATAATAATAAAAACACCAAATGCACTAAACAAAGAATTTTAAAAGCAGTAAGGGAAAAATGTCAAGTAAGATATAGAGGCAGGCCTATCAGAATTACGGCAGACTTCTCACTAGAGACTATGAAAGCTAGAAGATCCTGGGAAGATGTCATACAGACCCTACAAGAACACAAATGCCAGCCCAGATTACTATACCCAGCAAAACTCTCAATTACCATAGATGGGGAAAACAAGATATTCCATGACAAAACAAAATTCACACAATATCTTTCCCCAAATCTAGCCCTACAAAGGATAATAGATGGAAAACATCAACATAAGGAGCAAAACTACACCCTAGAAGAAGCAAGAAGGTAATCTTTCAACAAATCCACACAAATCTAATTCCACCTCTTACAACAAAAACAACAGGAAGTGATAATTACCTTTTCTTAATATCTTAATATGAAAATTAATATTACCAACATATCCTAATTGATTGAAATCCAAAAATATGAGGAATTAGAAATTTGTTGATTGTCATCCAATAGTCTCTCTAATTTTGTAATTGGAGAAATAGATCCAATATCATACAAGCTATATACACTTTCAGCTTGTTTGTTCATGACAGTGTCTTGCTGTGTACAACATAAGGGTCCTGAAATCTTGCTTCTCCTATCTCAGCCTCTCTATTAGTAGTATTGTTTATTTCATGTTTTTACACTATAATATGGTTTTCAGAACAGCTTATATATTTCAAAAGTATTTATATACCCAAGGGAGACATAGACAATTAACTTGGGAGGTGGCTTGTAGGAAAGAGAACAACAAAGAGTGAGACTGGATGCTTTGCTTGACATTTGTAGCTCTTGTATCAAGTTTGAAGAACAAGACTTTATAAGTTATTCTTTCTCTGAGATGAATGCTTTTCCAAATTATCACAGCTAATGAACCAGATT
>NW_022196900.1:64734468-64740762 GCF_008632895.1 Mastomys coucha | reverse complement strand
GTCATTGAAGTACAGCCTTATTACAATGAAATCCAATGTCTAAAATTTGTTCTTATTTTGGGCTTGTATCACAGTAAGAGCCAAGATTTTAAACTCTACTAAATTCAAAACAAACAAACAAACAAAAAGACTTTATATATTTATGTTCATTTAAGAAAATACTAGTAGTGATGTATTATTTTGAAATATACAGTTAATATGTTTGGAGTTATTTAAAATTTATATTGAGAAAAACATGTATTTTCAGTATTGCTATAAACAAGCATCTACATAAGACTGTTAAATTGATTGTTGTTTTATATCAAACAACTTTTACAATACTCATTTTTATTGTTATAATATTTTATAAATGTTAAGGATATGACAAAAAAGATATTGTAGGTATTGAAGGTGGGGCCTCTGGGAGGAGTTGGGGTACAAAAGAGAAACAAGAATGTGATTTAATTCTATTTACTTAAAATATATTTTTAAATATTAACAAATTCAGATAAATTAAAATCATGTAACTTTTCTCATCATAATGCAATAAAAGTTAAAACAAACAAACAAACAAAGAAATCTCTCACTTAGACTACTACCTGTGGCTACAAATCATATATCAATGATCACCCGTAATTCTCCAGCTCATTGGAGTGGTGGCTACAAATCATCTATCAGCAATCACCCTGATTCTCCAGCTCATTGGAGTGGTGGCTACACGTCGTCATCTATCAGTGATCACCCGTAATTCTCCAGCTCACTGGAGTGGTGGCCTTTACAGATGCTGATATTCTGGTACTGGCTTAGTAATTGTACTGCCTACAATTTTTTCCTGTTGTTCTCAAGTTAATGACAAGCTGGAATGAAAAAGATCCAGCAGACCAAACAAATAGCTCTCAGAATGGGAGAAAAATCTTTTCCAGCTGTACTTAAGCCAAGGGTTAATATAGAGAATTTACAGAAAACTGCAAAAATTAAACACTCGGGAAGGGCACTGCCAGTCAACAAATGGACAGTCCTCAAAAGAAGAACCCTGAGCAGTCAATAACTGCTGTAAAAATTGGTCAGCATGATGCTAGTCACGAGGGAAATGCAAAGTAAAGCAACTTCAGACGCCATCTCACCCCAGACACAGCGTCTGTTCTAAAAGAATCTGATACTAAAAGTTGGAGAAGCTATGGGGAAGAGGAGCTCTTCTCCACTGCTGGTGGGAGTGCAAATTGTGGAGGTCAATTTAGAGGATCCCCAAAAGTTAAAAATAGAGCTTCCACCTGACCCAGCTATCTGACTCCTGGGCATATACCCAACTACTCCTACTACCCTAGAGAAAGGACTCTAGCGTGAGCTTTCTCTGAAAACTAAACAAAAGTGTCTGACAATGGTTACTCAAGTCTATGAGTCTTAATTTTTTTTTTCTTTCATAAACTCATTTTATTCCAACTTAGTTAGAATGCATTCTAATTTATATTTATTCTATTTTAGTTAGCTGCATATTCATATTTGGTTACAGCAAAGCAAGGGAACCAACCTAGCTGTCCATCAACAGATGAAAAAGATAATGAAAGAGTTGGATGGGAACAAAATAGAATATTATTCAGCTATAAAAAAAAATTCAATGATGAAAATTTAAGGAAAAACAGATATATTGGAAAATACAATGATATTAATCAAGGTGTCCAAACTCAGAAAGGGAAAAAAAGAACACGTGCCAGAGGATATTCTTGTCCTACCTTATAATATGTATAACAGGTGCAAGTGTTGGTGCAGAATCAAATTTAGAAAGGAGAGCAAGAGAGAGCACTATTGGGTGATGAGGATGGAGGGGGGAAATCTTGATAAAAGGTCATGAAAAATGTTACAAGCTAATTATTATCTAGTTTTAATTCTGTCATTTTCCCCCCATAGAAGATGAGTGAATTCAGCTTCTTAGGTATTGAAGTAGAAAAGTTATGTGATTGTGGGTGAAAGAGTAAAACCCTAATTGAAGCTCCACTGCTTCCAAATGGTCAATCTGACAGTGTAGAAGTACATAGAGCTATGGAGTAGCCAAGTGACTTCTTTTTTCTTTCTTTTTTTTTTTTTAGATTTATTTATTATTATAAATGAGTACACTGTAGCTGTCTTCAGACGCACCAGAAGAGGGCATCAGATTTCATTATGGGTGATTGTGAGTCACCATGTGGTTGCGGAGATTTGAACTCACAACCTTCAGAAGAGCAGGCAGTGCTCTTACCCGCTGAGCCATCTCACCAGCCCGCCAAGTGACTTCTTTAAATCAGCTGTGTGATGTTTTCATTCTAACTAAATTAGAATAAAATGAGCTTATGAAAGGAAAAAATCAAGACTCATAGACTTGAGTAACCATTGTCAGACACTTTTGTTTAGTTTTAAGGGAAAGCTCACACTAGAGTCCTTGCCTTCAAGGTCACGATTTCTCCTTCCTTGGTGTCCAGTATATTATCACAGCAAATCCTCATATCACCTACAGACTACAAATTTTATTCCCATTTTTCTACATAAGAGAATGATGTTTAGAGAGAGTCAATGATGTAGCTGGTAGAACTGACCGCAGAGATCCTAGCTCTGGAGATGAATGTATCCAGGATTCAAATCTCACCTTATGGTATATTAAGGACATGACTTGGGTCATCCAATCCCCTGTACAACATAGCAACAATGGTGAAACCCTTTATGAGGGTCCAGAGAAGCCAGGCATTTGCAGCATCAGGCACTAGTGTCTGTACTCAGTGAGCAGGAGCTAGCCATTACTTTTATCATCACCATACAAGTTTTCTTGTGTAGATGTGTAGCTTAGACCATCACCTGCTACATAGTCCGTATTCAAAATGATAGCTATTAGTCTCACTGTTAAGTATCAGCAATGACCTTTGCATTTTTATCTGTTTGTTCATAAAGCAACAAGATACCCTTGTCCTATGTGTAGGCAAGATTTCCTTGGTAACAAACCCTTCTGGGTAAGATGTAACCTACTCTCTCCACTCCCGAACTCTTACAGTCTTCGGAATGCTGCCTGTCTCCCACCACCTCTCCCCTCAGGCTCAGGGGAGAATAAAATCCAGTCCTTCCTCTAAGAGATGTAAAGTAGCTTAAATAATTAGCTATTGTACGGTGCTTTGAAAAGAGAGCTCGAAAGAACCCCATAAGCACTGAGAGAGAATTAATTCATGAAATCACTGGTGGGCTCAACAATTACATGTGTCATATTTATTCAGCTGTGGGAATGGTATGGGACATTGAAGTTTGGAGTGTGGTCCAAATCTCTCAAGACGAAGGATTTCCTGCAACTCTAGATCAGCTGTGTTCTCTAAGGTGAAGACTGTGAAGTACCAGCCTCTTAGACACGGTGTCAGGAACACTTGCATTTATTAATTCTTTTTCTACTTCTCTGCTCTCAGACCTCACCTGCATCATACCCTTCCTTCGGAACACAAATGGTAGAGAAACAGCACACAAGATTCCCGTTAGCTGAGCTGTGTTGGACTTGTGAGTCTGTTGATTTCCCAACTGGTTAACTTCCCTTCCCCTTAAGAGAATGACGATGCTAATAATTTAGGTTGTGGCAATGAACTAATGAGACAATAATGCTTATGCATTTCTCCGCAGGAAGCTTGAGGGTATCGTATTCCATGCCAGATTTACATTATGCATTAGAAAGTATAAAGATTCCCTGGTCAGAACTGACAGGCAAATCCATGAGTGCTATTAAATGACTTGACCTATCCCCTCTGAATGTGCTCTACAGCCACAACAGCAGCAGCCAGGGGCTTGCTGAGTACACAGAATCACAGAGCTACTAAATCCAAGCCTTCATGTCCCACAACGAAGTCCCAGGGCATTAATATTGAATGACGAGGGTTAAGGCAGTGCTTTGGAAAGTATGGGTGCTTACAGAATGGTTAGAATGCAAACATTATCTAGACAGATGGGCCTGGTGGGTAGTGAAGGACAGCTGGTGTCAAATATTAGGCATTCAATTTAAGGAGAGGGATTGACACAAATACATGGAGATGAGCTCACAAGGCATCTTCAAGACACAAAAGCAACTCAGCATTTCTTAATAAGATATGTGGACAGTCGGCTGCCCTTGCTTTTCAAACCGAGTTCCTAAGTGTGACCAGAGACCTGTTCCTGTTAGTCCCTACAGAAGCATCAGTGGACCTTGTACTTAGGCTTTAATTCCAACCTCTCCATATGAGTTTCCGATGTACTTCCTGGCAGGGAATTCCAAATAGACAAAGGCAGATGCCACAATCCCTTTCAAAAAAGAGGTGGAAAGAGAAAATAAAATCCTTTGAGATTACCTTTTCCTTCATAGTGTATAAAAAATTATCAGGACTGTTGAGTTTGTATAAGATACTATTCTTTATAGTGTTTTATCAATTGGATTTAACTTATTTTAGTCTCAGTTCTTTATTGGATTTTTTATTGATTTAAGTTTTATTGCATTGTGATGATAAAAGATACATAATTTCAATTTATCTGAATTTGTTAATACTAAAAAATATTTTAAATAAATAAAATTAAATCACATTCTTGTTTCCCTTTTGTACCCCAACTCTTCCCAGAGAACCCCCTTTAATACCTACAATATCTTTTTGTCATATTCTTTAAAATTTATAAAATATTATAACAATAAAAATGAGTATTATAAAAGTTGTTATACATAAAACAACAATCAATTTAAGTCTTATGTAGATGCTTGTCTACAGCAATACTGAAAATACATAGGTTTTTCTCAATATAAATTTTAAATAACTCCAAACATATTAACTGTATATTTCAAAATAATACATCACTACTAGTATTTTGTTAAACGAACATAAATATATAAAGTCTGCTTGTTTGTTTGTTTGTTTTGTATTTAGTAGAGTTTAAAATCTTTGCTCTTACTGTGGTACAAGCCCAAAATAAGAACTGTAAGCATGATTTTTATATACAGACTTCCTGCTATGGTCAAAGCTATTTGACTTGAGTGAGTGAATTTATTCTCAGCCCACAGAGAACAAGTTACATTCATTTAAGAAATGGTGTATATATTAAGATGGTCTATCCATAAAGTCATTCACCAACTGTTTCAATGAACAATGGTTCTGCTTGGAGCGTGGCACAGACATTAGGTGAGGGTAAGAATCTGGTACAATAGCTGTGATAATTTGGAAAAGCATTCATCTCAGAGAAAGAGTAACTTATAAAGTCCTCTTCTTCAAACTTGATACAATAGTTACAAATGTCAAGCAAAGCATTTAGTCTCACTCTTTGTTGTTCTCTTACAAGCCACCTCCCAAGTTAATTGCTTATGTTTCTTTTGGCTGTATAAATAATTTTGAAATATATAAGCTGTTCTGAAAAACATAGTATAGTGTAAAAACATGAAATAAACAATACTACTTATAGAGAGACTGAGATAAGAGAAGCATGATTTCAAGACCCTTATGTTGTACACAGCAAGACACTGTCACATACAAACAAGCAGAAAGTGTATATGGATTGTACAATATTGGACCTATTTCTCCAATGACCAAATTAGAGAGAGCATTGGATGATAAGCAACAAATTTCCAATTCCTAATATTTTTGAATTTTAATCGATTAGGATATTTTGGTAAGATTAATTTTTATATTAAGAGATATTAAGAAAGAGTAATTGTTACTTCCTTTTATTTTTGTTGTTAGAGGTGGAATTATGTGTGTGGGTTTGTTGAAAGGTTACTTTCTTGCTTCTTCTAGGATGTAGTTTTACTCCTTATGTTGATGTTTTCCCTCTATTATCCTTTGTAGGGCTGGATTTGTGGAGAGATGTTAGGTAAATTTCATTCTGTCATGGAATACCTTGAATTCTCCATCTATGGTAATTGAGAGTTTTGCTGGATATAGTAGCCTGGTCTGGCATTTGTGTTCTTGTAGGGTCTGGATGACATCTGCCCAGGATCTTCTAGCTTTCATAGTCTCTAGTGAGAAGTCTAGTGTAATTCTGATAGGCCTGCCTTTATAGGTTACTTGACCTTTTTCCCTTACTGCTTTTAAAATTCTTTCTTTGTTTAACGCATTTGGTGTTTTTATTATTATGTGACGGGAAGAATTTCTTTTCTGGTCCAGTCTATTTGGAGTTCTGTAGGCTTTTTGTATGTTCATGGGCATCTCTTTCCTTAGGTTAGGGAAGTTTTCTTCTATAATTTTGTTGAAGATATTTACTGGCCATTACATTGGGAGTCTTCACACCTATTATCCTTAGGTTTGGTCTTCTCATTGGGTCCTGGATTTCCTGGATGGGTTAGGAGCTTTTTTTTTTTTTTTT
>NW_022196900.1:64705916-64734449 GCF_008632895.1 Mastomys coucha | reverse complement strand
TCTTCTGCCCCTGAGATTCTCTCTTCTATCTCTTGTATTCTGTTGGTGATGCTTGCATCTATGACTCGATCTCTTTCCTAGGTTTTCTATCTCCAGGGTTGTCTCTCTTTCTGATTTCTTTACTGTTTCTATTTCCATTTTTAGATTCTGGATGGTTTGTTCATTTCCTTCACCTGTTTGATTGTGTTCTTCTGTAGTTCTTTAAGGGATTTTTGTGTTTCCTCTTTAAGGGCTTCTAGCTGTTTACCTGTGTTCTCCTGTATTTCTTTGAGGGAGTTAGTTATGTCTTTCTTAAAGTCCTCTCTCATCACCATGAGAAGTGATTTTGGATCCGAATCTTGCTTTTCCAATGTGATGGTGTGTTCAGGACTTGCTATGGTGGGAGAATTGGGTTCTGATGATGCCAAGTAACCTTGGTTTGTGTTGCTTATTTTATTAAGCTTGTCTCCCCTCCCCCACCATCTGGTTATCTCTAGTGCTACCTGCCTTTGCTAAATCTGACTGGAGCCTGTCCTTCCTGTGATCCTGGTTATGTCAGAACTCCTCAGAGTCAATCTGTCTCTGTGATCCTGTGATTCTGGGATCCTGGGATCCTGGGCTTGTTAGAGTGCCTGGGAGTGGAACTCCCTCTGAGTGTTGTGGAACTGGATTCGGAGTTTATGCCCAAGGTCTGCTCAGGGCACCTGCCTAGGCAGACTGGAAGAAACCAGTGCCACTGGGCTGGCAGAGTTCCCGTGTGCCTGCATCCTGTTGGTCCCAGTTACTCCCAGTTTTGGGACAGATGTTGTGTCCTCCTCACCTCTAATCCTGGCACCTGGAAGCGGAGCTTCCTCTGGGTGTTGTGGGACTGGCTGTGGAGCTTGCACTCAAGTTCTGCTCAGGGCACTGGCCAGCCCAGACAGACCCTCTTTATTGGTTTTTTTAAAATAAGTTATTTTTATTTTATGTACATTGGCGTTTTGACGACATGAACATCTGTATGGGAGTGTCTGATTCCCTGGAACAGGAGCTATAGATACTTGTGAGCTGCCATGTGAGTGCGGGGAATTAAACCCAGGTCCTCTGGAAGAGCTGTCACTGCTTTTAACCACTGAGCCATCTCTCCAGCCCAGTGTTGTTGTTTTCTTTTGTTGATGGTTTTTGATGACAATCTCATTCTTTTCTATGCACTTTTGCCAGAACTGTATTTGTTGGATGTACTTCCAATTGCCCAACCTCCTTAGGTATGGCTCATAGAGCTTTAGGGTCTGCACTTGCCTACCTTTCTCCCAACCCTTGCTGCCTATTCCTAGCCTGCTAGTGGAAATAGCTTCCCTTGACAGAGAATACCCCTGTTCTGGTTTTGATATATTCTTTCCTCTGCCCAGAGCTCCTTTATCCTCAGGAAAACTGCCTCTCTTCAGAGTAGAAACACTGGTTGTAGTTACCATCTATTTGGGACCTACCTATATTCAGCAGCTTTTGCTAACTGTCTTCTCATGACCAAGAGTTCTCTCTCATACAGGTAACTCTGTGTCTCAGAGTCAGTTATCTAGGGAACTCAATCTGTGACATAATTTATAAAATGCATTCACACTGATATTATCATTTCACTTTACTGTCTGAGATTGTCTGTACCAATCATACCCAAACCTCTTTTGCAATAGTAATTCATTATTAAATCATTTTAACAATTGATTAGGTGGCTATGTATTGAACAGCAACTATATCCCAGGCTCCTGGGTATCCAGCTACCCTCTGACCTTTGGATAATCTCTGGAATCTGGTCCTTACCTTTCCTACTCACAGGTTTTTAGACTTCTTTGACCCTTCCAGTCATCCCATCCAGCCTTTGCTGCAAGTCAGATAGCCTAGGGGAGCTCTCTTGACCATGGCCAGCCTCTGCTTTCACACTTCTGTAAAGGGAAGACCACAAGGATGTTCTTTAGAATATACTTTATCAAATGTGTGTGTACATGTGTGCTTGTGTGTAGCAGTCAGAATTTGACATCAAAGGTCTTCCTCTATCACTCTCAACCTCACTTTCTGAGGCAGGGCCTCCAAATGAATCTAGAGATCACTGCTTTGGCAAGATGGGCTTGGCCAGCAAACCCTCAGAATCCTGCTGTCTCCACCTCCCTAGCACTGGGATTATAGCTTTGTAAGTGGGAGCCAGAGATCTGAACTAAGGTCTTTCTCCTTGCACAGTGAGCACTTTACCAACTGGGCCGTCTGCCCAGCTCTACATCATAATATTGAGCAGAGTTCTTCCTCTGTGTCTACTTCCCAGCTCTCTGCTTCTACCCTCTGCTCTTTTTCAGAGTGTCACCTCCCACTTCCCCTTGACATTTATAACGGAGGAAGCTCAAGGATCATTTCCTACAACTCCACCGTTTAGGAAATAATTTTCGTGATTTGTCAATGACAAACTCAAAGCTCTCGAAAATGCCTGCCATGAAAGCCTCCCCAATGCTAGGCCTGCACCCTTTCTAGAAAAGCATCTGGCTTCTCCTTGGCCCTGATTGACATGTCCACCCCACTGGCTAACCACTTCTGTACATCTCTCCTGTGTGTATCTCTGTTCTGCCTATTGTTTTAACTAAAAATTCCTGCTTTGCCAAGATTTTAGACAAAGAAAGATTAAGAGCTTTAATATGCCTCATTAAATCATCAGTTGTTCCCATCCAGTTGTTAAATTAATCAATTATTTTTGTAGTTACTGTTTTTTAAATGCTTGTTTCCAAGGAAGATGAATGGACCATTTGACTAGTTCACATTCAACATATGCCCTGTGTTAGGCACTATAAGGCATTGGAGGTAGGGTAAGGTATCATAAAATTGATGAAGACATGGTCTTTGTTCTACAGAAGCTCCCAGAAATCTATTTAAGAGGAGATATAAATAACCCAGACATGTGGACTCAGTGTTGGGAGTTCCTAAGAGAGAATTACACCTCTCCCACTTATTAATTATCAACTCTGGACAAGATTTTTAACTTCATTTTTATCTCATTATTGGTCAAATAAGGTCATATGATTTGGTGTTAGTGTCAGCATATTTTAGTGATGATTAATGGCTCAATGAGTGATAGCTATTATTATAATTATTAATCATGATGTTAATTTAGCAAATGGTCATTGTGTCTGCTCCAGAAGTACTCTATAATATATGAATAACATGGATATGAGCCCTCCCGGTTCCAAATCCATGACAGTTCCACCAGTGAAAGGGTTGATAAATAGCTGCTCCAAATGCCAACATCATTAGGATCAGCATCAGCTGGAAGAACATTCTTGCCCGAGTCTTTCTAGAAGGCAGCTCTGATCAGTAGACTACGCAAGTTAACTGAACTCTAAGAGACAATGTCCACCCACCTTAGTAGACCCTCTGATCCTGGTTCCTCACAGATGTTCCTTGCCAGTAAGCATGGCGCACCTCAAATCTGCCTCCAGAGAAGCCAGCCTGTGATAGTTTTTCAGCCAAGTCAAAATTATTCCCTCTATTCTCTGGGTTCATTTCATATGGGGCTAGGGTTGCTTTTTTCTATGAAAAGAAACAGTTACCAGCCTTTGTCTCTCAGAACTGCTATAAAAGTCTAAAAAAAAAAAAAAAAAAAATGCTAATTCATGTTCAGCCCTTAGAACAGAGCAAGCATTTGGGAGGGGCAATAGTTAAAGTTACCATACCCTGGGCTACATGGAGACTAGAGAGAAGGACACATGTGACTCTCACCTTCTTGGTAAACACCAGGACAGATGTGAGTCAAGAAGAAAGAGTCATATGCATATACATGCCACCATGTCCAACCTTCCTCATCTTCTACCCTGACCAATGATAAACAGTAACAATAATTCACAGCACCATCTAGAAAGGGCATCAAGGAGTCTCTCACTAGCTTTTACGTTCACTGAAAGCAGTACTCCAACAGTTGAATCCTCTCTATAGTCTGGTAAAGCTCTACCAATCTTTCCTCACACCAAGCCAAATAGGACTGTGCTAAGCTAATTATATTTCTGATTTTCATACAGGAAACTCAACAATCATTTTGCCTGAATCAATTACAAGGGCTTTTCTACATCTTGAAAATCACAGGAATTTTTCCCTTTCACACCATTTTTCCAACTGGGACAGCTAAAATCCGAATATGACAGTATTAGTCCTGAGAGAATTTTCCCATAAATTTCATTTATAATACGAGTAAAGAGACAAAGTTTGATACTTGTGCTTTTAATCCACTCAAAGACAGTGAGTGACTGTTACTTCTGACTGCCACCCACTTGACATATGTATTTTAATAAAAAACAGGCAACGTGTGCATATTCTCCTAATGTTCACAGGATATCGTGGGAACTGTAAATTACGGTAAATGTTAACTTCCTTGGGATTGAAACTGTTGCATAAAAACAAGTGACATATTCAACTTTGGAGGGTTATTTTGGTTTAAAAACTTGAATGGGGAACAGAAAAGGAGGAAGGGAGAAAAATGTATTTGTTCTATCACATGTCTTTCATGAGAGAGGGAAATTATTTTAATTACTCAGAAGTATAAAATGTATTGTGTACATATTGATTTTTCTCATTCACTCTGCTAAATTTAGGAACAGAATTTATTTGAGGAGAAAAAGCATAATGTCCTAGTTGAATTTGCTTTTGATTATTAAAATATTAAACCATAAGCTACTACTTAACTTTAACCCTCTTTTGTGGTACTTAGTAAGCTAAAATTTACAGGATAAAAATGTGTAGTGTTTCCTGAATACAAATTCAAATATGAAAAAATTTTAAAATGTGTTCATTCTATCACATGGCAACTTTCATAAACTGGGAAAATTAAGATCCCCATGTTGCATGGGAGAAATAATGAGGGTCATAGACTACAGAATATGACAGAGAAGCAATATTCAATAAGCTGGCTAAATGAGTGAAAAGTGCTTTTGTATGGTTGCCGTATTTAATGTAAAGTTTTCCAGATGGCAGCCTAAATGCCCATTACAAATTGTAGGACTGTCACCTCGACCTGAGAGACTGTGGGCATCTTTTAGGTCTCCAATACCTTGACCATAAAATGGTAGATACAATAGCACCAAGTGCCATGTGAGCATCACCATCAGCTCTGGCAAAATCAGTGTCTGTGTGCATATGAGGCAGATTAACAGTCTGTACAGAGCATCCTATCTTTGCTTTCTCTGTTACATCCAAGTACTACTTGTAATGTCCTTTTTATGAAGACCTACTAACATGGTATGGGATACTTTGCTACAAAACACCATTTTGGAGTTATGCCTTCAGTAGGAACAACCCACATGTGGAAAGAGCTTTTAATCCACCCAAACTCTCATCTAAATCCAAATTTACAAAACTCTGTCATATGATCATATGTAATATGGGACTTACAGACTATAAAGTTGTACTGTAGTCAACCGGCAAGGTGGCAGTAAGCGTGAGACCAGGACCCCTGAGCCACATCTGTACAACCATGGGAAATTTCTGTTTCCAGCCTAGGCTACAGTAGACACTCCATGAATTGGCCTGGAACTCACTGAGACATTTGTTCACTTACAAATGTCCACCATACCACACATGTTCTTTTTTTGTGGGCAAATAAACTAAGGAACAAAGGTCTGCGAAGTTTGCTCTCTCAGGAGTTCATATCCTAGCGTGAAGAAAGACTTTAAGATGTCCAATAGAACCTCCTGGCTCTGTTCTCAGAGAAGTAAGTTTAACAAAGTAGGAAAATATGGAGCTAAGAAGCATCTCTCAGAAGAGAGATCTGGAAGGAAAGGAGGCATCTGCCATGGGTGAGGTCTGGGGAAGAGCGAAGCGGACACCTGGGCACTGACCAGGGCTGTGCACAGCCATACAGATGGGACAGAATGTGAAACTGAGAGAAATTTCCAGTGTGGCACACTTGGTGGTGAGTGGGTACAGAAGGAGGTCTGTGGTGGCTCCTATGGCTTGAGATCTGTCCTTGTCATTCATTTCATAAGCATCAGTTAGCATTTACTGTGGGTTCTGTATTGTGAAATAAAGCGCTGAGTCCTTTCTAAGAAACTTGTCCCAAAACCTCTACTCCTCTTTTTTCCAGAGAGGGAGGGAGGGAGGGAGAGAGGGAGGGAGGAAGGGGGGAGGGAGGGAGGGAGGGAGAGAGAGAGAGAGAGAGAGAGAGAGAGAGAGAGAGAGAGAGGAAAGGAGAGAGAGTCAGTTTTGGGGTTTTTTTTTTGTTGTGTTTTTTGTTTTTTGTTTTTTGTTTTGCTGTTGGCTTAACAAGAACAGTAGACAACAGTAGCTGTCCTGCATGGAAGAAAGCTACTACAAGAAAGAGCCTCTGCGGCCTGATAAAACTGTCCCCTGGTCTTTAAAGTCACCTGCCTCTGGCTCCAGGCAGTGCTCACAGTTCCGAGCTCCCCCACAGCAGCCAGCTCCTCTCCAGGCCCTTTCCGGAGTAGTAATTGCCTTTCAACTGGTTTGTTTTCTTGTCCATGGCTGTGGAATGATCCCAACTCCATCTAGAGCACCTGCTGGATACCACAGGATCCCAGCTCCTTCCCAGAAAGACAGAAACTCTCTCTCTACCTAGCTCAGGTACTGTTTCTCCCTGGATAGTCAGCCTCTGATATGTAAAGTAATGCCAGTTACCTTGAGGCAGAGGGCCTTGAATTTTCTTCTAAGAGTCTGCTCTGGGACAGCAGAAGATGAAACACCAGCCAAACACCAAGCTTGGAAGTTCAAGAGGCTTGGTTGGCTCTTTGCCCTTACCTTTCTAATGCCTTTATTGATTATGTCAATGAAATGGAGAGCGGAGAATCTACCACTCAGGGTAGATAGTGTGTGGAATGCTCCTGATATCTATCACATGACCAAATAACCATTCTAGGTGGCCTCTTGACTTCAGCCCTGTAGTGTAAACTCTCTGACTAGTTATGTGGTCTCAAGTCATCAAAGAAAACCAAGGACAAAACTCCCTTTAAAGGAAAGCTTAATGGTAGGCCTCTTTGACTGTGTCCTCCTCCTAGCCAGTCACTTCTATTCCTGCAAGCCGATGTTACACTTCTTTGTGGATCAAACTGCCAATGGTGGTTACCTGTGGAAAAATCACACATTTAGCTCCCATTTCATTAATGAATTCAGATTTTGTAGGGGGAGTTGCTCATTTGAAAGGTCAATTTCTCACAAATAGCCATGTGTCCAAGGCTGGTAATTTAAGCTCTTTGACTCTCCATTTCCCCAGTGTAGTAATTATGTATGTCGTGGAAATATCATGAAGAGTAAATGGAACACATGAAAATATGTACCGTGCATTTTTTTTTTTACTTCAATGTTATTTCCCTAGTAATTAAAAATGCCTACCATCAGTTGGAGAGTGTTCAGGAAAAACAAAACAAAAGGGCAAAAAAGAAGAAAACAAACATAAAACTAAAATAAAGAAACATTCATTATGAATTTTATTACTTCAACTACTGTAAACTGTGTAGGAATCTGAGCTGCAAAGCTACTCATTAAACTGTCTGCTCTTTCCTGTTTAAACAAGGCCCCTCTTGGGTCGCCCAGCCTGAGCCTTCTTGGGTCTGCATCCAGGAAGGAAGACGTTTCTACGGTAACGGAGGAGGACTTCTCCAGAGGGTCTCTGGGAGAGGCCAGGATCTGGTGCAAGTGACAAACTCCAGCTCCCTTGATAATGAACAGAGAGGTAGCAGCCACGATGGCCAGCTTTGAGTAGAATGAGGGCATTCAGGCGTGAAATCCCTTTCAATCGCTCGTTTGTTCTTCTCCGTGGAGAATTCACTTTGTGCCACTCTTAAAAAAATGGCTGATGGAGACTCAGTGGTGTGTAAATAATAAATGCTACAGAAGGAAATGTGTGTGTGTGTATGTTTGTGCGTGTGCATGTGTTTTGTGTGTTTGTGTATGTGTGTGTGTATGTGTGTGTGAGGAAGAGAGAGAGAGAAGGAGAGAGAAAGAGAGAGAGGAAGAGAGAGAAAGAGAGATTTGGAAGGAGAGAAACCTGGTGTAGGAGCATAGCCCAGTAACTTCCTTTTACCATCTGTGAAGTGAGATGTGAAGGACAAAGTCATAGAGGAAGATGTTTGGCACCAAAACATAACCTAAGCTCCTGGTGGATAAGGTTTGAATTATGTGACTATGATGCTTGCAAAAGAAGGATGTGTGGACAAGAGGAATCAGAGCTATAAGAGACCAAGTCCAAAAGATGGGATGGAGCCTTAGCCAAGATTGGGGAGTGAGTAAATGTCGCTATTTCTTTAAAATTGTGCTGTGGTGGATTTCTTCCTGCATTGTCCACTACATCATCACACTCAGCTTCTTAGGTGGATGCCATACTAGTCACTGGAGGGTAGATGGAGAAATGAGCTCAGAGAAGTGACTTTTTCACTCCGCCACTAGATGGTCAGGTCAGGATTCAAACCCAGGTCAGTTTGAGTCCTTAGGCAATGTCTTTATTAATGACTGGTATGCTGCCTTCCATAGAGAGCTTGTGGACAATGTTCTGGAGGGGGTGGTATACTGTGTGCTGTGTGCTGTCTCCATCTGATGCTTGTCAACTCATAGAGAGCCTACTTGTCCTCCCAAGCTTTATCCACGACCAAAGAAATTTTGCCATTCCTTCTGAATGCTAAGGACTTGGCTCTGACTTGGTTGGGTTAATATGAAATTTTCCCTGTGATCAAATCCCACACACCCTCAACCCCGCAAAACCTAGAGCAGTTAAGTTGTAAATGAACTAGTCTCTAAAGAGCCCGTAGGTTTCTAGGGTCTCTGATCATTCAGAGTGTCCCTCATTTTGAACATGCAGAACATGAAGAATTTCCGTCTCAGCTTTCTCCATGAGGGCATTCTGACCTTCCATATTTAGAACCAAAGTGGTTCCAGTTTAATAAAAAGTCTTCCATGGAAAAACCTATGGTGGAAGCTGATGGCCTAACTACCTACCCATAAGGAGGCTACAGAAGTGAAAGTCAAAATGAATGAGAAGTGAAGTTTATCCAGAGGTCAAGGCCAAATGCCCCACACCTGAGTAGGAACTCGCTAGGCATTGAGTGACAGTATCAAGTGCTCACTCAGGGAGCTGGCGAGATAGCTCAGTGGATAAGAGCACTGACTGTTCTTCCAAAGGTCGGAAGAACCTTTGAGTTCGGATCCCAGCAACCACATGGTGGCTCACAACCACCTGTAATGAGATCAGACCATCTCTTCTGGTGTGTCTGAAGACAGCTGCAGTAAATTATGCAGTAAATTATGCTGGAGCAAGCGGGCTGGAGCGAGCGGAGCGGGGTGGCAGAGGTCCTGAGTTCAATTCCCAGCAGTCACACACATGATAGCTCACTGCCATCTGTACAACTACAGGGTACTCATACACATTAAAAAAAAAAAAAAATCTTTAAAAAAAAAAAAGTGCTCACTCGGGAAAGAGGAAGGTTGATATGGAAAATTTCCTTCCATGTCATAAGTTGGATGTATTCCGGAGATTCCTTTGTTCTAGAAGTCAGTCAGGTGGCTATGCTCAAGTGAAAAAGTCTCTGCCAGGTACTGATGCTAAAAAGGGAAAAAAGGAAATGTTCTACAGGATCTATTAGTAGATATTGGTGGACGAGGTGCAGGGAGATGATGTTGTCATAGAAGTTAGAAAAAGGGTCCCAGAAGAAGTGGAAACAAGAACAACTTAAATAGGAAAGAGTGGGTAACCAGCCTGCAGGAGATTGGGGGCCAGTAAGTTGGAGAAATAGCAATGACATAACAGGGCAAGTGAATCAAACAGGAAGCTAACACCAGAGTGTAGTTTCACCATGTGTTCTAGTAAGCCTCTGCCTGATACCAAGGACAAAGTTAGACTGACAGGAGGAACGTGGTGGAGAAACCTCCTGGAAGATGTGCTATTTAAGCTGTGTACTGAAGGACTCACAAGAGTACTGCAGTCAATGGTACCTTGGAAGAGTGAGCAGGAGAAACAGAACAGTAAGAGATCCCAGGAAGAAGGGAGAACCTGACATAACTCCTTAAAGGGTCGGCATGCATCCTTGTGGTATTGAAACTGAAGAGGAAGGCAGGGTTGGAAATAAGGTGTGGATGTGGAAGGGGATGAAATCAATGACAAATAGCAATACTAGTGTGGACAGTACTCTGGCACCAAGTGCAAACATGGGGTTGTTAGAGGTAGAACTGTGGTTTAATGTGGAAACAAGACACCTCAGGTCAAACTCCATTCTACAGAAGAGGAAACTGGAGACCTTGACCAGGAAGGAAGGTGACAAAGCCATGGGTGTGATAGGCTCAGAGTAAGCATTTTTTTTTGTCACATTCTTCAAAATTTATAAAATATTGTAACAATAAAATTGAGTATCATAAAAGTTGTTTGATGTAAAACAATCAATTAGTCTTATGTAGATGCTTGTCTACAGCAATACTGAAAACATACGTTTTTCTCCTTATAAATTTTAAATAACTCCACACATATTAGCTGTATATTTTAAAATAATACATCACTGCTAGTTTTTTTAAAAATGAACATAAATAAAGTCTTTTTGTTTGTTTGTTTGTTTCGTTTTTAGTAGAGCATAAAAGCTTGGCTCTTACTGTGGTACAAGCCCAAAATAAAAACAATTTTTAGACATTGGAGTTCATTGTAATAAGGCTGTACTTCAATGACCCTCACATCACCAAAGGATTTTACCTCCCTAGTAGCTAAGCTAAGAGTTGACAGTTCTGCTGCACCAAGGAGTGAATTTTAGGCACAATTTTTGGATGCAGATTTCCTGCTATGGTCAAAGCTATTTGACTTGCGTGATTGTCTTCATTCTCAGCCCATAGGGAACATGTTACATTCATTTAAGAAATGCTGTGTGTATTAAGATGGTCTATCCATAAAGTCATTCACCAACTGTTTAAGTGAACAATGGTTCTGCTTGGAGGGTGGCACAGACATTAGGTGAGAGTAAGAATCTGGTTTATTGGCTATGATGATTTTGAAAAGCATTCATCTCAGAGAAAGAGTAACTTATAAAGTCCTCTTCTTCAAAATTGATATAATAGTTACAAACATCAAGCAAAGCATTCAGTCTCACTCTTTGTTGTTCTCTTATAAGCTACCTCCCAAGTTAATTGTTTACATTTCTTTTGGCTGTATAAATAATTTTGAAATATGTAAGCTGTTCTGAAAATCATAGTATAGTGTAAAAACATCAAATAAACAATCCTACTAATAGAGAGACTGAGATAGGAGAAACATGGTTTCAAAACCATTATGTAGTACCCGGCAAGACACTGTCAGGTACAAACAAGCAGAAAATGAGTATGGATTGTACAATATTGGACCTATTTCTCCAGTTACCAAATTAGAGAGACCACCAGATGATAACCAACAAATTTCCTCATACTTTTGAATTTGAATCTATTAGGATAAGTTGGTAATAATAATTTTTATATTAAGAGATATTAAGTAAAAGTAACTATTAATTCCTGTTATTTTTGTTGTTAGAGGTGGAATTATGTTTGTGTGGGTTTGTTGAAAGTTTACTTTCTTGCTTCTTCTAGGGTGTAGTTTTGCTCCTTATGTTGGTGTTTTCCATCTATTATCCTTTGTTAGGGCTGGATTTGTGGAAAGATATTGTGTAAATTTCATTTTGTCATGGAATAACTTGTTTTCTCCATCTATGGTAATTGAGAGTTTTGCTGGATATAGTAGTCTGGGCTGGCATTTGTGTTCTTGTAGGGTCTGGATGACATCTGCCCAGAATCTTCTAGCTTTCATAGTCTCTGGTGAGAAGTCTGATGTAATTCTGATAGGCGTGCCTTTATATGTTACTTGACCTTTTTCCTTTACTGCTTTTAAAATTCTTTCTTTGTTTAGTGCATTTGGTGTTTTGATTATTATGTGATGGGAAGAATTTCTTTTCTGGTCCAGTCTATTTGGAGTTCTGTAGGCTTCTTGTATGTTCATGGGCATCTCTTTATTTAGGTTAAGGAAGTTTTCTTCTATAATTTTGTTGAAGATATTTATTGGCTCATTACATTGGGAGTCTTCACTCTCTTCTATACCCATTATCCTAAGGTTTGGTCTTCTCATTGCGTCCTGGATTTCCTGGATGCTCTGGGTTAGGAGCTTTTTGCTTTTTGCATTTTCTTTGACTGTGTGTCAATGTTTTCTATGGTATCTTCTGCCCCTGAGATTCTCTCTTCTATCTCTTGTATTCTGTTGGTGATGCTTGCATCTATGACTCCTGATCTCTTTCTTAGATTTTCTATCTCCAGGGTTGTCTCTCTTTCTGATTTCTTTATTGTTCCTATTTCCATTTTTAGATTCTGGATGGTTTTGTTCATTTCCTTCACCTGTTTGATTGTGTTTTCCTGTAATTATTTAAGAGATTTTTGTGTTTCCTCTTTAAGGGCTTCTAGCTGTTTACCTGTGTTCTCCTGTATTTCTTTAAAGGAGTTATTTATGTCCTTCTTAAATTCCTCTATCATCATCATGAGAAGTGATTTTTGGATCTGAATCTTGCTTTTCCGGTGTGATGATGTGTCCAGGACTTGCTATTGTGCGAGAATTGGGTTCAGATGATGCCAAGTAACCTTGGTTTGTGTTGCTTATTTTCTTATGATTGCATCCCAACATCTGGTTATCTTCAGTGCTACCTGCCCTGGCTAAATGTGACTGGAGCCTGTCCTTCCTGTGATCCTGGTTGTGTCAGAACTCCTCAGAATCAAGCTATCTCTGTGATTCTGGAATCCTATGATCCTGGGCTTATTAGAGTGCCTGGAAGTACAGCTTCCTCTGGGAATTATGGGACTGGCTGCAGAGTTTGTGCTCAAGGTCTGCTCAGAGCAGAGGCCTCTGATCCTAGGATCCTGGGCGTGTCAGAGCACCTGGGAGTGGGGCTTCCTCTGGGTGTTTTTGGACTGGCTGCAGAATTTGTGCCCAAGCTCTGCTTAGGGCACCAGCCCGAAGAGACTAGAAGCAACCCATGCCTTTGTGCTGGCAGAGTTCCTGTGTGTCTGGGTCTCGCTGGTCCCAGTTACTCCTGGTATTGGGACAGATGTTGTGTCCTCCTCACCTCTGATTCTAGAGCAACTGGGAGTGGAGCTTCCTCTGGGTTTTGTGGGACTGGCTCTGATCCTAGGATCCTGGGTGAGTTAGAGCACCTGGGAGTGGAGTTTCCTCTGGGTGTTGTGGGACTGGCTTCAGAATTTGGGTGGTAAAGACAATAAGATCACAAATTCAAGACCATAATTTCTCCATGAGACTTTGGTCTGAAAAAGAAAGAAAGAGCAAAACCAGAGTAAGCATTCTTACTTTTCTTCCTAGCTTCTGGAATAATCTTGGGCCCCAATATCCAAGGACATTCTTGTCCCACAAGACTACAACCCAGGTAGTAACAAGACTAACATACAATAGCAGTGCATGGTGGCACCATGCCTGCAATTCTGGGACTTAGAAGGCAAAGGCAGGTGAGTCTCTGAGTTCAAGACTATACTGGTTTATGAGTTTCAGACCAAGCAAGGCTACATAGAGAGTCCCTGCCTCAAAATTTAAAAAAAAAAAGAAATATAATAATAATAATAATAATAATAATAATAATAATAATCAGCAACAATAATGTTGTTAGACAGTAGCACTCCAGTTGCACTTGTAATCTTGTGTGTAAATGACAAGAGGTAAGCTTCAACGGTAGTAGTCGGAGTTGGACATGTGACTAGGGAAAGGCTACATTGCACTTCTGCAGGAGGAACAAAAGTCCATCTGGGCTTCCTTTAGTAGCAGATGAGACTAAGACCGTCAGTCTAGAAATGGGATCTGACTCTCTGCCAGTGCCCTCTGTTCCTCCTTCCTCGAGAACTTGGTTACCTGTGGCTCTGAAACCTCACATTTCACAGTCTGCACTTTGCCAAAGCATCCACGTGCCATTGGTTATAAGCAGTAGCACAGATGTTTCTACTTGGGTTCTTCTCCATCTCTGCATGTTAAGGGATTATCTTCCAAAACCGTGTGAATCAGACATCAGACCCTAGAGAGCATCTGCTAAATGGCAGTGGTTGTCATGGTAGGGAGCTGCAGCAGGCTCTGTGTGGGGACAGTTCTCCATCACCTCATGTCACTGTCACATGAATGGGAGGTATGGGTTACCCTAAGAATAAAAAGGGGGAACTAAGAACCAGAAAGCCACTTATTTGTCCCAGGTTACACTGCTCATAGTAGAACAATCCTGAACCCAGATTTCCCAGCTAGGAACATCGTCCCTGCACTACCTACTCTCCCCAACTAAGGACTGGCTTGTATGAACACCAAAGCCATGTCACATGTAACCTACCACTGTCCTGCTATATGGCTTTGTGTAGTTAATATCATCTGTAACCTCATGTTTTTCCATCTATTGACTTTGTTCACAGAAATAACCATGCTGAGACTTAATGTTTCATGAATAAATGCCTAGGCCAAAAGCTTTGCTTGTTCCCTGGCTAGCTCAGGGAACCGACTAGTAACTTAATTACCCATTTATTCTATTCTAAGTTATGCCACATGGGTAGTTACCAGGTCTTCAGTTTCATGGAACCATCTTCTTCTGGGCTGGAGTCTCATCCCAGAATTCTCTCTGTGCCAGAACTTCCATCTTCCTGTTTGCTGCCTGTGCTAGGAGGCCAGCAGCATCTCATTGGCAGGCCTTCCATACAGTACAAGGGATTCGCCCTACAGCCTTGAATTTCTCTATGACTCTGCATTATTCTGTGTCAAATGGAAAAAGTAATTCTTACCTTGTCAACTTTTATGAGAATGAGATTGAGACCGGTGCAATTGCTTGGGACAAAAGACAAAGCAAAGGTGTGCTTTCATAAACCTGAAACACCATAATTTTTGAAACGTCGATCTAAAACACGATCTGACCTGTGAAATAAGAATATGTTTGTGAAGAGCCAATTAGCAGACAGAGACAAATTTAGAAAGTCTCTATTTTGTTTAGAACTCTAGATTGGCAGGATCTAACTGGGGAAATGGGAACAGTTGCTTTTTCTGAGTCCAAATGTTTTGTTTTCCTGAAACAGATATAAACACTCATCCTCTGGATACATTGTATGCTGACCACCTGTTTCTGCCTATTTTTCCATTTCACCCACTGTCTGGTATGATGCTTCCTGCTGGATAGTCTTATGCTGTGAAGTACTAATGAATATGGAAATAAGAGTATTCTTTTCATTTTGGCTGTTCATTTTGTTTGAGTTCTGCTATGCCTTAGTGCCTCCAGTGGCACTCCGGAAGAATGAAGCCCCATGGGATAATCCCCATTCTTAAGAAATAAAAACAAGATGCTGTGAGGAGCCTCTGTCAGTCCAGATCATATCCATGGTCAAAGAGCTACAAATTTGCCCAGACTAGCAACTGTAGCTTGAACCATCCAAAGCACATGTGCTATTTCCCCAGACTCTCCATCCTGCATGCTTTTCTCCGGGACTACTTCATCACCTTAGAATCAGCCTTTATATCTCTAGTCCAGGCCTGTTCAATACCTTCCAGCCAGGTCCTCACTTTCACCCCAGTGCCAGGATGATCATTTTAAAACATAGATAGATCTGATGAAATCAGCTCAGCTTATTAACTCTCTAGGGCTCTTTCATCCCTAGAAAACAGTCTGACTCCCTTGCTGCTGCTCTCCATCACTTGACTTCTATAAATCCTCCGGGTACCATCACATGGCCATCTCTATCTACAGCATCACAGCAGCTACCCCTCTCCCCTCCCATCATCTCATCAATGGTACCTGCTAGCAAGAGCCACCTTGGATGGAGGACCCATTCTCAGAAAAACTCCTAGGAAGTGCCTTATACAATTAATGTTGTGAGATTCAAATTGTTAAAGGAACTGGATGGGTCACAAAGGTGACAGAGCTAAGACCCAAACTCAAGTCAGCCTGACTCCCAAACTTCTAATTTGGTACATGGGCACTGTGAAATTCTGTTTCCCAGGTAGGCCATCCTCCTTGAACTGTCTTGCCACTGCCTTTCCTGTTACTTTTAATACCATTTCCTGACTTTGACAAGTAGCTTACTGCTACCTATCCCCAAAGATTGGCTCAGATGTTGCCTGTTTTGCAAAGTTTCCATGGCATCCACTGTAAACAAAGCCCTGAACTCTCCCATCTATGTATCCTCACAAAATAGGTTTGAGCACAAACTCTAGAACAGTGAACCAGTGAGTTTGACAAAAGTAGTACCTGCAAAGGTGTTGTGGGTTTTGAATGACTTAGAAAGATGGTTTCACCCAAGTGTCCTATGTGACAATCCTCCTGAGTAAGCAACTGTCATCTTGAAGAGTTCAGATGTGGCCCTATTGCAAAAGGGTCATCCCGTCTGGGTTTGTTGACTGTTTATACATCCTCACGAAGAGGCTCACAAGACCCTCACCTGACTATCTAGCCTTTCCTACTACTCGTTGTATGCAATTTTACCTTAATTGCATGTTACGGCCTCAGGGAGAGACTAAGGTTATAGACCTGGGAACACTAAGATAGAGCACTCTATCTGTGGGGCCATGGTGATACCTCATCCAATCTAGATAAAGGCTTCCCAAATGACATCTGTCTGGAAAGAGCATGTGTGTGTGTGTGTGTGTGTGTGTGTGTGTGTGTGTGTCTGTACAATCACTTGTAATTAATCCTTTACCTGTGTTCTGTAAGGAGCACAATAAACTCATTGGTTCCCTACAGAGAACTTTGGCAGAATTGTGCCTCACTTTTGTCGTTGAGATCTTTGTGGGAAAGGGAAACCTTGCCTATGTCTCCCTCAGGGAAGGATACCAGAAGGAGAAGAAATAAAATGTCTGCAGAGAGATCTGAAGAAAGCTGTTACAATTATCCTGGTGGCATCATCAGGAGGTGAGAGGCCAGGTCTGATGGCTGAGTTCCGGAGTCAGTGAGTGTAAAGAATCCGCCCAAGAGAGTATCAAGGCATCATTAACTGGGTATCCAGAGAGGGACAGAGAGTGTGGTGGTGACAGAATAAAAACAGCTGCTGTCCAGAGAGTAGAGGTGCTGTAACCCAAAGGCAAATGAGCAGGTTCAATGATAAAGACAAATGTTAAGATTTGTTGACATGTTCAAGGTTCAGGAAAGAGGTGCCAATTCGGGGACTGTCCCATCTTCACGGGAGTGAGATCAGAAGCCAGAAGGATATGATGAGGGACACTCTTAGGGCCAGGTAGACAGGGCCAAGGTTGGCTCCTTTGAGTTATGCTTGGAGAAAGGATCCAGGGAACGAGAGAAAAGAAAGGATAGGAAAGGAAGCATTGATTAACTAAGTTTCTATCGCTTTATGTGATGTTAAGAAGCTCTTCTCCTCCTCTAGACCTTCGCATTTCAGATATTAAATTCTGATGCTAATAGTGCCTTGCATAATGTGAGGATTAGCGATATGTTGTATCTTTGCTTAGCATTGATGGGCCCCCAGCCAGTAGCCACCATCATGATCAGCACTGATATTCTTGTCACTGAAGGAGGCCCAAGGTGACATGACTCTGATGACTAGTCCCAAGCTGTCTGCTGGGGTTACCAGACACATCTATTTCAGCAAAGATAAGAGAAAAACAAAAGGGTCAAACATCTGTCATCAGTGTCTACAATGTGACTTCAAAAGCTCAGAAGTGTCTGTCGCACACAGGACAAGGCTAAGCCGTTTTAAACCAGTATCAACACTACACCGCCTTCATAGGCATCTGGAAAGACTCAACAGGGGGAAAAGTACCCAGGAGAGGTGGTTGGACCCATTTACACAGGGCAGGCTGGAGCCAAGAGATAAGAGGTCACTGGTCAACACCCCATTCCAGGTCCCTTGGGGCTCCACCTCATGTAACAGAGTCTTGCCAGAAGGACCCATGCCTAGAGGAAAGGCATGAAGTGTGAGCAACTTCTGTGTTCAGAAGAGCTCAAGTCTCAACAGCTGGGCCACTTAGAGTTGTTATGCCACGTTGAGACAATGATTTAGTCTTAACTAGCTTCTCCAATCTGCAAATTCGGCGAGCAGTATCTTTTCCACATGGTTTCTTTCTGTTAAATAATGTATTATTTAAGTGTTATGTAAATAATATATGCAAAGTACCTGAACCACATACAAAGCCATCAATATACAGTGCCATTATCCCTTCTGCGTGGCCCAGTTACCCACTGAAGTCTACTCACTCATGACTGCTATTGAGGCCTTAGCATTTCTTCTCAGCACAGTGATGCCAGTGACTGAGACCTGTAGCCTGTCAAACACCAAACAGCCACATAGTAGACACACAGATTTCCAAACACCTAGGCTAGGCTCCAGGCCAGAGGTCTTCACTCTTCCTAAGGCTGCGACCCTTTAATACAGTTCATCATGTTGTGGTGACCCCCAACCATAAAATTATGTTGCTACTTCAAAACTGTAATTTTGATCCTGCTATGAATTGTAATGTAAATATCTGATTATGCAGGATATATGATTCAACCCTCAGGTTAAAAACTACCACCCTATGCTGCTCTTAGCCCAGGAAGGCAGCCTCTGCTTTCTACTGGAGGCTCTCTCATTGGATTTGTGAGCTTTTTAAGAGACACCCTCTGTGGGTGATAGCAGCCACGACAGAAAAGGGACATAGCAATGAGGCTTGTCATTTTTACTATGGTATCTGTTTCTTTGCTTTGTGCAAAGTAGATGACATCGATCACCTTTTCAGAAGTGATCCAGAGAGGCCAAAGGATTTGCTCAAGGTCACTGGGCTCACACCCAGCAGAACTAAAACTCAAACAGGAATCTGACTGTACCTTTTCTTTGGGCTACACTAGAGTTCTTCTAACTAGCATGATTATGAGCTATAACACGACAGGTGGAGAGATGACCTAAAGTGGGAGGCAGGACATGAAGAGAATCCCAGCACCTCTAGATCTGAACCTCCTGGCCTAGAAAATGGGCCAGGAACCCACACGCTGCTACCACCTGAAGTTTCGGGGCGTATCGCATGACAGTTTGTAATTGAAACCACTTTGCAAAATTATCAAGTCTCATATAAATATAAGTTATTATTAATTGTTTTACCCATTAAATAATTAAATCTCAGCCATAATAATGAAACAGAAATTGCTGTTAACGACCATTAATCAAAATGTATGCCAGTGGTAATTATGCCAATTAAGATTCTCAGTAAAAATGATAATTAGCACTGATAGCGAGCAGTGGCCCATCAGGTGTGGACTGGCATG
This sequence comes from Mastomys coucha, assembly GCF_008632895.1. Lineage (NCBI taxonomy): Eukaryota > Metazoa > Chordata > Mammalia > Rodentia > Muridae > Mastomys > Mastomys coucha. Next base: position 64,715,256 of record NW_022196900.1, on the reverse strand, counting down.
AAACTGTAAGTGTAAACATCGCAGATGATGTGGGCTGAAAACACAGCCAAGCTAATAAAGACAACCACACTTGAACAAGACCAGCTAGCCTTGCTCCCTTGATGAGCGTCGTGCTGGGCTAAGGCAGAGAGGACAGGGAAACGCCCACGCGGTAACTGTTGGCAAGCCTTTGGGTTGCACCTGCCCTGTGGCCATGTGCCTGCTGGTTCTGTGCTGTCTTTTCCAGATGAACCTTCATCCTATTGAACCATTCACAGCCCCCTGGACTCAGCATTCTCTTGGGGTGTTATCTACTCACTCTACATCGCTCACATCTTCTGACACTCCAAGACCCTCCACTCCCCTATCTCTGCAGATGGCGTTCAATGGGACTTTTCTGAAATGTTTTTCTCTGTTTCCCTTCACATATTATGGCACTTACTCCCCCAGTTTCACCACTTACAAGTTCTGCTTCTTTAAGGGGTTATGTGCCTATATGCTTCAGGTGACTTTCTAACATTGGGGGTGTCAGATGCACAGACCTGATGAGATGGGTTTGAGTATTAGAGAGGTATGTAAGAGTTCAGGGTAAGGACTGACAAGGAAAACCCACTACACAGTGTTGCTGTGAGGGTGCCTACCTGCATCAGTCATGCCTTGGCCTTCTTCACCCCACTCTTGTCATCTGTGCTTGTCATATAGTTGTTGATCTTTTCATTGTTATTAAGATGGAAATGGATAGAAGTGTCCTCGATCTACAAACAATAATAAAAGAATTAGTGTAGAGAAATTACTGACCATGTCCTGAAGATGCGGTGTGAGCTTGGTGTCTCTGATTACTTACTGCTTGGTTACTGACCACAAGATCTGGAGCTGTGGTTTGACTCTGTCTTCTTCTAATTACTCAATAATTGGTTTTGTGTGAATCCCTTTCCTTTCCTGGGACTCAGTTTCCTCATCTAGGAAATAGAGCTAGTGACCTCTGGCCTGCCTGCACCGTGGAGTTGAAACAAGGACATAGATGCTCCGCGCTTTGGAAGAACGAAAGGCACCAATCAAATCCGAGATGTTTTTACTGTTATTAGAACCATCTGGAAGTTGTTTGGACTTACAAATTGATAGACTCAGTCAACACTTCCTTGACTTACAGAGAAAGCGCTTGTTAGGGGTATTTTTTTTTTTAAGTCGTTAACCCTACACATGTTGCAAGTCTTTCTTTTCTTTTTTTTTTTTTTAGTATTCTCCCCAACTGAGATTTTTCAAGTTTCTTGTTTCAAAACCTGAGTGACAATAGGGATGTGAAGAGAGCTGAAACTGCCCTGACGCCTTTCGGTTTCTGTTTCTTTAAGAAGCTTCTAGAGGCATGGCTAATTGCTGAGGTATTAGATAGAGCTCAGTTTGTGGGGCGTCTTGGGGTTTCAGGAGCCCTCTGAGGTTGTTTTAGGATAATGAGGAGTTCGGAGTAAGATGGCTAGTAAATCTTTGAAAACAAAAGGATGAGCCAAATAAAAAAGAAGCCCTAAATATCCTGCTAGTTCTGCAGGTTTCTCATCTGATGTCTCTCCCCTTCCTGGGCCTTGCTTTTCCCATGTGGGAAACCGGTACACTGTGCTGCAAGCAAATCACCACAAATCCCAGAGACTGCCACATCACAGGCCTAGGAGCTGGCTGAGTAGTTCTATCTTCTGCCTGGCTCTTCTGCAGCTCCAAAAGAAATTGAAAACTGTGAGCCTGTGACTATAAGAGCAGAGGCAGACCTTTAGGAGGGCCAGAGCAGAGGCAGACCTTTAGGAGGGCCAGCATAATACCTTATCAGAACTACATTGGTTAGCTCTGAACTTTTGACATCTTGCTATAGTAACAGTGTAGCAGGAGGGAAAGAAAGATACATCTTTTTTTTTTTTCACTTTTCACATACCTTAAATCATTTCTTCAGACCTTTGCAATTTAAGTCTCCTTAGGACCTGGCAACCCGCTCCACTGAGCAGCGGTCACCTAGCAGATCCCTGAAAGCCCTGCTGAGGGGGGCAGGGCTGGAACTCCCAGCTTTGCCATTCTGTGCAGGGTTTTTTTTCATACTCCAGGAACCAGAGTGGGTCTCAGAACATGGCAGTGGCTTTCCAAGAAGATCAAAGCAGGGACTACACAACCTCGCAGGGGCCAGACTTGAAACAGTTTCTAAATGAGAAAAAGAAGTAAAAGACGTGAAAATGGAAAGGGGGCATTCAGTTGACATTGTTCATGGATGGTAGGATGAAGGTAAAAAATTATAGATTCTAAAGTGGGGAAGATCCTAGAGTGAGCCCGACAAGTCTTAAGAAACAAGGCCAACATAAGATGAAACCAACTGCTTGTTCATACACTACCAAAGGAAAAATCAGAAATTAGTTTAAAAACAATCTTCCACAACCTCAAAATGTAGACTACTATGGAAAAATTTAAATGAACAGGATTCTTAGATACCAGCCTCACCAAATCCTTGCTAAGGAATGGTGCCGATGAAGCAATGACCCAGTGATAGATGGCTCAACATTGTTCAAGGTTAATTCTCCAACTCAATGAGATTACAGCAGAAAACTTTACATAATTGGCATGAGATTATATAACTTATATAGAAATGTGAAATATCTAGTGTGATGGTTTGTATCTGCTTGGGCCAGGGAGTAGCACTATTAGAAGGTATGGCCCTGCCGGGCGGTGGTGGCACACACCTTTAATCCCATCACTTGGGAGGCAGAGGCAGGTGGATTTCTGAGTTTGAGGCCAGCCTGGTCTACAGAGTGAGTTCCAGGACAGCCAAGGATACACAGAGAAACCCTGTCTCAAAAAAAAAAAAAAAAGAACAAGAAAAAGAAGAAGAAGGAGGAGGAGGAGGAGGAGGAGGAGGAGGAGGAGGTATGGCCCTGTTGGTATAGGTGTGTCACTGTGGGTGTGGGCTTCAAGACCCTCATTGTAGCTTCCTGAAAGCTAGTATTCTGCTAGCAGCCTTCAGATGAAGATGTAAAACTCTCAGCTCCTACTGCATCATGCCTACCTGGATTATAATGGACTGAACCTCTGAACTTGTAAGCCAGCCCTAATTAAACATTGTCGTTATAAGAGTTACCTTGGTCATGGTGTCTGTTTGCAGCAGTAAACCCCTTACTAAAACAATCTAGGTTAGATAGATAAGACAAAATAAATTTTTAAGAAAAATAAGAGATGGAGGAGACAGCTCCATAAATAAGAGCCCTTGTTATGCAAGCATAAGAACCCAAGTTCAAATCCCCAGCAGGGTGTTAAAAGCCAGCCATGGTCAGGTGTGTACCTCTTAGTTCTAGTGGAGGGAGATGGCTGGGGCTTGCTGGTTACCAGCTGGGCTCCCAGTTCAGAGAGAGACTCTGTCTCCAGGGAGTAATGTAGAGAGAGATTGGAGAGGCACCTGACATCCTCCTCTGATCTCCATTGGAGCACACAGGCATGCACACACATCAACACACACATACCTAGAAACTTAAACGAAAGGGAAGTTGGAGAATAACTTTCACTATTCATTCCCAAGATTCTTATAAATCTACGTAAATCCACTGGGTAACATTGACAGTAAGATCAATCAATGAATCATATATTTTCTTTTCAATAAAGGCACAAAATTATACAATTGTGAGAGGTTTTCAATGAAAAGATAAGTACCTGGAAAAAAGTAAAAAACACTCCAATCCATATGCTGAACTGGAATTAGCATAGACCATCAACCTATATGTAAAATCAAACTGTCTAGAAGAAAATGGATGGAAAGGCCCTTGCAACCTTGAACCAAACTGGGACTTCTGGGGTCCAAGAGCACAGGAAGGGTCTGTGGACACAGTGAACAGCTCACCACAGGAGCCACTCGCTGCTGAAGTCATTGCAGTCAGTCACTTGGGCCTTGGAGAAAAAGTCAAGACTAATGAAAATTCCTATGTAAAGTCTTTACAGCTCTCTGAAGTCAACTAGGCTCATGTGGGCTTTCTGTTATTCCATGGAGCCGGAAAGGCCCTATCTGAATAAACAGTTACTTTTTATTTCCTTTTCTTTCAGGCCCAAATCCAGAATTTGTTGTTGTTTTAACATTTACCACCAGCACACACACCCAGCCACCACCTTGCAGAGCTATTTCTCTGCCTTTTGAGAATTGAGGAATTATTATTCAGGCTTTGAAAACAACCTTGCCCTCTAGTCCTTTCCCCAGCATTTTTGTATGAATGGTTTACCATACATGGACAAGATACTGAATCGTTTCAGGTTTCAGTTTACCAACGGTTAGAAGAAAGATCTGATTCCTTCATACCTCTCCATGCTGATAACTTCTAAATCTCTGATTCCAGTATGAAAAATGACTTTCCAAAAGAGCCTGCAGATTTATACTGAACCAAAACACACACGCACACACACACACACACACACACACACACACACACACCATATATTTTCCCTTTGATACCAAGCCAAAGCCAAGGATGAGGGTGATGCTATGATTTGAATGGTGAGTGTTCTTCAACCCCCCTTAAAGGTCTGCTCTTAAGATGGTACTCTTGGAGTAGTAGTGATGTGGGGAAGATCTTTAGACCTTTGGAGGTATGCTGTCCACAGGGTTGTGACAACAGGTCTCTCCATCTTCCTTGATTTGCTCACTGGCTCAGGATATAAGCAGGTTTGCCTTGCCATATACTCTCCCAAATCCTGCAGCATAGCATTCTTGCCAGATGTTCAGAGCAATGAAGCCATCTGATCTTGGACTGGTATCTCTAGATCTGTAAGCCAAAACCAAACAAACAAACAAAAACAAAACAATGACAACAAAAACCCCTTTATAAGTTTTTTTATATATCGTCTTATAAGTTAATTATCATAGGTATTTCATATGTCATAATGATGGAAGGCTGACCAATGCACTTGACTTCTTTTACTGGTTAGTAGTATGGTCAAATACAACCCACACTAGACTCAAGAACGTGGAATATTCTGAATGTTAAGCAGCCAATCACACTTATATTGGTTCATGCATTGACCTATCTATTATCTAAGATTTTACTTGTCCCCATCAGGTAGCAGCTACCCTGGGGGAGACTAAAGCCTTATGCTTACCCCAACCTGTGAAACAGACAAAATGCTGCCCTCCCCCCACAGAGCATTTGTACCTGGCCTCTTTCTTCTGCAGGTAGTTTTCTCTTTATGATCAACTCCTATTCTTCATTCGAATATGTCAACATGACATGACTTCCTATGAGAGAAGTCTCCTGACTCTGAATTGGTTGTTTCCTTGTCATGTCTTTCCTTAGATCAGCCTATTATTTTGTCCCTTATCGATGTCTATTTTGTTGCATTAAAGAGGGATGGTGCTGAATCTAAGAATTTGAAGACTAATAATGAAGGAATAAATGCATTGATTAAAGACCTAAAATAAATTGTGGATGCAGAATTCCTCCTGGAAGGTCAATATCAGAGTTCCTATCTATGCTCTTTAATGTTCAAAGTCAAGCGTTACTACTCTACTGGGTCAAATTTATGACATGAAGAATGGAATGGGCTAGCCAATCAGAAGTAGCTAAATTCTTCAGCATGGAAGCACTATTCTCTCCGAAACAAGTCTTCAGCTATCTGTGTGTATTCATAGCTCACTAAAAGTGTCCCCTTATTTATAATGAAATTACCATGGCCAGACACATGCTTTTGGTTTTGTTCTTCCATACTGAACCCTTCACTCAACTCTGTCTCTGTGATGTTCCCCTCATCTGATGCAAATACATCACAAATGCCATCCATGTTCTGTGGCCGTTTCCCTGGTAACCTACCCTTTCTTGTTTCCTTCCCTTCTAGGCCCACTGCACATGCTGTTTGTACCCAAAAGTTACTGTACTTAACATCATGGTTTATATTCTTTGTGGTTTTCTGTAGCTCATTTACTCCTCCAGACCAGAAGCAACATGATGTAGACAAAGCCTATGGTAAACTCTTGCAGAACCAAATGTCCCTGATGCTCATAGGATCCCCTTCTGTTTCCCTGCTCCCTGTGGTAGCCACTGGGAGAATATAGGATGCATTCCTCCTGAAAATCACTATGCAATAACCATGCTGCACTCACCTCCAACAACTCATTCTACTCATTTGCCAAGTACTCTCTGAGCTCTATCATAGTTTAGACACAATTAAGGCTCAAAAACTAGAGATGCAGAAGAAAATAAAAGTAACCATGATGGTGCAAATGAATAATAAGGAAGTTAATTTAACACAAAACAGATGCAGTGGGGGGAAAAAACTACGGATAATTAGAAGCGATTAGAGGTTGCCTTGCATGCTGGGGAATTAGATGGTACCCTAAAAATTCTTTTTCGGAGGTCTGCATTACAAATCATCAAAGGAGCAAACATTCAAGGGAAATAAGGAAATTAGTAGATGCATACCTGGCTGGATATGAAGCATTTCTAAGCAGAAGAAACATACATTTCTAAGTGGAAGACCCAGCTTCTGTAGCAATGGAGGTTATTCAACTTACAGACAATGCTTGTCTACCCAGTACAATGACACGAACATTTCCACTACAAACTTGTGTTAAAAAGCCTACCCCAGCCAGGCGGTGGTGGCACATGCCTTTAATCCCAGCACTTGGGAGGCAGAGGCAGGCGGATTTCTGAGTTTGAGGCCAGCCTGGTCTACAGAGTGAGTTCCAGGACAGCCAGGGCTATATAGAGAAACCCTGTCTCAAAAAGAAAAAAAAAAAAGCCTACCCACCCCTATTATTAGGATGTGTAGTTTTTGGAGGGCTGTTAAGTCATGAGGGTAGAGCCCTCACAGATCAAGTTGGTGACCGTCTACAAGACACATCAGCATGCTCTCCTGGCATATATAAGACTACAAGGAGCAATTGGCTGCCTGCAACTTGGAGGAAGGTTCCCACATGAATCAGACCAGGCTCCCAGCCCTGTATGTCATCCAGGTTCAAATACTTTGACCAACGAATGTTCAGAAGCCAGCCAGTCTATGGCACTTTGATGCAGAAGCCTTGCGTGACTAAGATACTCAGTGCAGTTTTAGGATCAAGTCTGTAACAGGTGTCGGAGCATAAATGAAGATGCAGTGGTAGCAGATGAGATGGGGATGAGGTCGAAGGTCACTGTGATGACTGGTGTCCTCACTTTGTGAAATGAGAACCTATTAGAAAGTTGATCAGGTGGGATCGAGTGGCATGCATCTCAAAGTGTTCTGTGCTAAGAACGTGGAGAGGAGCAAGATGGAATACCCAGAAAATTGTCAGTACAGACAACAACACAGGGCAGCTCAGGATGGGCCACCGCACTTGAGGGATGAGAGGCGGAGGAATTGGGATATATTTTGAAGTCAATTGACAGGTTTAAATGTGGAGTGCAACAAAAGAAGATACAGGATAGGCAGCTCATTTACAGGGCTGAGTAATTTGATGAAAGGAATTGTTGATTTTAAATGGGGAAGACTAAGAGAAACAGATCTTGTCTGGGATCAGGGGAATTATGTGGTGGAAAAGTAAGGTTGGGGGTTGTTTCAGTATCTGAGAGACATGACATTGGCAATTAGAAAGAAGACACCAAAAGTTCACCAAAGAGATACAGGAGAGGCAGGAACAAAACTTGAGGGCTTGGCAGCATACCCACAGCATATCCGCCCATAAGACTAGATGACAACTTCAAAGGGGGTAGAAACCAGCACCATCAGGAACTGAAGCTGAACCCAGGCGGGTTCAATTTTAAGAAATCAGAGTTTGTGAGCAACTAACACAAAGGAAAAGTAGCCAGTGAACTGGGAAGAAAGCCAAGGGAGGATGGTGAATGGCCAAAAGAAAGGATCCACTGTGTCAACACATGGGCCAAAGAAATGCAGACAGACATTGTTAACCTTGAGTCTAACAATGCAGAAATCCATGGGCTGTGGGGGGAGAAAAGCTTTGCAAAGAATGGAGTGAGAGCCTGACTGGAAGAAGGTTTTACAAAGACAAAAGGGTAGAATCAATGGCCAAGTATACACAGGGCTGCTGGTTCACCTGTGGCAAGCCCAGTTTGTACTCAGAATCTAAAGTTATAAGGCACCAGTCTGGCAAATAACTTACCTAAATATTCTAAGCACAGACAACTCGTTCCAAGCATCTATTAGCTTACTACACCCAACCATTCATCCACATATCTATGCACATTTCCTGTCCAGTGTCTTAACGTCAGTGATGTTGTTGCACAATAACACTTCTCCTGGGGAGAAGAAGCATACACATCCCCAGATAGGAAGCTCACTCTAGAGCAAAGTACGGATATCGCAGAAGTCCAACTTGGTGAGCCAATGAGTTTTATTGAGGTTACTTACAGTAAGGTGGATGAGGGGTTACTTACAGGGGCAGAAATGCCTCAAAGGCAGCTGTTTCACCAAAGCCTATCCCAGCATCTGAAGCACAGCCTGCAGGCAGTTCACCAGGTTGGAAAGTGTCTTTCTAAAGAAGCTTAGTTGAAGTTGCTTATGTATACTATCATATCATCTGCAAATAGTGATAATTTTGTTTCTTCTTTGCCAATTTGTATCCCCTTGATCTCTTCTTGTTTGTCTTATTGTTCTAGCTAGCACTTCGAGTACTATATTGAATAGATATGGGGATAGTGGGTGTCCTTGTCTTGTCCCTGATTTTGGTGAGATTGCTTCAAGTATGTCTCCATTTCATTTGATATTGGCTATTACGGAGGCTATGGAGCACTCACAAAAAGGGACCTAGCATGACTGCCCTACAAAGGACTCAACAAGCAGCTGAAAGACTCAGAGGCAGATATCGTACCCGATCAATGGATTGTACCCAATCAGAAGCTGCTGACCCCTGTGGTTGAATTAGGGGAAAGCTGGAAAAAGCTGAGGAGGAGGAGAGCTGTAGGAGGATCAGCAGTCTCAATAAACTTGGACCCTCGAGATCTCTCAGATACTAGAACACCAACCAGGAAGCATACAACAGCTGTTATGAGGCCCCCAACACATATACAGCAGAGGACTGCTGGGTCTGGGTCTCGTCAGAGATGCACCTAACCCTCAAAAGACTGGAGGCCCCAGGGAGTTTAGAGGTATGGTGGGATGGAGGCAGGGGACGGGGACATCCTCATGGAGATGGGGCAGGGGAGGGGGTATGGGATGTGGTATAGGGGTGGGCTGGGAGAGGAATAAAATCTGGAGTTTAAAATAAATAAATAAAAAGAAAAAAGAAAAAACAATATTATAAAAGGAATTTATTTTCATGAGGGTATGTATAAATGTGCTGTGTAGTAACCATAGTTGGTATCTAAAACTGCAGTTAATAAAAGGTATTTCTGCAAAAAACAGAGAAGGAGGAGGAGGAGGAGGA
>NW_022196900.1:64684533-64705703 GCF_008632895.1 Mastomys coucha | reverse complement strand
TTGGTTGGTTGTATTGTTTTGTTTGCTTATTTGTTTGTTTTGTAATTTTTATTGTTTACTCTAGCCCGGAGGGGCCTAGAGAATCTGGTCAGTTTTAGGGACTTCCCCGAAGCTATGAGATGTTCTAATCTCTATGGAAGCTGTTACATAGTAAATGATCAGATCTCTTCCAGTCCAGAGCCAAAGCCCAGAGAGTTCCCACTGGGATGACCATTCTCAGCTAGGCTGTGCCAAAGAATCTCCTAAAAACACAAGCCTGATTCCCCAACAATCACTGGGAGGGTTCATGAGAGTTTTTCTGTGTATCTCTTCCTGTCCTATAACTCACCATGTAGGCCAGGCTATACTCAAACTCCGAAATCCACCTGCCTTTGCCTCCTGCGTGTTGGGATTAAACACATATATCAGCACCAGCCAGTTTTTTTAAGAAACAATCTCAATTCAACAAATCTCTCTCTCCTCCAAGAATATCTCCTGCATGGTCAGGGTCAGGGATTGACTAGGACTGTTGCCCTAATTAAGGAGGCAGCGACAAAACAGGTCAGTCTTACGAAACTGAGCATAGGCTTTTAGCTTCAGAAACCTCTCCACAATTTTTATCCCTGTCCATCTCTCTGTCCATAGGCCAACTGAAAGGGCCATTGTCTTTGCCTTGACCCATTGGGATTGCTCTCCATGAGGTTTCTCTGCATCTGAGCTTATCTCTTCCCATCTATGTTCTTAAATGTCATCAACTTATTCTTCTCAGCTGACCATATGCTCCCTTTAAATATTTCGGATGCAGTTTATTGGCTTGAGGTTAAAACTCAAAGTCATGTTGCAACGGTCATCAAGAGCTGTTCTGAGGATGCGAGATGGAAGGCTGTGGATGGATGGTCCCACCTGTTAAGCAGGCACACAGAGCGTGGCAATATGATCTCCAATGGGTGAGTTTTTAAGTCTCATCAGAACCTGAGGAATGTTCACCTTTAGAAGTATAAAGAATTAATTCCCAGTTGACATATTACATTCTGCTCATGCTATGAAGTGGAGTAAAAGGGACAATGGAAAGCAAAGACCAAGATTGCTCATCTCTCACTTGTCTTCAGTATCTTCACCTGTGTATCAGTCCTACTAGGAAATGGCATTTCCTTATATGCCCCAGGTTTCTGCAGGTACTATTCCCTCCCCTGGACTCCGTTTTTCTCCTTTATTTTACTAGCTAGTTTCTTCTCACTCTTTAGTTCATGTGACACTGCTTCCCTCCAATGTGAATCACCTCCACTTTCTCAAATCCCACCCTCCCCGGGTCAGGGCTTGCTACACAGCATGCATATCCCTCACCAGCTCCCTTATCATAGGATACAGCAATTGTCACTTAATAAGTCTATGTTTCCAGCCTACTGGCCAGGACCATCATGGTAGTAAAGTCATGTCAAACTGTTTTGTTAAATAATCAGTGATGTGAATTCATTCTGGAAGGCAAGTTGAAATGCTTACAACAAATGCTAAAAATTTCACAGGTATAGAATTGTCTCTTGAGATGTGATGACCCCAGGACACCACACATTACTTCTGTCTTGCTGAGTCCCAACCCCCATTGCTGGACATGTGCTTCCTATTGGCCTTGGTGCCTGCAATTTATGATTCATGCTGAAAGCACATTTGACTCGCTCATCTTTATAGCTCTTCTCTGAGAAAATTACCCAATCTGGCAGTCCTTTTTGGCCCCAAGGCTACTTGACAGATCACAATGAGCCAGGCCAGATGGGAGGAGAAAATGAATTCCACCATCAAATTGTCCAATGCCTGAAAAATGTTGGCTTTGAGATAGTGCAGTTCTTTGTATTGCCTATAATCAGAGGACTGCACTCTCCTGTGCATTGCCTATAATCAAAAGACTGAGCTCTTCACTGGGCCAAGGCAGTAAGGTCTTGGTGTTCCTGGCTGAGCTCAGTCCGTGTCCCACAGTGGAGCTCCTTGCCAGGTGGGTCGTCAAAGCTGTGGAATCAGAGAAGTTGTGCAAGAGGAGCAAGAGATTTTCCAACTCAGCAAAAGGAAAAGCCTTAGAGAATGAGCTCAGGGCAAGTGGGAGTAGAAAAATAAGGCCAAAGATCCCAAACTCAAGTACACATGGCAAGAAATAGGATATTGGTGAATACAAACTATAGAAAGAACATGAGCAGAAAGGGAGAGGCCAGAGTGACCGTGATGGGGGACACACAAAGTCCTCCAGTGCTCTCCCATAGCCAGCCACTTCCCACAAAGCTTTCTACAGAGTCAAACTGTACATTGATTTCTTTAGAAAGCATTTATCTAGCCTTTGTGCTAAGTATAACTCTTATTTTATTTTTTGTTTTTCTCTGCTTATATATATGCACGTGTGTGGATCCATGTGGATGGCGTTGTATATGTGTGCATTTGTGTTCACAAATCTGGACACATACGTATCACGATGTACATGAAGAGGTCACAGAACAACCTCAGGCTTTACCTTCCACTTCCTTTCACAGAGAATCTCTCTTAGGTTTTGTTTTGTTTTGTTTTGGTGTTTGTTTGTTTGTTTCCTGCTGGATATCCCAGGCTACCTGGTCCATAAACTCTAGTGTATTCTCCTGCTTCTACCTCCCAACTCCCCTCAGGAGCACTGTGACTGGAAGTATGCATGTATCTAGCTTTACTGAGGGGAATTAGAACTCAATTCCTCAATCACATGTAGCAAGCGCTTTCCCTGGTATACCATCTCCCCAGCCCCTAGTACAACTACCCCACATCCTACCATTATTCTCATTCTAGAAATGAGGAAACTGAATTTCAAAGAAACTCATATGGGGTCAACACAGCAGTGGTGCCCAGGACCATCTTATCTGAAGGCCCTGTTATGGGTTTCCCAAGAATAAACAAACCAAGCTGCTGAAAGTCACTCCCAGACAAGCAAAATTACAGAGAAGACTGACACCAGACAAGCTGTTTGGAAAAAGTGGAAACCAGCAAGGCTACCGATGAGATGTGTAGGTCAACTGAGTCACGTGGGTAGGACATTCTCTAGCCTTTTGAGCTGCCTATAGGCTATGTGGTGAGCTCCAGATCCCAAGCTTTTGTGAGGGGTCAGAAGTATTGACCTCAGGAAGACTGTGCCCCTCAAGCAACACCGGGAGGAAAGAGGGTCTGGGATGGGAGAGATGGAAATCTTAATTACTTTCTGATGCAAATCTGAAGAGGACGAAGTCTTGGGCATTCGTTGAGGGTATTAAATATATAGGATCGGTAGGAATGTAGCTGCAGTGGTAAGTGACCAAAGCAAGCCGAAAAAGCAGAAAGTGCAGGCTTCGGTGATACAGTTGTCTTTGAATCATTTCTGCTCACGTAAGTAACCCCTCACCCATATCACTCTAAGTTACCCCAGAGAAACTCATTGGCTCACCAAGTTGGACTTTGGTGGTATTCATCCTTTGATCTGTTGTTGGCTTTTTATCTGGAATGAATGTGTTTTGCATCTCCCCAAGAAAAGTCTTGTTCAACAACACATGTCCCCATCCTGCAATGCACTCAAAGGTGCTGGAGTCTTCTGGAATCAAGAATGGCCTGACTTACTTGGCATATCAGCTTCAACATTGGTTTGATTTCCTCATCTGTAAAAACAAGATATTGAAAGTACCTACTATATAAGGTTTGTAAGACAATTAAATGAGATAATAAAGGGTCTTGGAAAATAACTGAGTGGGCAATAATACTTGTTGTATAAGCATAAAGACCTCCATCGGCAGGTTAAAGATAATTAAAAGGTGGGTGTGGCTTCATGTACCTATGACCCTTACACTGAGAGACAGGCACAGGAGATCCTGCTCACTCACTGACCACCTATCCCAATCAGAAGGGTGAGCTAAAGGGTCAGTGAGAGAGCCTGTCTCAAATGAATAAGGTGGTAACAACAGAGCATGACTTCTGGCCTATACATACACACACACACACACAAGAAAGAGAGAATATACATATAAAGGACTCAGAACAATGTCTTACACAGAAATTATTCAGTATTATTATTATTATCATTACTATGACTGTCTGAATACCAGCTTCTAGAATTCCATTTATTATTATCATTATTATTATTATCATTATCATCATCATCATCATCATCATCATTATTTCTGTCAACTGACAAGGAGAAAAATTTACCCAGTATGAGAACAAACTAGCTGTTGTGACTCCAAGTCTTTATCCCAGGTTCTTGAGAGGGTGAGGCAGAAGGTCTAGCCTGGCCTACGTAGTGCTATCCTTTCTCATGCAACAATAGTAATACATAATATAATAATAAGTAACATTAAAAAAAAAAGTGTGAGTGAGAGAAGCTACCCATACAGACTATTGACTAATGCTAAATAGGATCCTTGAGTAGCCATTTGTCCTGGGTTTCTGAGGGACATGCCAGCAGAAACAAATGATCCATACACACATACCTCAGGGGAGTCAAATCGGCAGCTTGGTCCCTTGGAAGGGTGATTCGTATACGGCCTAGGTTTCAGCAGCAGATGAATGAAGATGAGGACATGACTAGTCCTGGGTATTGCAGAGAGGAAGGAGGGGTCAACCAGAAGCATCTGGGATATTTCAGACCCCACTAGGCCGCAAGAGGAGAGAACCAAGAACCAAGAGGACACATAGACAAAATGGCTGAGGTTATACAGGAAAGAGAAGCTTGGGGAAAGGACGTTAAGCTCAAGAGCTGGAGAACTTAAGGGTAGTTGGGTGGGATGAGAGGTGCTGAGGAGCGAGCACTCTCCCACAGGTACCCCCAGAGAGCTTGGTGGCCAGCTGCTATGATATGTTAAACAGGCACCTCAGTTAGCTCGTCATCCTGCCCACAGAAAACATAAAGAACACAACCAGTCAGTCAGTAACCTGCAGTGTGTTTACTTGTCAAACAAGCAATCAACCTTTGATATCTGAGTAGACTCTGAGGTGCTGAATAGACGGAGCAGCCAGCAAGACTGCGGCCATTGACGACGTGGCACCTGATTTGTGCTTTCCTGGCAGCCATGGTATAAAGGAGCGGCAGTCCATGGTTTCTTCTTAGGCTAGCTCTAAGTGGGTTTATTCTGTGGGCTCAGTCCCTCACAGGAGACATCATGTGAGTTAGTGCACCATGCATAGCAGAGCCTCTACAACCTGAGAGAATGGACGGATTACCTTCCCAAGATCCCTCAGGAAGACTGTGCCCCTCAGGTAACACTGGGAGGAAAGAGAGTCTGGGGTGGGAGATGTGGAAACCTTAATTACTTCCTGAGGCAAGTCTGAAGAGGATGAAGTCTTGTGCATTAGCTAAGGGCTTTAAATATATACAATTGGTAGAAATGTCGCTGTAGTAGTAGTAGTAAGTGACCAAAGCAAGAAGAAAAAGCAGTTAGCAGCATGGTGTGATGACCCAGGTAGAAGACAGAGCCCTGTAGTCAGGCTCCACTCATGCAACCAGCTTTGTAATTATAGTCCACAAAGGTCTCTAATGGGCTTTCCATTGCTAATGGGCTACTGAAGACAGTGGATGGCTAGGCTGGGAAAAAGACTCCAGTTTTCAGTCTATAAGAGCCTGAGTTAAAGCCTCTGAAGACACATGTATTCTGCTGGTCAGTCATGTGACACTGCCCACATCACCCATACTCCTAAGTGGCAGCTGCTTGGCTGGCATTAGGGCATGCCTGCCACGGTCATTTGCAATGTTTGCATTCCACTTCATTCCCAAGTAGCCCACAGTAGTTTGGTGTTTGTATTCATATTTAAGGTCAAGAAAAACTGAAGATCCAGGGATAAATGGAATTCCCTAATTTTAAGTGACTGATAGGTGAGAGAAGCACACAGGCTTTACTGGGCCTCTCCACTCACCTTGCTTGGGGACCTCAGAGTCTACTGAGATAGCAAAGGTTGATGGTTTCTTTGACAAGTAAAGATGCTGCCAGTTATTGACAGAAAGATTGTGATCTTACGGTTTTCTGTTTCCTGGCAACAAAACCTTGGAGTATAGTTTAGATTTATCAGTAGCTGCTGACATAAAGTTGTCCTTTCTCCATTGATGATTAAAAACCTCAGAAACCATTGTCCCAAATGACTGTTCCAGGGTGTAGCTTACCCAGCTTTCCATGAATACTAAGAAGGCAGAAAGGAGGGTTGACTCTGAGGAACATGAAGACTTCATACTCTCTTCATAGCCCAGACTCCTTTCAGAGGGTGGGGCTTCAGTTGGTCTTGAAAAATAAGACCCAGGTAGTAAGAAAGAATCTAGTGTCTTAGTAATACCCAAGACAGATAACTTTACAAGGGGCCAGAGTCAAAGCCTAGGAGAAAACAGATCCAGAGCTTTGGCAGCTTGGTCCTTCCCAGGATTCTCACTTCCAGAGAAACATCTATCACTTGCAGTTCTCAACATATAATACCTTACATGGGAAAAGGAGACTGATTTTGTCCAAATAGCCCTTACATGGAAGAAGAGACTAATTTGAGGTCACTGGAGCAACAGTATCACTAGCTGTCTTTCTCATGAAATAAGTAAAAAGAGACAAGGCCAAAATGTCTATTTTAAACACTCAGCACCCATGTGCTGAGCCATCCAATGAATTCGCTGAACATTTCAGAGGTAGAAGGGGCAAGGGCGCCAGAATGAGGTGAACCCAGGTTCAGATCCCATCCTGCCATTTAGTATATTGCCATTAGCAATATGCCCTCTCTGGATCTCAGATCTATATTGAAAACTAAAACAAACAATGCTGATGGACTATGAGCAGACTGGGAAAGTTGAGAGAGCTAAACCTGCTGATATAAAGGCAGCCAGAAGATCAGTATGCAGAGGTGGCAGGAGGCAGGAAAACCAACTGAGGTTCAAGGCTCAGTTTCGCTGCTTACATTCTCCGGGTCCTTGAGTTTTTACTTAATTCTGCTGACTTCCCACTGGCCCAGTATAAGATGAATTCGGGATCCCTGCTCTGAATCACTGTTGTGGGAGTGAGAAAACTTTTTGCAAAGTATCTGAAACATAGCACATGCTCAAAAAGTAGTGACTGCTAATGCTTCCCAGATGCCTTGCTGGGCACTGGCCATGCACCCTACTGTCAGAGCTAACTAGTTTCATCTCTCTTTGTGCCCCTTCCTTATCTATTATCTAGGGTATTGTGACCTTCCTGCTTTATCCGTAGGCACCGTGATAAACTTATTTACAACATAATAGCAACTATAATGGATAACACTTAGTGAGGGGTTGCAATGTAGTCAGGCACATTAAGTGCATTGCGTGCAATAATTGATAGAATCATAGTGATTGTCAGAATAAGGACCTCAAGTTCTCCTGTACAGATACCTAGAGTATATAAGTATTGCCTTATTTGGCAAAAGAGACTTTGCAATGTGACTGGGTAATAGTTTTGAAGAGGGATGACACTCAGAATTACTGGGCAGGCTCAGTCTAATCTGCATAAGACCTTCACTGTAAGAGGTTATTCCGATGAACAGCAAAAGAGATGAGTCAGAAGGCAATATTACAGAGCTAACAGCATAGGAAAGGTGTGACATGCGGCTGACTTGAGAGACAGAAGAAGGGAGTCATGATTCAAGTAATAAAGGTGACTCTGGAAGCTGAAAGAACCCTGGCCTATAATCAAAAAGGAAACGGACACCTCAGTCCTTACAACTACATAGGGTTGCATTCCATTTCAGCAACAACTTGAACAAGCTTGGGAGCAGACTGGTCTACAGAGGCTCCCAAGAGGAATCCAGAACTGCCAACAACTCCAACTGGAAGCAGAAACATACTGGGATGCACACATGCATGTGCCCAGACCTCTGTGCAGCGTACCTGTGAGATAAAAATGGGTGTTAACTTTAAGGTGTTAAAAGGAGTTATTGCAATAGCAGTGAATAAAAGAAATCCTTCATATGGCATTATAGAATAATAGTCATTATAATTCCCTATTTACTCATGAGAAACTGGGGCAGAGAACGCTTAAACTTTCCCTGGGCCCTGGAGCCCATACCTGGAGGACAAACTTGATCAGACTGACTCAAAAGTATATTCCCATAGATAGCCCCTGACTCATAGGATATGACTAATACTAACGCATGGTGCTAATGAATGGGTAGATAGACAGCAAGCCTGGGTATGCAGATGTGCAGGCCATGGAAGAATGTTGCTGCTTGTGCTCCATTCAATGGATCCAATCAGCCATTTCAAGACTGATCTGAGCCACACACCTGAAATCCTCAACTAAAGAGGAAAACACAGGAGGGTAGCTGCAAGCTTGAGGGCATCCTGGTCTACCTAGATGTTTCACAGCCACGCAACAATATCCTTCTTCAAAAATAAAGTCCAGTGAACGAGGTGGCTTGTCGAGAGCATCGAAGGGGAGTCATGTGACTCACGTTCTCTTCCTGCTTTTGTGGTATGGTTTCTGTAGGGAAAGTCTAGCTCTTCTCTAAACTTGCTCTCATGTATGCAAAACAGAAGTGGTCTTCCTTTCTCGAGTCAGGAGATTCATCAGGAGGTGGAAATGAACAGAGTATAAAGGCCTATATAGTCCATTGTCATACGGCATGAATGTTACTGTGCCAGGCAGTATTCTCTTAGTTCTTAGGGGATAGGGCAACAGTTGAAGTGAGAAACCATTGTGGACATTTGTGAGGATGCTTCGCTGAGGTCATGCGTGACGGGCCCAAGGTCAGATTAGCCCAAGAGAATAATAGTCTAATCGGACCCATCCCCTGCATGTTGGCTGGGTTAGTGGGGCTCTGTGAAAACTCCTAATAAAGGTTATATCTCTGCCATCTCAGGCAGGAAGAATAGACTTGGCCACAGGATGTAGGAAGAAAATATCTTTCTAAGGTAAATTGCCTGTGGAATTGTCCGTCAGCATCCTTGTGCCTGATTCAGGGAATCACTGGGAGCCCAGAGAGTAATCATTGGAGTTAGTCACCAACATTCTTCTCTCTAGGACCACCCTACATCTCCAAGGTTAGATTTAGATAGGGCCCTGAGCAATGAGAAGTGACTGCTGTCATTCTTGGAAGGAAGATTTTCAAAATCAGTGCCCACCCTCTGTGTGATCAGAAACACTACAGACCAGTGCTGTCCTGTGGAAATAAAAGGCAATCATTTTCTAGTGGACATATTATAAAATAAAAGGCAAGTGAGTGGGGCAAATTGATTTTTATTAATGTATATAAAACATATTAACATAGTATATTTAAAATATTTCAGTAGGTTATCAATAGGAATTAGTGAGATGTTTGAAATTGTCATTTGGATTAAATTTGTGATGTGCTCCAAGTGTGTATTTTATGCTCATAGATAAAGCTTGGGACAGGGCCACTTTAACTTTTCAGTGGCCACATGTGGCTACAGTTACTAAGCTGAACAACGCAGATGAAGTGGCAGAAGTCCCAAAGCTTTTGGCTTGTGAGTGACAGGGACTCCGGCCAACACAGGGAACATACAGCAGAGCAAGATGCAAACACCAAGCTGCCTCCACCCCACCCGCCCCCAGACCCCTGCAAGCCACTATGCTTCTGTGTTTGTTATTGCAGCCTGGCTCTCTTGAGCTATACAGACTTGTAGAACAGAAAGAAAATGCCAGCAAGCCTGCAAAGCAAAGCAGGAGCAATAATGAGAGGCCTTTTATGAGATACTCAGGCACTGGATCTCATCCCGGAGGAATGTTAATGGGTTTTATGCCACGGTCAGGTTTAAGAGCTCACACTGGAGGCAAGGAAAATAAGAAGGGAGCTGGTACAATGGCAGAGCAGCCAGGCTCACTATAGTAACAGAAAGGGGGGAAAGCTCATATAAAGCTGTATATAGAGTTCCACATCAACCTGCATCCCAAGCAGCCTGTTTGTGGTTCAGCCAATAAGGCTGATGTTCATGCAGTCTTCTTCAGTTTTCTGGGGCATCATTTTCACTCTCACCGCTGGCCCCAACGAATTGTTACACAGATCCATCCTGACAACAGGTTTTGCCTTCAAAAAGGTATGCTGGCTCCACTTCAAGGTCACTTTCCCAATTTAATGCCATTTTTCAATTATTTTATTCTTATTCCAGGATGTACTTCAAGCCGTGTAGCTTTTCAAAGCTCCTCAGGTGGGAGGGAGATTTTTGTTTTTCTTCCTGCATTTCTCCCCACAAATGATGTAGCATAAAGAAAAGATGTAAAGGAGAAGCCAATGATTTCTTTCTTTCTTTCTTTCTTTCTTTCTTTCTTTCTTTCTTTCTTTTCTCTCTTTCTTCCCTCCTTTCTTCTTTTCTTCCTTCCTCCCTCCCTCTCTCCTTCCCTCCCCCCACCTTTTTCTTTCATAGCCTTCTCCCTCAGAGAAGTTAGCAGAGACTGGGATGGTCAGAGTAGGCCACTCCACTTGTCATGACAACATCCTATTCAGCATATTCTATGAGGCTGATCTATTATACTTTAAGAATGCCAGTTGCTTATCTTTTTAGCACCTGCGGATGAAAGTGAGGTCCATTAGAGCCTGTTTCAAGCTTCCTCATGAAGAATTTCATAAGCTCTTCAGCAAATGGAAAAGATATGAGTGAGAAGCTAGTTCAGTAACTGCTTTGAGACGTTTATCCAGAGTACTCTCAGCTTCTGTGGCTTTCAGATTATGTAGTCAACCATGGCCTAGAGCAAGTCTTCCTAATATAGAGTCAGTCCTTGCATTGAAGGTAGGCATCTGAGTGGGTTGCTATCATACCATGATGCAGAACACAGATTGGTCCAAGTTCTACCATCTACTTCCTGTATGATCTTATGAAAAGCCAGCAAGTTTCTGAGCTTTGGCTTCCTCATCGCCAACATAAGGGTGATAATCCCAGTGTCTCTAGGGGAGTTGAGAGGATTGACTGGGGAAGCCAGCATCTTAGCCAATGATCCATAAACCTCAGTTGCATGGAGTAATGAACTGTGTGGATTTGAAGCCAGTATACTGAGGATAACGATTCAGCTCCTGCATTTGCTAATTGCACGGTCATGGACAACTCTCACATGTCATCAGTCTGGAGTCTATAAAGTAGGCTGATGCCACTTACCCAAATTACACTCAGCAGCGTATTCGACAGTTGATTTAGAATTCATATTCTAGACAGCAGTCTGAGTCAAGGATGAAAGTGCAGGTGGTTTATTTTGGAAATGACTGTATGTGAGGTCATTGTGAGGAAGAAAACAAGACCATAGCCTCATTTATGGTAAGTGTATATTGTGGTGGTGCTCTTCTTGATGGCCTGTAAAGAACATCTATTTTCGTAATTTTCATCCCTTCAGTGAGTCTGACTTCTGGGAGGGTTTCATTCAGATACTACACCCAGGACACACCATAGAAGAGGGAAAAGAGACGAGGAGCTACCTGGTCTACTTTTACTCTCTGACTGATGCTTGTCTAGTGGAAGCTAATTCTCCTTAGACTCATGTGCCTCAGATTTTGATGTGCTCCCCAATACTACTGGATGATCTTGCCAATAAGGAAACCTTGTTAGCATTTCCTCGAGGCTCCACCCAACGGTTTCCTAGCAACACCCAGGTAAGTAGGAGCCTGGCTCAGTGTAAAAGGACTGTTTGGACTCTCTCTCTCTCTCTCTCTCTCTCTCTCTCTCTCTCTCTCTCTCTCTCTCTCTCTCTCTCTCTCTCTCATTCTCTCTCTCATTCTCTCTCATTCTCTCTCTTTTATTCTCTCTCTTTCTCTCCCCATCTTTCCTCTCTCTTCCTATTCTCTCCCTCTCTCTTTCCATTCATCCCTGGTTGGCATCTTCCCCTCCTTTTCTCTTCCTTTCTCCTCTTTCTGTCCTTCTCTGTCCCCCTCTCTCTCTACCCCTACTCCCTTCTCCAGGTCCGAAATAAACTTCATTTTGAGCTTCTCTTCAATAGTGAAACACAAGGACAAGATGGAGTAGAGGAAATCAGCACTGAAGAGAAAGAGAGGGGAGAGCTTAGATTGGAAACATCAGATGTTCTTGATTTCTTTTGATACTATAATTTGGAGCTGGTGGGTTTCATTTCAAAAGCATCACTTCATAATTACGAGTAGATCCTTGGCCTAACCCACTGGTTAGCGTCCAGTTTCACCATTTGCTGTCTATGCAATCTTGAGAAAGAAAGTTGTTAAACTTAATGGTTGAGCAGCTTTTCCCAACAGTGTCACGAGAATAATAAAAGTACTCATCACATAGGTTTGGAGTGAAGATTAAATAAAGTCAAACACTTAGACACAAGCCATTTACATTTTAATTGTTTAATAAGTACCTGACTAGCGTTAGTGAGCACCATGCCAGATGAAAGGTCACTTCTTTGACACCCACTCAAGGTGTTATATTGGCATGCCAGTGAGAACATGATGAGACTAGGAATACATCCTGGATATGAAGAGCAGGTACTAATTTGATCAGCTGTGTTTCAGTTTAGGGGCAAGGAGACACAAGTATAAATTCAACAGAATTGAATTAAACCCTTTGCTGCTATATTGGGGTCAGAAATGATACGTTTAAGGGAGTGTTTGTTTAAAAAGTAAGTATTTTGTAGCCCTGCCCACTAAAATAGCCTCGTAGCAATTCCAACTCCAGGACAATACACATGCCTAGCACCTAAGCTATGGTTTACACATTCCACCCCCCACAGAGGAACCCAGGGCGCCTCCTGGAAATGGTTAGTGCTTAAAGTCTGGAGCAAGAAAGTTCCAAGGACTCTCTGTCCCAGAACAGAAGTAGAAAGGAAAGCAACTGAGGGTGCAATAATAAAAGGACTCAGGACCAAGACAAGGCTGTCTGCAATACAGCACATGAGTGTGGAATCCACCACTCATGACCCAATAGGGAAAAGCAGTTCCAGTGTTCTCAGGGGATTCCCTGTAAGTTCTATCTAGGCACCAAATGTGAAATTAGCACTTAGGAGCAAATATGCATGTGGATTTTGTTTTGTTTTGTTTTGATTTTTCCCTCCACTATGAAATGTATTTCAAGGTAATCAGATTTCCAATAACTTGAGAACACAATAGCTTTTGGCTGAAGAACTCTGGACAATAAGCAGAGAAGATAAGAGAATGATGGGAAATGCCAATCAATTTTCTGACCTTGATGAAACAACCTGACTAGTAAGCACAACCACAGATAAAACCATTAGAAGAAAGGTCAAGAGGCTTTTAACCTGGAGCTATCAGATGGCTGCTAACAACACCCTTGAAAGATTGGCATCACTAAAAACAGGACAAGCATATTTTATGTGCCCTGAATTATCACACCAACAGTGAAAAGGAAATACTCCTGGAAAACTCAAAACAGAACATGGCCTTGAATCTATTCAAAGCTTTTGAATTAAAGTTCCCTTTAATTAAGCAAGGCAGAGCTTAAGTTTGAGAAGGAGGAAGGGAGAAACCAGCTAAATGACAAAGAAGCAAACAGAGGAATTCAGAATGTGAGATGGTCCGATGGTCCGATGGTCCGATGGTCCGGGTAGCCTGATTTCTTCAATAAGAAAACAGAATTAGAAGGAAGGAACCCAGAAAGACGGCAGGAAAGAAAACGTGCTCCAGTTCACCAGAGCCTTAAGAAAGACAATAACTAGATACCACATGTGTGGATTTCATTTAGGTCTTAATTTGAACAAACCAACAATCACATCCTACTCCTGGGATAATTGGAGGAATCTGCGTATGCTGCGGAGGCATTAGTGGGAATTTCTTTAGGTGTGATGCTAATCTTCTGGTTAGTTAAGACACTGCCCATGCTCCTGTGAGTGAAATGGCATGAGATCTGGGCAGAATTGGAGGAGGGCAGGTGTGAATACTGATGAAGCAAAGGAGACAAAGTCTTGGGCACGGGGACTTGGAGGCTGATGCTGTAGCTGGGTAAGCTATCACTGTCCTTCTCACCATTATATTTCCACCACAGGTCTCATGTTTGGAAGTTTAAATAGTAAATGTATGTTTTATTAAAATCATTTGAAGACTTTGATCTGTTTAATACAAGTGAAGCTCCTGTTTCATGGCCCACCACCGCACCATTACATCTTTTGTTAACCTGATGCGTGTTCCATCCCAGAAATGATCACTGTGCTAATCTATTGTTCCCGAGGACATGGCTTGAGAGGGAAAAATAAAGGTATTGTAATCAAGTCTGCCACTGGCAGGTGTTATTTGGTGTTGATTTGCATACTATGTGCATCAACCAGGGACTGCTAGAAAAGCAGATGCCTGGAATATATCCAATGATTTTAATGCAGAGAGTCTATAAGGAGCCTGGGAGATCTTCTTATTTGGTAGAGTTTTGAGTGGTTTTGATGTGCGTGGTTTGGGCTCTCCACCTGAAGAAGCACTTGTTTAGCTGGGCCATATGAAATCATCCTGGGTGGTGGTTTCATGGGGGCACCCAGGGAATAAGCAAATTCTAGAGACAAATGGGTGGCATGTACACGACCACATTCTTCCATCTTGGACACTCTGATTTCTGAGGTCATGTAATGAGAATGAATGGTTTCACAAACGGCAGAGGAGCAGAGCAGCCCAGAATGCAGTATTGGATGTCAATTGTGTTTTCATTTAAATGAAAACTGCTGTGGGAGTCAAAACGAAAGCTTTCTGGTTACAGACAGCGCAGCCATGGATAAATATAAATCCTAGCTTTTCAGGCGGCTTTGTGATTGGGATAAGGCACACACGGCAGTAACTAGTCTGATTGTATAAGACATGTGCTTATAATAAGACTTAAACCAATATGGGCTCCCTCAGAGTCCATTTTGTAAAGTGGTTCTTTCTTTCCCATCAACCCTATAGGAATATGTGCCTCTGCAGATGACTGTTGGGGTAATACTCATCTCATGTGGATATACTTCTGGGGCAAGTTTGTTGCCTCATGAGCCCAGAACTGCCCATCCTCTGAAGAGTTCAAGGATAGGACAGATAGAGATCTGCTAATGACACACTGCCTGAGAGATCCTGCACTGGGTCTTGGGGAGAAAGGTTGACTCCCATCAGTTCTTTGCCTCGATTGCACATTTGCCTTGATGCAAACATTCTAGATAAATGTCCTGCCTCTGCCTAAAATACTTTTTGTCCATGAGTCTGTCTAACCAAGTTCCCTCTAACAATTAAGTTGCAGTTCAATGACCAGTGCCCAAAAGACATAAATTATACAGAAGGCCCTCTGTGTCCTCCTGTAAATAGCCTGAGCTATCTCCAACATAATTTAATAAACCATTAATTTTTATTATCCACCCCATCACTACCCATGGCTGTATCACAATTATCCTACACAAAACCTGACAAACTGCATATGTTCAACAGAGGCACCAAACTAAATGGATGGATGAATGGATAGATGGATGGATGGATGGATGGATGGATGGATGGATGGATGGATGGATGGATGGATGGATTCTTAGCTAATGGATCTAAGTTTAAAAACATTCACCTAATCAGAGTGAAATTTGTACCTAGGTTGAGATATTAGAATCACCTTGAGGAATTTCTAAAATATCTAAGGACTTGAAAAATGCCCTAAAGCAAGAGATGTATTTAAAAGTCAGTAGTAGGGGTCTGAGAGATGCCCAGCAGTTAGGAGTGCTCTCTGCTCTCACAGAGAGGCCTGGCTCTGTTCCCAGAACATACACAGCAGCTGATAACCATCTGTAACTCCATTATCTGAAGCCCTCTTCTGGCTACCATATGCTTCTGTACAAACACAGTATACATAATACATGCAGGAAAACACTCATATACATAAAATAAAAATAAAGAAATCATCTGTGAAGTTAGTTTTTAAATTCAGCAACCAATAGTGGATTTAGGAAACTCTAGACAAAATAACTTGTAACTGATTACTACACAATTTAGGAACATTTTTTTAAATGGATTAAACAGGGCATGCATAGACTTTTCGAATCACAGATGCTCCCAGACTTTCCTACTCAAGCACTGGAAAAATTCTACATAATGTCCATAAGACAGGAAAGATCAGCATGGATACAATACCAGCTAGGCACATTTGAGTTGATTGGATCTCTTTATAGAAAAATATTCCAATGGATGAATTAAGATCAATTCCTTCTTCTTGCCTTTTCTCTTTAACAACTGAACAACCTGATCAGTTAAAACTTTACTATCTGGTTCACTCAGATAATGGTCATTCAGCAAACGACTGTGGAGCACTTCTCTTTGCACTTTCTCTGTAGAAGATCAATATACAGAAAAGAGTAACAACGCAAGCAGTTCAACCTACAAACAGAGAGTAATGCAGAATCTTCAATGATTCTATGATTCAATGATGGCTAGAAAACATTAGCAATCCTTGTCAGCAGGCACGATTTTAGAAACTGTGGTAGATGATAGAATCAAGTTGAGGATATCTCTATCCAAAAACATTAAGGGGGAAAATGGAGATCGGTGCTTTATTTTTTAAACATCCCCACTGACAATTACAAAAAAGTCGAAGACCAATAGAAAAAAATATAAGTATTAATGCTCTTGAAACATGGTAAAACAGACTAGGCATGTGGCTCAGTGGCTTGCTTAAAAGCACAAAGTACTGGGACGATCACTAGCACAGAAAAAAATTGCAATATTTGAAGTTTATGTGTTCTGCAATAAAACAATAGATGTGACCTGGTTTAATAGGTCAGCTGGAAGAAAACCACATCCATAGAATCTCCCACTTACCATCATTACATCAGATATAAATATACTATGGTGGCAGCGGTAGGAACTTTGTGTGAGCCTCAGCTTCACCATTTATTCAGTGTGTATAGTAAGACCTGTCATAGATGGGAAGGGCCTCCAGTCATAAGGCTGTACAGCAGAAAACAAAATGAGATGACGGGTTCATCAAGTTTATTGAGGAGTTTCTATAGTCCTGTTACATATTCTGTCATAGAAAGCACTCTCTACCATGCTCAGTACACAGTATACACACAGAAAAAGGCATTGCTATTGCTATTTAACTGGGTGGTAGCTATCTTAGTTATCAACCCTGCCTCCAACAACAGGAACTACACCTTTCTAAAGCCCTCCAGGGGGAGAGCTAAGCATGGGCCATTGTAGTCATCGCAATGTAATGCCCTCGGAACTCTTTCCTTGTCAAGAGTTGTAGAGATTTCCAGTCACAAACTCTCAGGATCTAGTTTGCTGCTGGACTCAGAAGAATCAAGTATTTTCTCTACATCAAGTCAGATTAATCTCTGACTAGTCTGGCTTCTATTGAAATTCCTCACCTCTGAACTTCTAAGTGTCATTTGCCTGCAACATGCAACATAGCACTTAGTCTTACCATCTTGGAGTTGACAGATCTCTTTAGGAGGATCTGAAAAAGCCCTGCTGGCAAGCATGGGCTCTTTTGGAGTCAGACAGCCATGTGTTCAAAGCTCTAATTGTCTGAGCTTGAGAATTTTGTTCTTCATAAATTAAATACAGTAAGGTGATAAACTACTGAGACTGCGTACCACTAAGTGGTGGGTGAGCAACAGCATCCTCAAAAGCAGCATGCCTATTGGCTCACAGCTGGCTAGTGGAAGGTCCTGCATGTGCAGAGGCAAACTCATCCTGCCAATCCTTAACTCTCTTTTCTTCCCACCAGTCTGAAGTGTGCCTTCTGGAGGAGCAAAAACTCTGTTTACTTCTTTTCTGTCAGCTCTCTTCAGATTATTGCAGATAGTAATTTTGTCCTAACATTAACCAACCATCAGAATTTGGAGTCTTAAAATTAGGCAAGTCTCAGGGTAACCAAAATAGTGGGTGATGACCTTACCTCCATCTCTGTTCCCTGAATACTCCCCAAGGCCCTCAGTCATTGTTTATCTAACACATTACATGACCCCCTTGTCATTCTGAGATCTTTCCACGTAGACACTGTCCTTCAGCAAATGGCACAAAAAAAATCAATACTGTGTCACGGATATGGTGGAAGAAGCTCTTAGAGATGTTTTTCTCTCCTGAGAGGGCTCAGGTTGTTCCCACACCACACATCTCTGTGTGCAAGTGATCTCTGCCGTCATCCCCCAAAGCTCATGGGACACTATGTATGAGACTCACTTGTTTATTTAAGCCACTAATCTGCATTCTCTGCTTTTAATCCTCTTTCTCAACTAGGCTCTCATTTCAATGTGTAAATATTAAATGAGAGTTTTATCGTTATTAAACATGTGGCTGATTCTTTTATGAATTGCTGATAGTTCCTTGAGAATTTCCTACATGTTTTGATCACATTCACACACTCTGGGATCTTCCCAGAGCCATATCCCCTTTTCTCTCCACCCAACTTTGTATCTTTGGGTCATATTTTTTTTAGTCTATCAAGACTAATTTCTGAATATTCTTGGAAATGTGGCTTTCCACTGGACTATGGTCAACTTACCATAGTAAATTCTTAGAGAAAACTAAATCTCTCTCCTCAGTGAGAAGCAGAACTTCCCAACTCCCATCGCTATGCTTGGATTTGGACTGGCTCGGACTTGCAGAGGTCTTGTGCACGCTTGTCAGAACCACTGAGTTCATCCTTGCAGAATCCAGAGGATGGTTTCTTTGTCATCATCTACTGACTCTGGCTCTTCTGCTCTTTGCACCTACTCTTCCGAAATGATCCCTGAGCTCTGTAAGAGGGGATTGATGTACATGCCCCATTTTGGGATGAGCATTCTGCAGTTTCTTATTCTCTGTATCTTGGCCACTTATGAGTATTTACTAACCAGCATCTACTACAAATAAAAGTTTCTCTGCTGAAAGTTGAAAGATGAACTAGTCTTTAAGTATAATAAAAGGTCACAAGGAATCAGATTAATATTATCTCTTTTTAGCAGAATAATAGTAACAGGTTCTCCCCTAGAGCCTATGGCCTATCTAACTACAGGTTCTAGGCTTAATCATGGTCCTTGGTTAGGGTTTCCTCTGTGCCTTAGATCCAGTCAGAAAATGGTTGGTTATTCCCACGACACATGCACTACTATTGTGCCAGAGGACATGTCTTGCCTTATGTAGATGATGTTACAAATGTTCTTTAAGATTTACATAAATTATATTATTAAGTAAACTTTATAATGCCCTCCCTTTTAAACTACATATTACTATTAAGATCTGTCTACCACGTGACCACCTAATTCAGTGGTTCTCACCTTCCCAGTACTTCCTAATCCTCATTCCTTAATACAGTCCCTCATGGTGTGGTGACCCCCAACCATAAAATTATTCTCATTGCTACTTCATAATTATAATTTTGCTACCATTATGAACCATAATGTAAATATTTGTTGTACAGAATATCTGATAGACAACCTCCATGAAAGGGTTATTTGACCCCAAAGGGGTTGCCACCCACAGGTTGAAAACAACTAATCTAGTTCCTTGCTTTTAAGAGCTATGCAGCACATTCCTAAGATTACATGTAGTTCATTTTACAAACCCACCTTCTCAATTATGTCAAACTGATGAGTTTTTTTCATCCTCTGGTTGTTGCACAGAGCATTGTAATGAGGATCTCCATTCGTCTTCTTCGTGAAATATTTTCTGACATCAGTTAAACTTGTCAGATTTTCCTAACTAGTTAAGCCAAAGTGTGCAATAAAAGTCACTTGCTATGTTTAAACTATTAGAAGAAAGAAGTGTCCAGATTGATTGTCCAACACCAATTCGTAGAACCACACAATGCCAAGAAGTCCCTGGCACCAGAAGGAACTGAGAACACCTAGAGATCAACAACCCCCCTTTCATAATCATAAGTAGCAAAGAGATGGCTGATTATCAGCTTCTTGGCACTCTTCTGACAGAGATCCAGATATCAGGACCCTCTGATACATCTTCTGAAAAGTAAATTGCAGAATTATGTCTTTATGATTGTGCACAGTAGCAAAGACAACAGAATCAGTAAAGGAAAGCTCTTGGTCTTGTGATAAACACTTCTACCTCCCAATGATCACTGCCACGCATTTGGAGAGAGGAAAACAGAGCTACAAGGAATCTGAGAAATAAGGAAACATCTGGAAATTACAGATGTTTACATATTATCTCCTGTGGAACAGTTAGACAGAAGGAAGCGGGCAAACCCCCTGCTTTATCTTACCATAAGGAAGGGTGGGACTAGGGAAATATGAACATATACAAACTTAAGTGGCCCAAGAAATGCCAGCTTGCTCTTCAGAGTAACCATGCGAGTCAATTCCCCTAGTGGAGCTGGGCTCCTTGTCGACCTTCCTTTCCAGAATTAACACAGATCCTGTGGTTTGCTCAACTATCTCCCACAGTCACATGTTAACGATTCAGTCTTTCCAGAGTAGTGCTATTAGGAGACGATGTAGCCTGCAAGAGGTGGGGCTAATGAGAGGTCTTTGTGACCCGGTCCCCGCTGATGGAGTGAGCAGTGTTGCTCTGCTCTGCTCTGCTCTGCTGGATGTTTCCACTGTGATTTGATGCCTCATCACAGTTGCACAGCACCATGACCAGCTAACTGGTCATGGGCTAAAATCTCCAAAACTGTGGCCCAACATAAATATCTTCTCGTCGTAAACTAATCATCTCTCAGGTTTGCTGTAGTAATAGAGATCCAACACAACATAGCACCACCTTCCTTTGTAAAATTTCCAGCTTAGTCAGAAAAACTGATTGAACTTGACTTCTAACAGCTTTTTTGGAGATTTTTGACCCTACCTTCTGCCAAACCAATTCTCCTCAAGATAGTCTTTCCACTTCACTCATGAACTTGGCTTTTGTCTCTGTCGTAGATCACCCAATGATCCCATCTGTCTAGTGTATTTTAAAGTCTGTATTGTGCTTACTTTTTAGATTTTTTTCCTTTGAACTCTGGAAGGACAGAAACAAGAAAAGTCTCTGAACTTTTTGGTTTTACACTCAGAAAGCTGAAACTGATTGAATGTACGTGACTCATTCAAAGACCCGGACAGCAGGTGGAAGAGGCCTGATTGCAGAAACATCTGAAACAGACCGGAGCGCATCTCACTCTGCAAACTTGCTGAGTGCTGGGCCCCAGATCTAAGCCAGTTGCCTTTTGGTTTAGTGATAATATGTTCGGAGTCAGAACTGTCCCTCTTCTAGTCTTCCATATAAAGCTTAATGAAAAGATATGTGATGTGCTAAAAATATTTCAAAACCTCTGCTTGCATCATTAATGTTAAGAATGGTTTCAGGGTCTAGAGAGATGGCTCAAGAATGGTTTCAGGGTCTAGAGAGATGGCTCAAGA
>NW_022196900.1:64683436-64684523 GCF_008632895.1 Mastomys coucha | reverse complement strand
TCAAGAATGGTTTCAGGGTCTAGAGAGATGGCTCAAGAATGGTTTCAGGGTCTAGAGAGATGGCTCAGTAGGGTAAGCCTATCGATAGAAGCATGAGGTTCAAAGTTCAGATGCCTAGAGCCCACATAAAGGCCAGGGAGGTATAACCTGCCTGTAATCCCAGTGTAGGGACTCTCTGGAACAAGCTGGCTAGTCATACCAGATGGTATGGTGGTGGGATCTGGGTTCAGCAAGAGTCTCTGCTTCCATATATAAAGTGGAGAGCAATGAAGGAAGGCACATACACATGCATGTCCAGCACATATATGTGGACCCAAACACAGGTGAATTATGTATAGATACACACATCCCACACATATGCGAGCAAATTAAAAAACATAAAGAGCAGCTTGCTGCAGAACGAAAATGTGCTATGACTTCTACAGCTTTGCAGCCACTCCTCTCTGCCTCCTGGGCTTCATGTGTACTTCCAACTTCCTATCAGAGTGTTTTATAGATCCTGTCCTACAAAGAGAGATCATGATATGTGCTTTGTGGTTTCTTGTGACCTACCCCTTCACCCCCCCACCCCTGTCTCATAGACTAGAAACATAAATCAAGCACATTAATATCAATAGAATCGTCATAGGACGAATGTGTCACAAAGGTGCAAAGGAAACAGGGGCGGGGGGCGGGGGGGGAGACAAGCACACAAAACAAAACCACTCAGGAGAATCTGGAAAGGTTTGCTGAAGGAGAGGCCTGGGGTGACTCTAGGCAAAGGAGCACAGCTTGCCAGAGGGGACCAGTGTAGGCAAGGTTCCAGCAGAGAAGGCAGAAGTCAATGGTGGAAAGGAGTAGAATCTTTCCTCTAGAACCATGACCCAACTTCTTCCCAGATATCAGTCAAATAAGAGACTTAAAAAAAAAAAGTTTGGTTTTTGTGAGGAGACGGAGAGCGAACGGTTGTGTGGTTCCTTGCTGTTGTAGCTCCGGTGTCTCGGTGTACGCCCACAGTAGGAGAGGCAGACTCTTCTCTCTCTCCTTCCTCTTGTGAGATTTTTTTGATCTTCAGCTACATTTTCATCTTTGTGAGAAACCTCATCAA